>NC_044923.1:13651837-13741297 GCF_003576645.1 Ipomoea triloba | reverse complement strand
GGGGGGGGGGGGGGGGGGGGGGAGGGAGAGAGATAAAGGTTACCACAAAATTATCATAATAATTACATTGATCAAAAAAAAGTGCAATTAGGCCACTGAACACTCCAACTGTATGCAATTTCACATGATAGCAGGTTACCATGCATTTCAACTCCCCACTAACTTAGTTAAATGACATCGTATCGGACCAAGGTCCATAGTGCACCGTGGACCCTGGTCCACGATATAACGATTGCAGGATAGTCCGGTCCGGTGGGCAAAGCCCATTTTGACGGCTCTAGTTGTGAGAGATGATAGGGTACAGGTATGGTCAGGTGTCACTACGAGCCAGCCCGTCCAACCACAAGCTGTTTTCTGCGGGCCTATGCGGGTCAAGCCAACCACGAAGCTAGTCTACGAGCTAAGATCCTTCAACCCTAGCCCACATGATGTGGGCTCACGACTTCAAAGGCTAGCTAGCGGGCCAACCTCAAAATTAAAAAAAAAAAGGAATAAGGGTCAAATAGGCCACTAAACTGCGCACCAAATTGCAATTAGGCCATCGAACTCAAAAAAAATGCAATTGGGTCCCTGAACAACACAAAATCATGCAATTTTATCCAAAATGACTTGTTTACCTGTTGGACCGGTTATCGATTTTAAAAATAATATTTTAAAATAATTTTAAATTAAAATAATTAATTAAAAAAAAAAGAGGAACTTCCGGTCGGAGAGATGAATTCCTTTCACTATCGCATGGCTTCGCATCCAGACTCTCCTACAATCCCTTTCCAATTCAAATCGCAACAAAATTGTTCTTTGATTAAGCAATACGATCTGCATCTCCCCTTCTAGATGAAGGCCCAATCTTAATTTTGCCATAATAATGTCTAGAGACGGCATCCGCTTCGAGAATCGGCCGATCATCGTAAGCATCTCCTCTGCCGCGACTAAGTTTTCCCATTCCAGTGTTGATAATCTCACAATCAGTTGACGATCCTCTGTATTTCCCTTCAGATCATCAATTCTAGCGTGTGAATGAGACGAATCTGCTTGATCGGTTCTGTGTATCGCGATTTCCGAATCCTCCTCACAATCGCATCCTTGCGTCATGATTTCTGGAAATAAGGAAAAATCTGCTGCCCAATCCGACCTCCTGAGGATGCTTCACATTTTGCCGTTGAAATCGCATTTTCCGGTGGCTTCGCCATGGACGAAGAGACCTTCGTCCGCCGGAGACGATGGTCCATGGCCGGGAGACGAATCCGGCTGCAGTTCTTGGCTTTTTTAAATTTTAATTTTAATTAATTATTTTAAAATATTATTTTTAAAATTGAAAACCAGCACATCAGGTAAAACAGGTCATTTTGGATTAAATTGCATTATTTTGTGAAATTCAGGGACTTAATTGCATTGTTTTTGAGTTCGATGGCCTAATTGTAGTTTGGTGCGTAGTTCAGTGGCCTATTTGACCCTTATTCCAAAAAAAAATAATTATTATTATAGTATAACTTTATATTATGATAAGAGTAAATTGTCATTTTGGTCTACTGACTATTGGGGTCTTGTTAATTGCAATCCACAGCTTTTGAAACTGTTAATTTCGTACCTTAACTATGCAATTTTTATCAATTTTGGTCATGCCAGCCAAATTACCAGCCAAATGTGGTCAAAAAATTTTAATAGTTAAAATAGTGAAGGTATTTAGTCTTTTGCAACTCTTTTCTTTTTCCCCATTCCTTCTTCGCCGGATTTGTTCAAAATAGTTGGAGAGTTAATGCAAAAACACCCCCATGTAAGCACAGTAAAAATGCAATAAACGATCTAAGCATAGTAAAAATGCAATAATTTTCCTTTCGAAGGGAAACACGAACAAGTGATTTGTAGGAAAGCAATTCAGTAGTGGTATTTCAACACAGTGGCACTTGAAATGCAGAGATAGGCTATGCGCATGCAACAATCCAAAGAATTTTTGAACCAAATTTTGCAATAGACCAATTGGCAGAACTCTCAACATGAGGCCTTGGCGATGCACACCAACCCAGAAACGGGAAACAACCCTTCTTCTGTTTAGCATCACCGCCGTCTTCTTTCTTCTCCATCCGGCGATTTTGCACAAATCCGGTGACGTAGGAAAGAAAAAAAGAAAGGTGAAAAAAGATGAAAATACCCTCAATATTTTAACTATTAAAATTTTCCGATCACATTTGGCTGGTAATTTGTCTGGCGTGACCAAAATTGATAAAATTTGCATAGTTAAGGTATGAAATTAAAAGTTTTGAAAGTCGTGGATTGCAATTAACAAAACTCCAATAATCAGTAGACCAAAATGACAATTTACTCTATTCATAGCTACTTTCTCAACCACAACCAAATGAAGCACGAAAAACTAATATCACCTCCACTAAAGCTTAAACTCACCCCTTCCCATGTGGGGGTGGGACTGGGTGCCACTAGACCGCAAGGTCTTTAGTTTCACACTCCAATCATAAAAATTCAAAACACATCAAACAACATATTATCTAAAAATCAATGCAACTTAACAACAATATACAAATTAGTGTCTAAGTACTAATATTCGCCCTTGAAAACTCAGATGGAACTAGAATGCCTTCATCAACACCACAAACATCACCATCATCATCTATACATCAATCAAAATAATAAAAACACATTACTTGTAATAATTAAATCGTAAGAAAGTTTGAAGTAAAATATTATATGATTTACTATTTCCTTGGAGTTCAAAACCAAATATCCAATTGCAAGCACAAAACAATGCTTGAACATTTGATGAAAACATAAAACTTTGGCATTTGTTCAATACATGAGCCCCTATACTAAAAGTTGATTCCGATACCACAATAGGGATAGGAATACTTAACACATCACACGCCATGTAAGCTAACTCACCAAATCGATGCTTATTTTCCTACCAAAAGTTCAAGATAATCCATATCAGCGTGCACCTCTATGTCTATTTGTGGGTAATCCAAATAAGCATCCAAAGCATATTTTTCGTTATGGTCATCATTTTGGGTACAATATTCAAGAAACTCCTATATCATTTATAATCCTATATCATTTATAAGTATACAAAAATTTTATAACAAAATAAAACAAAAATCACACAAAAATAAAATTCTTAAATAGATCATTTCGTCACTTGTTTCTTCTATTTTTGCATTTTCAAGCAGAGAAGTGGCCAAAGTTGAAGAACTAGTGGTCACGGTTATGGTTCAATTTTTTGTAACAAAATTTCAAAAGGTTTTTTTTTTTTTGAGTACTACTAATTCTATTACAATGCAATATATGTTCATAACTACTTTCTCAACCTATTAAAGCACAAGAGTCAGTATCGCCTCCACTGAGGTTCGAACCCACCACCTCCCGTATAAAGAAAAGGGTTTGATGCTATTGGACCACAAGGTCCTTGACATTTTTGAATACTACAAAATTTCAAAAGGTTAAATTTCATTTTTGCATCAAAGACTGCTCCTATTGCAAGAATAACACTATATTGTTCCCAATATTTTTTAACTTGACTCTCATATCATGAGTCATGTTTCTAATAACCACATCTTCATTCTCCATATTTATTTTCAACAAATACTCAAATTTTCAAACTTGTATGAAGTATAAATTGGAAGTTGGATAAGTCGAACCAGAAATTAAGTTGGTAATTTCATTAAAATGCATCAAGAATTCACACATTTTTTTCTCATCTTGTTCACTCTTCATTTGAAGGATAATACTTGTAATTCTTGTCACAACACATAGATCTAGTAAACCGATGACATTCGTGTACTTAGGTCGCGGGTGCACACGAGTCAAGCCTTTTCAAACTCATTAATTTTATTTGATTTGCACCCCCTCTCCCCCTTGCGCTCAAGAGAGAGCAAATTGATCGATGAATATGGTTAGTGGCTGCAGCCGCCACGACTTGATCCCGATCGAGTAAGTCTTCTTTATGATCACAATGGAAAACACAAACATATGTGTTCAAAGTTCTAGATGCCTCAACATGCACGCTGGAGTTGAAGACCACCAACACCACACACATTAATTAATATGACCCCAAAAAATGCAAACCATCTAAAAGAATTCGATCTTTTCCACTTCTCCTACTCCGAGCATTTTAGGAATTTCTCGGGTTTCCTCACGGTCGTCATCGTAATTAGGTTTCAATATATATATATATATATATATATATATATATATATATATATATATATATATATATATATATACACGGTCCAATTAAACAGCTCATATTGAATATTCATTAAAAATGCGCTGTGGCATATTGATAATTTTGAGGAAGTTGGTTTGATTGTCTTTTGTATTTGAGTGCATATTTTTCTTCTTGAAGTGCACATTTTTCCTTCTTCAAGTGCATATTTCTCTTCTTCGAGTGCACCAGTTTTGTTACAGTACTTAGTTTCTCCTTTTGAGTGCAAACATTTGGCCTTCAAGTGCATGTTTTGTAGACTTCAAGTGCATGTTTTTAAACCCTCTTTTCCCCAAAATTTTCATTTCATTTTTTCGAACAGCAGCACTCCCACCCGTTTTTCTTCACAATCTCTTCATCATTTGCTCTCAAAACACACTCAAATTCAATCCAAACTCTTCCTAAGGCATCAAGGTAACATCCTTTTCCATTTTCTCCATCAATTTCCTTTATATTTGTTCTTAATTTCTTAGTTTTTGGGCATGAAACCTAACCCACGAATTTTGCTTAATTTTCGAATTTCTTGGATTAAATTGCTTTGGGTTAGTGTTTCTTTGTTTGATTATGTTCTAAATGTGCTCTTACATGTTCATAATACTATATACTTGGATTTTGATTGAAGATAATAGATTTAAGCTCTTTATTTGCTTATGTATTCACATGTTAAATGCCCATAGTTTTCTTGCATTATTAGTGTTAATTTAGCTTGCATGTGCTAGTGGTGTATTGTCTTGGTGGTGATATCATTTGTTGAAAAAAATTGGGGTAGAATGACATGCTAAACGTATTCAAGTTCTCATGTTTAAATGGTGCATATGAAGTGTTTGATAAAATGCCAAAGTGAGAATTTTTGAAGTCTTTGAGTTATTTGCTTGCATTATGCTTTTCAATCCATAATTCTTTGAACTTTTGCAAGTAATGTGTTTTGGTTTTGATTTGTAGTTGCTCAAAATGGCCCCAAAAACTAGAAATCCCAAGAGGAATAGGGGTGAATCATCTCGACAACCTCAAGAACAACCTCGTGCCGCACAGTATGAAACTTTCAACACCCGTGGGGCTCGAGATAGATACGAAGCATGTATTTCTAAGCGGCCAATCAAACCAGAAAGGGGAATAGAAATTGTGGCACCCGACACTTGGAATTGGGGGACTAGCTTTTTGGCTCAACCGGGCGATGCTTTTGACTCCATAGTGCGTGAATTCTACGCGAATGCCAAAGATGGAGTGGAGACACATCAATGCATTGTTAGGGGTGTAGCGATAGATTTTTTTCCTACGGCTATCAATGCTTACTCTGGTACGACCAACCACGGAGGATATGATTACTACCATAGGGACTTGAGGCAGGGAAGAATAACACAAGCAGATTTGGATAACATTGCACACTCCTTTCATCACAACGCTGAGTGGAATATTTGGAATAGAGTTACGGCCCACATGGATTATAGATTCTTTTTCCCACTGGATAGGGCAATCATTGACTTCATTCGGGCAAAGCTCATCCCCAATTCACATAGGGGAAATGTGAAAAGAGATTTGGTTTTCTTAACCTACTGCATTAAAGAGCAAAGAACCATTGATATAGGGAGGCTTATTTCTCGGAGCATTAGTGAAATTACTCAAACCGAGGCAAAGACACGTTGCTATCTTGGCCACCCCTCCCTCATCACAGAGCTTTGCAGACTTGCCGGAGTACCAATAATTGAAAATCAAGAAGTCCGACTACCACCACAGCTATATCTCTCCCAGCACCACATTCATACTCGGTATGGCCAAGGTCAAGCTCCAGTTCCTGACCTAGAAGATGCAGCAGATGAGAACCAAGGTGATGATGAGCTTATGGGAGATCCTCAGCCTGAGCCAGCCCAGAATCCTCCAAACGCTGACTTGCAAAATTTCATGAGGAGAGGTGATGAGGTGCATTGGTTTGTTGGTACATCTATGTATCAACACAATCGGGCAGCTCAAGGATTGACCCCTAATTTTCCCCCACCACCACCACGGCTTTAGGATCCCCTGTACATCCCAGAGTTCTACAGATCTTATTTCCCACCACTACCACCCGAAGGCGATCATTAGTAGCAGTTCAAGGGATGCCCTTCAATCTCTTTCCCCCGATTTATTTTGTTACATTACTCTTTAAGTGTGGGGGTAAGAGGTTGAATTGATTTTCCCTTTTTATATTTTCAGCTTTTTTATTATTATTTAGTTTTATTTTGCTTTTTAAAACTTCTTCTGAATCGAATTTGAATCCTTACTCCTATTTCTCTTGCTTTTCGGGTTTCTATGAAATGAAAAATTGTGCTTTTATGTTGAAATATATGCTCATGAGCTTGTTAGCTTCTCCACTTGAATTTTTGAAACTATGTCATGTTTTGCTTGGATGACTCATGTGCTTAATGTTGGATAAATTACTTGTCATGGCATCTAGTTGCAATTATTCTCTCTTGTCAGTTTATGGATTGTTTGGTTGAACTTGTTGCATTCCAATGTGCCATTGATGAAATCAAAGTGAAGCACATGATTGAACTATTCTCTTGCCAATGTCCTTGTTAACCGTTTAATAATTGAAATAATTCCTAATCTAGTGGTTTGTGCTTCGCTAGTGAAAGTTTATGTGAAATTCCGGCATTGCCTCATTAGTTGGCTTTATGGAACTTGCCTCAATACTCCTCCAAAATGTAGTCTAATTGCTTGCATGCTTAGAAATGATTTAGGCCATTTTTTTTGTTCACCTGTAGCCTTTAAACTACATCGTATGTTTTTATCCCTTGTGTCCCCTTTGAGCCTTTTTCTTTGTTTAATAAGTGCTAAGCACTTAACACCTCTTCGTTTATTTTTCTTGTTTAACCCTCATCATTAAACCCTTAGCCATTAGCCAAATATGTTCCCTTCCACCCTAGAGAGAATTTAGCATTTATCTTTGTTATTCTTAGAAGAGATCTTTATAGAGCTTATAGTTAGAAAACAACATGTACTTTGAAATGTCTAAGTGTGGGGGTCTAGATTTTTTGTATATACTCATTTACTTCTTGGGTAGTTTGCTAGCATTCGAATAAAGTTTGCTTCTATAAAAAAAAAAATCAGAAAATTGAAAATCAATATCCCAAAGTTGATACCTTGGAAAGTTGTTTCTTGTTCTTGAGAAAAATCAAAATGAAAAGTATTGAAGAATAAAAGTTTGAATAGTTTGAAGTTTGTAAATAGTTAGTTGGAAAGTTTGTTTTCGACCCCCACTTCATTAGAATGTTGCCTTGGTTCTTAAAAGTTACATTTGGTTCCTTTGGTCATTTCTTTCTCATCTCTTCTAGGATTTTATAAGTTAGATATTTGTGACATTCTCTCTCTTTTGTTAATTTTTCCGTACCCCTTCTTTGTTAGCCTTAACCCTTAGCCCCGTTATAAGCCAATAAAAGACCTATTTGATCTTTGCATGCAACTTTAGGTCTATACTAGGAGGAGTACGAAAGGCAAGCCTATGGGATATATTTCTAATGCCAAGTTTTGCATAAACCTAACTGAGTATGTGTGCACACTAGATTTCTCACTATAAATAATTTTGGTGCTTGGATATTGGCCTGCGAATGGATCTTGTGTGTCAATCTGAGATGATTCTTGAAGCATGTTGTTGTGTGACAAGTTGGTTTGTGGATATTTGGTTGTACGAGAGAGGTATGCGTGACTTGTGTGCTTGACTTGAAATTTATCCATTTGTTTGCTTGAGGACAAGCAAAGACTCAAGTGTGGGGGAGTTTGATATGAGCTCAATTGTGCATATTTTTCTAATAGATTTGAATCAACTTTTGAGCTTAAATGGATTAAATTGCTATCTCTAATGCATATTCCTTGCTTTCTCAATTAGATATGGTTTCATTCTTGATTTGAGTGTTTTATGGTGTTTGTTAGTGTTTTGAAACCATTTTAGATCAAATGCAAAGCAAGAGAACATTTAAAGACATGTTTGGGAGTCAAAATGGATGAAGAATGCTTACATTGAAGACTCTACGCGTCCAGGATCAGATTAGACGCATCCAGAATTTCCAGTGTGCAACGTTGTTGAGCCAAGGTCAAGGCTCGACGCGTCGAGAATATGCCGTAGCAATATTTTCCGAAAATCTTCAAGGCTCGACGCGTCGAGAATCCTGTGACAGCACAAAATTCTGCTGCGCGGAATTGCCTATTTTGCCCCTATTTTTGCTCCCACTATATAAAGCTCATTTTCCAAGAACCCTAGACCTAAGCTGCATTTTTGGAGACAAAAAGAGTGAGAGTAAAGGGTGTTTTCCTCTCAAAGGAGTCAAGGAGGGATCCACCACTTTTGGAGAAGATACTCACCATCAAGGAGCTACAAGAGCTTTGGAGGAAGAAGGAGAGGCTAGGAAGACTACATTCGGGAGAATTTCTTCCCCTTTCCTTTACTTTCTTAGTTTTTGTAAACTCTTTTGACATTTGTGCTTTAAATTCAATACTAGCCATGAGTGGCTAATCTTATTAGGGATTTTTTGGTGAAAGTTGTTTTTGAACCTATTGTGCCTTGTTCTTAATGTTTTAATGTTATGTTTTATATTTGGGTTTTATACTTATGATGCAATTGTGATTTCTATTGTGATGCTTGTGATTAAAGGCCTAAATTACTTGTATCTTGCTATAGTTGTGTCTTGATGGGAGTTAGGGCATATATTAGAGTACTCACTTTTGCACTAGACATTTGCACCTTGGGAGAGAGCATTTTTGTTAAGGGATTTTCTTTAGATTGCTTGTTCTTGATTAGTTCCTTACAGTGGGTTTGAATTATGGGAGTAATTCCTTCCCTTTTGTGAATGCAATCATCCACATTTGCTAGAACCCAAATTACATATCACCCCTTAGTTTGGCACTAGGTTAGTAAACACTCGAACCCGAAAATCCCACTCTCTCTATAGTGTTTTCATCAACTAAGCTTTCTTTATTCTCGTTTATTACAATATATCCTATCGTTCACACACCATTTTCATTAGGATTAGCTTCATAAGAATATGTTAGTAACTAGTGTTCGATACGCCCCGCTTCCCTGTGAATCGATACCCCGAAATACTCCGGGTATTTGAATTTTTATAAAAATATGCTACAATCATTACCTCGAGCGTGCTCGCCTCCTTGTTGAAGACCTTGCCTTAGCCGGTCGCAAGGTTTCGCTAGACGATCAAAATTTATATGTCTTCCAAGGACTGCGGAGCGAATATCGGCCTCTGGTTGCCGGACTAACTCGTGGCGAGCCGGTTTCCCTGTCGGAGCTTTCTGACTATTTGAATTCCCAGGAATTTATTTTTGTAGATGACTTTGGTGACACTGCATCTCCGGCGGCGATGGTGGCTCGGCGAGGTGGCCATTCCAGTGCACCATATCCGCAGCCGCGTTGGAACCAGTAGCAGCAGTCGCCTTGGAGTCAAGTGCAGTCGCAGTCCATGTCGCAGCGTGGGGGTCGAAACTGATCGCGTGGCAAAGGCAGAGGGCGGTCCCGTTCTAGTGCTGTCCGGTGCCAGCTGTGCAATGCAGTCGGTCATACTGTTGTCACCTGTTATAGGTACAGTCCGGCTTCATCTGGACCCCAGGCGTAAATGGCGGTTGCTTCTGATAGTGTGGAGTCGCTGGCTTCGCATAATTGGTTTCCGGATACGGGGGCTTCGTACCACGCTACTCCAGACTCTTCAGTTATGTGTACTGCGGCTGCTTATAATGGTTTGGACTCATTGAGGGTTGGCAATTGTACATGTATGCCCATTGTTAGTATTGGTTCTACTTCGGTAGCTACTCCTAGTCTTGTTTTACGTTTATCTCATGTGTTACACGTTCCTGGTTTGTCTGCGTCATTATTATTTGTTCAACGGTTTGCCAAGGATAATGATGTTTATTTTGAATTTTATTTTGATTGTTTTTTTGTCAAGGATCGTATCACCAAGACAGTTCTATATAGAGGTCGAGCTTCGGGTGGTCTTTACTCATGGCCTGTTACTCTGCGTCAGCCTCCTGAGGCGTTAGTTGCTCGTGTGTCGTCCTCTGTCTGGCACAATAGGCTGGGTCATCCACACCTTCGCGTTTTACGTCAAATTCTAGATAATAGTTCTCTTAGTTCTAGTGCTATTAGTCGTTTATCGTCTCTTTGTTCGGCATGTCAGTTGGGGAAATCCTCTCAATTCCCCTTGCCACGTGTTTTGTCTTCTACTTCGCATATTTTCCAATTAATATACACTGATATTTGGGGTCTGCGCCCTGTCTTTCGTCCACTGGTTATAAATATTTTGTGCTCTTTGTGGATGACTTTACTTGTTATATTTGGTTCTATCCAATGCGTGCTAAAACATATTTTTATGCAATTTTTGAGTAGTTTCGTTGTCAGGTTGAGCGTTCTTTTAACTATAAAATTCTTTCCATCCAATCTGATCTAGGGGGAGAATACAAAAAGTTGCATACACGTTTGTCTGCCTTAGGGATAGTTCATAGGCAGTCTTGTGCCTACACTCACGAGCAGAATGGTAGGGTAGAGCGTCGTCATTGTCATATAGTTGAGACTGGGCTTGCTTTGATTGCCCAGGATTCGGTCCCATCTCGGTTTTAGGATTACGCTTTTGAAACCGCATTTTATTTGATTAATAAGATGCCTTCTCGTTTGTTGCATGATGATACCCCTCATTTTCGTGTTCATCGCTCTCCTCCGTCTTATTCTTTGTTGCGTGTTTTTGGGTGTTTGTGTTTTTCGTTGTTACGCCCGTACAATCGGAATAAGTTACAGTTTTGGATAGCTCCGTGTGTGTTTCTTGGTTATCTATCTTCTTTTCGTGGCTATCGTTGTCTAGACCTGAATACTAATAGGGTTTTTATCTGTCGCTATGTGCGGTTCGATGAAACTCTTTATCCGTTTGCCTCAGATGTGTCTATGCAGGGTTCTTCTCCTCCGCCTGTTGTGCCGTGGGGTGTTAGTCGAGTTGCGGTTGAGGAGCCTAGCTTGTCTCCTGTGGTCGCGCCTTAGACATCAGGTCCGTCTAGTTCTTGGACTGGTTTTGATTTTTTTCCAAGTGATGTGGTTGTTGGTCAGTCAAAGCCGGTTCGGGGCCGTGGTGTTAAGCGGCCGCTCGAACGGACTCATGGGATGTCTTTGAGCAAGTCGCGTACTAGGGCTCAGCCGATGTTGTTGGTTTATGATGTTGTTCTGTTGGAGCCTACGTGTTACTCTCAGGCGGTTGTGTATCCTGAATGGTGCGAGGCGATGGACCTCGAGTTTAATGTGTTGTTGCAAAATCAGACGTGGCAGTTGGTGCCATTTGAGCCTGGTATGAATGTTGTAGGCTGCAAATGGGTTTTCCGTGTTAAACGGAAGGCTGATGGATCCGTTGAGCGCTATAAGGCGCGCTTAGTCGCTAAGGGCTTTAATCGGGTAGCTGGCCAGGACTTCTTTGAGACCTTTAGCCCGGTGGTAAAGCCCACGACGGTTCGGTTGCTGCTTTCTTTGGCTGTCTCTCGTGGTTGGCACATTTGACAGTTGGATGTTCACAACGCTTTTCTGAATGGTAATCTGCCTGAGAGGGTCTATATGCGACAGCCCCCAGGCTATGAGGACCGGGATACTCCGAGTCATGTGTGTCTGCTCCAACGTTCTTTGTATGGTCTCAAGCAGGCTCCCCGTGCCTGGTTTGACCGCCTACACACTTTCCTTCTCTGTTGGTTTTACGTCGTCTAAAACTGATGTTTCTTTATTCATTTACTCTGCTGGCTCTGTTCGGTTGTATTTGCTTGTGTATGTGGACGACATTCTGGTTATGGGCTCTGACTTGGATTCTGTTACTGCTTTGGTTGCTAAGATGGGTTCGGAGTTCAAGATTCGTGACATGGGTTCACTGTCATTTTCCTTGGTATTGAAACTGTTTCTGTGCGTGATGGTCTGCTCTTGTCTCAACAACGTTATATGACTGATATCCTGAAGCGTGCTGGGATGACTAACTGCAAGGCGCTAGCTACTCCTATTGCTTGTCTCGGGTAGATGTTGGTACGGCAATTCCATATGCTGATCCAACTCAGTACCGTAGTCTAGCTGGGGCTCTGCAGTATCTCATGGTTACGAGGCCTGATCTGTCGTTCGCAGTCAACAAGCTTTGTCAACACATGCGCGCTCCTACTACTGAGCATTGGGGCATGCTCAAGCGTGTTCTTCGCTACATGAAAGGGACTTTGCATTTTGGGTTGTGCATTTGTCGATCTTCCTCGATCGATATTCATGCATTTTCTGACTATGATTGGGCTGGAGACCCCGGTGATCGTAAGTCCACGAGTGGTTTTGCTGTTTTCATAGGTCGTAATTTAGTTTCCTGGGTCTGTCGCAAGCAACGGACAGTGGCTCGGTCTTCCACTGAGGCCGAGTACAAAGCACTAGCTGATGTTTCTGCTGAGGTTACTTGGTTGGCTCGCTTCTGACTAAGCTTGGGATGTCTCCCACTTCACCTCCGAGGCTCTGGTGTGATGACTTAGGTGCTACCTATTTATGTGTTAATCCGGTATTCCATGCTAGGACGAAGGATGTAGAAGTTGACTATCACTTCGTTCGTGACAAAGTGGCTAAGAAAGAATTACTGGTTAATTTTATCTCTACTAAGGATCAGCTAGCGGATATTTTCACCAAGGCTTTATCTGGCTCACGGTTCTCGTTTCTTCGGTGCAAGCTTAATGTTGTTACCAACCTTCCGCTTGAGGGGGAGTGTTAGGAGTCTAGTAGTAGTATCATACTAGGACTCTATGTTCTGTGTACATACGTAATATTGAATACAACACAAACTTCCTATCTTCATCGGTATTATGAACATGAAGCACATAAACTGTGAACACTAAATAGAGTGCAACCGATCATAGAAAAACCATAAAATAAATACAAAAAGATTCACAGCATTTTACAACATCTAGTAGAAAATATATTGAAACTTCACAACTAATATCATATACGCCCAAAAAACAATTATAAAACGTTCATGTATTTAAAACTTAAGGTTCATAAGCTCAATTGTATAAATATAATGTCAATCTATAACTACATAGTTATCTGAACTCTTATTAAAATGAACTAACTGTGAATTCCTAGAACTTGGATGTACAAGATATCCATCCCCAATCTCGGATAGACTTTTCAAAGCTAAAGATTTAACAACACCCTTTTATATTTGAAGCAACCGTATTTGCATAACTCCTTCGTCCTCTTGCTAGAGTATACTTATTCTGAATAATACTACACCACATTTTATTATGCTCACCTTTTGATCTCCGACTTGAAGGATTTTTTACAATACCACTTGAAAATGAAACATCAAACTCTTCAATATGCATAGAACCTACATCAGTTTCAATTCTTCTCTTTGCATTTTCAAAAGCTTCCTCACAAAATTGTTTAGCTACATTGTTTTCTTGACTAGAAACAATGAGTTTTTTGAACTTTTGGTCCCACGACTATAGTGGCAGGTTTGCACCACGAGTTTTGAACCTTGCAATCTAGGTCTATGACTATTGTTTTTGTAGCAAAAATGGTCTTTTCGACCTATTATTCGTTAATTTGTAGCTCAAATTAACCCCTTCACAACAGGGTTAAAAACTTAAAATGGACATTTACATTTCTGCATTCCCTACGAAATAAAAATAGAAAATCGAAGCAAAGCCAAAATCAATTTCCAAATCGCGAACCCTAAAATCTACTCTCATAATCACGAACAAGAGGTAAACATCAATTGCCATCTTCAACACGCCATCCATTGTTGATCTTCATCTTCTTTATTTCTAAGAAAAACTAGGGGTGGCGTTTAGGGGTTCAGATCAATTTTTTTTCGGGTTCAGTTTGAAATGGTTTGGTTTGGTTCAGATTTAATTAGTTTGATATTTGATTCGATTTAAGATCCCCAAATTTCAACATTTTCTAATTTTCCGAACATACTATTACATAATCACATAATCCATATCCAAAATCTAAACATTATATAACAAAATAGCAATTCAAAGTTCAAACATACTACTAAGTACTAATTGTGAGGTAAAGAATAATTACGGCAAACAACAAAAGTGCAAAGTAAAGAACAAGCTATAAATAAATCAAATAAAAAATTTAAGAGAGATACCCGTGAGAATAGGAACTGGACGACGGAGCAGGCATAAAGGCACTTAGATTTACTTCGTTATTATTATTATTATTGTTGTTGTTGTTGTTGTTGTTGTTATTATTATTATTATTATTATTAAAACCTAACAGTATTCGGTTCGGTTCGGTTTTTTCCAAATCGTTCGATTCGGTTTTTAACCGAACCATTCAGTTTGTAAGAATCTCGAACCATTCGGTTTTTTGGTATATTACTAGTTCGGTTCGGTTTAGTTTGGTTCAGTGCGCATAAATCGAACCGAATAGTCCACCCCTAAGGAAAACATAATGGGTACATCCTATACATCATCCTCAGATTGTGAAAGAGAAACTAGGGCTTTTGGCGAGGCAATTCTAGCGACACAGTGTAGATGTGGAAGTCAATTGAAGGTGATCACTTCATGCACAAATGAAAACCTTGGGCGTAGGTTTTAGCTATGTCCAAACAATGGCATAAGTTTCACTAATTGATTGCACATTTAATGGATCATTAAATTGTTTATAATTTTTTTTAATATAGTTTGAGGTTAGTATTGTAGAGTAGAGGATGTGGGTTCATAGAATGGTTCGACCCTCCTATGTGTAAAAGGTCAAAGAAGATCATTTTAGGGCTGCTTAAGAGGTTGAATAAACAAGAGAAAGATTTGAAGTCATTGGAAATGAGGCTCAGATTATTTGGGAATGGTGCAAGAACAATGGATAAATCTTGGTTTAAGAGTAGGCGATTTAAAGTTATAGTATTGGTAATTATAGTTGTTGTTAGTGTTAGGTTCTTTAGTAGTGGCATAAATGTACCATCTACTTGTATACCATTGACCTAATTGATTATGAGGAATTAGAAGTAAAAATGTTATGCTTTAGTTGTGTTTTTCAATTCTGTGTAATGGAATATATTTTGCATTGAATGAAATGGTTCTTAGTTTTTGTTATGTTTTTATTGTCTATTGTAATGTATAAACCATAAACCAATGTTGTCTAAACCATAAACCACTGCTACCTAAACCTTAAACCATAGACAAAAACTCATATTATGACAAAAAAAATTGTATTGGCAGTATAAGTAGCATGATAATTTTGGCATCACTAATTAACAAAATAACATTCCTAAAACCATGACATTAGCATGTTTGGCATCATAGTATGTCAAAAAAAAAACATGCCTAATACAAAAAAGGTTTACCATTATAATTTGGCATCATAGTTTGACAAAAAACCATTACATGTTGGATTCATACTTCAGTCAATACTAATTGGATCATTGTTTTTTTTTTTTTTTTTTGAAATATTGGATCATTGTTATTTCCACTGAACATTGACTTCATTGTGGTAAAAGATATGGTTATGTACTTTCTTTTAACTGGAAGTTTCACTTTGAACTTCTTTTTTTTTTTTAATTGGGAAGGAGGTAGTTGAACTTGTGATTGTTCTGGTTCAACTTGGACTTGATCTGGTTCAACATGAGCTTCAACTGCTTCACCTAATCAACTTGTTCAAGTTCAACTTGGACATGATCTGAGTCTGTAACTTGGGCTGCTTGTTCTGGAATTTGAATTGGGACTTACATTGGCAGTGTAAGATCATCAAAGTTAAATGAACTTAAAGCCTTCTCAAAATCAATATCTTCTTGGGTTAAAACATCATGGGTTTCTGTTGGAACTGGAATGTAAACACTTGGCTAAAAATCATTTTCAGCAATGTGCTCAACAATGTGCTCAACTGGTGGCTCAGTAGTGTTCTCAACAAGTTGTTGCCTCTTAGATATCACCCTTTTCCTTGGATTATTCTACAAAATAGTAATTTCAATCCATAAGCATACTAAAGTGAACACATTAAGGTAAATACAATAAACACAAAAAAACTTTACCAATTTTTCTGTCAAAGTTGGATCATTAGGACATCTCCTGCTATTGTGCCCAGACTGTCTGCAATTGGAGCAATGTATCTTTATTTGAGACCTTGCCACTCTTTCCCCATCCTTTGTGATCTCAGTCTCAGAAAGAATCTTAACAAAATAAGAAAGAATCTTAATAAATATGGCTTTAGGAAGGTTGCCCTAACTACAAAATCGCCACAATAATTGCCAAATTCTAGAATAAGAAAGAATCCCCAAGATCCCGCCAAAAATGCTGAATCTCCTCCTTGCAATACGCACTCGATCGGGTTCAGCTTCCCGACTGCCTACGACGACTTAAGCTACAAAAGCATAACCCAGGTCATATAACATAGTGGGCTGGTCAGTCAACGAGCTCTAGATACCGGGTACTTTCGGGTCTAGCACCCCAGCCGGGGGTATTCATCCCTAATCCCTCACTTTCTCGAGTTTTTGACAGACAACAACTCGGGAAAGTAATTTTACGAATAAACTCCTCGGTACGTACTACTTGCTAGAAGGCAATCAACACTTTGTCATTCCACTCGTCACCTACTTCTCGTTAAGGTCAGTTTCTTTTTCCCCCCTTCTCTCTTTCCAATTTTTAGTTCTTCCTCAATCTCGTCTTCCACCCTTACTTCCTCATCGTCTAATCGCCATCAAGGAGACACTGTTTTTTTAGCGGCCTCCCCTTCTTATCGCCATCCGAACCACTTCCATCACCTGGATCATCGACAAAGACTCGGGCTTCTTTGAGGATTTGGAGTAGCCATTTGTCTGTCGTTCCTCTCTTTCCGCCATCGATTACAACCATGCCCACCGATTACTTAGCCTGGCGGTTGAAACCCAAGAAACCGGTCAGCGGCTGATCATGGAACCAGCGGAAGGTGGTTTCGTTGGTATCTATTACCAGTCGGTCCGTTGTGGCTTTCGAGTGCCACTCTTTCCCTTTCTCACCACCTTTCTAAATTATTATAGTTGGTGCTCGATCAATTGGTGCTTAATTCCAATCGCATGATCATGGGTTTTCTCACCGTCCTTCACCGCCTTGAAAGGGAAGCTTCCTTAGCTCTCTTCCACTAGCTTTTCTGACTAACTGCGGTTGGTTTGGTCGCACCTGGGTATGTACAGATCCGTGCTTGGGACGGTCACAAATTCTTGGACAAGTTGGAGTCCTCCCATATGGGGGCTAGAAGGAGGAGTATTTCTTCATCCGGCCAACTGCTCCGCACCTGGCCTTCGACTTTCCTCTGGCCTGGGTGGCGTCGTGCTATTTCCTTGACAGAAGGCCAATTTGCCCGCCCTACCTTGAGCAACTGGTTAATGTCTTGATTGAGGGGGGAACCCATCCCTGTTCGTCGCTAATCCCGCATAAGTGCCATGCAAAGGGTTGGGTTGCTGCCCGAGTGCGTGGTGAACATAGGTTTGCTTCTTAATCCTTTCTAACTACCAGCATGTCATCCATGCCTTTTATACTGCTTTCTTCTTTTCCTCAAAGGAAACAACGATACTGAGAGATCCTCTTCCAGCTGGGGTCAAGATGAGGAGTCCGAGGCAAACGAACTGATTACCCATCGTTCTCCCCATTGCGTTACGGTGGCAACCACCGATTTCCTTAGAGGACGATCAGCCGCCTGCCTCCGACGCGAAGGCTGATCGCAAGGATCTCCTTCGAACACAAGGGTTAGTCCGCTTATCTGCTATTGAGAAAGGCAAGGGAATTGCTACCGCCGGCTCCACACCACTCCCAAGCGTACACAACTCCGCCCCACTAGTCATCGGTGGGTCTCCGACTACCATCGCCCGGGCCGTCGTTACTATTACGCGGAGAAAGCCAAATCCCTAGACTACGCCCCCTGCTCATTGGTCTGGGAAGAAGCGCCCTAGAGAGACTATCGTTGATCCTCCGGCTGACAAGGGAAAATTTCGCGTGGCCGAGTGGCTGGACAAAGTGGTCTTTCCCTGCTATCTAGACTGCATCGACGGGCTGGATGCTGACAACCTCCTGCACGGAGTCGCTCACCGCACGTATCCGGTATCTCTTTTACTCGACCCATCTCTTCTTACACTTAGCGCTTTCCTTACCTATTGAATTTCCTTTGTTCACAGTCGTTGATGGCTCAACTCACACTCCGCCATCGCCAAAAGACCAACTTTTTTGAGCTAAAAGTTTTGCATGCTGCTCGGGCAAACCACGACAAGCAACATGAAGAGCTGAACCTCTAACTGGCCATTGCCCGCTCCGTTTTAGAGGCCGAGCAACGGCGTAGTGAGCAACTAGTGCTAAACCTGCTAACTGCTCGCCTAGTTGCATTGACTGCCTACAAGGTGTTACAAGAGGTCAGAAGAGACGTTGAGTAGTATGCGTAGGGAGCGAATATCCATAGCCTGGTTAGCTAGCCCGACTGGTCAGAAGTTCTCAGCCGAGATGGGCAATGAAGATTATCAACTGGGAATGGCGAACGTTTAGAAAGAGATTTATGCTACCCTGTCCAGGGCTTCGATGATTTCAGCCCTCAGCGCTACGGGTTTCCGGTAGCCCTAGAAGAAATCCAATAGCGCCCAGCTACCCCCGCATTTAACCAGGGGGACGTAGTCCTGGACCATCAGGATGCGAGACAAGATAACAGTCCGCAGATTCAATTAGACACCGAGTACTTGGACTGGGCTGCTAATCACCAAGCTCTGGCTGGCGAGACACTGCATCTGTCATTCTTGATCTAGAGGAAGAGGAAGAAACTTCTAGTGGTCTTATGAGGCGCCGACCGACCGTCGCTGCTACTGCCTCAACTAACTTCCCTTCTGGACCAACGGAGGGGACTGCTAGCCCATCAGTCAGTTAGGGTAGCTTAGTAGCTTTCTTTTTCTCTCCCACCCCCCACCCCCTCTTTTGTAAAACACTTGACTCCATTGGGGTATTTTTCGTTTTGAAATACATTCCTTTTTGCTCCCAATTATTCCTCTGTTTCCTTGCATGTTTCGATTCATATTTGATAAGCCTCCGAGATACCCATAAATCAAGTGCATATTAGGGTGTTTTGTCACGTTTCTAGCATCCTTACATGATGAATTATGATCATAAATGCTTTAATTTCACTAACCAACACACAAAAGCTACTTTTAGCCTAAAGGAGGTAAAACAGGAGTCCTGGGAGCCAATAGGAGCAAAAGTTGAGCTTAAAG
The DNA here is from genome assembly GCF_003576645.1 of Ipomoea triloba. Taxonomy (NCBI): domain Eukaryota; kingdom Viridiplantae; phylum Streptophyta; class Magnoliopsida; order Solanales; family Convolvulaceae; genus Ipomoea; species Ipomoea triloba. Next base: position 13,721,893 of record NC_044923.1, on the reverse strand, counting down.
AACGAACCAGGCAAGATCGGAGCCCTAGAGGACTCGAGAGGATGGCCACACGCATGTGAGTATACGTGGAAACAATCCATTAACCTCCCACGCACGCTCACACGCGTGTGAGCTGGCGTGGAGACTGCATTGCGCGAAAAGCACTAGGGTTGCTTTTCGGAGACTATTTAAACCACTTTGATAGATTTTCAGAAAAAGGACTTTTGCTATTCCATTTTTAGAACTTCTCCTTTCATTTCTTTAGATTATCTTAGGAGTAGTTTAGATAATTTCCATTGTAGAAGACAACAAGCTTGGATTGAAGGATGACTTCATTCTAGGTGATCTCTATTACATTTCTATTATATTTTGCTATCTTGTTCTTGGATTAAATTAGCTTTTGTCTTGAATTTCATATCATGAGTGGCTAGTTTAATTTAGGGATTTGGATTGTGTGAAGATATGTTGCTAGTGTGATGATCTTATATCTCTATTTTGGATCTAAATGCTTAGATTGTTGGATTATCTATTCTTGTCTATTGATTGTTGTTTTGATGAGATCTTGTTTAGATTTGACCAATCTAGATGAGAGATTGAGCTCTTGACTCTTTCATGTCTTTGATTAGAGTTAGGATTTGAAGCTTTGAAACAATCATAGATCCTATGGACTTCTTAAGAATAGTAGGATAGTGTGTAGCTTAAGTGTTTGATAAAATTCCTCTTAGAGCTTTGGATGCTTGAAGGCATTCCTAAGTCAAAGAAGCCTTAGTACACAAAGGTGGAAAAGGACTAAGAACACACACTCTTGAATAGCCAACATCTTTGTATTGTTTATCCATTACCTTAGACACACCAAGATGCAACATAGATGAACACTATCCAATCCCTACCCCTTTTACATATTTTTAAACTCTTTTACTTTACTATTTTCTTGCACTCAAACCAAACCTTATGAACTCCCTTCACTCACGATTCACCACTTACCACACTCGAATCCCTCGCAAGACTCAATCAAGTAAACACCCGAACACTTGACACACCTCCACGTCCTTCCTTCGAGACCGACACTCGGGGAGTCACCGACTTTCCGTTTTAACACACACATATCTTTTGACACCTCAACCCTACGCAAAACACTGCAATGTCAATATTCTGCTAAGTGTTTTTCACGATGACCCCGACTGCTCAGCTCTCGAGCCAGCCTTATCTTGATTATTTCAAATTGGTCAAGGACGCTATGCAGTATGCGCAAGAGCGCAGGGAGCGAATAGCCAAAGCCTGGTTAGCTAGCCCGGCCAGTTAGAAGTTCTCAGCCGAGATGGGCATCGAAGATTATCAACTGGGAATGGCAGACGTCTAGAAGGAAATTTATGCTACCCTAGCCAAGCGATTCGATGATTTCAGCCCTTAGCACTACGGGCTTTCGTCCACCCTAGAGGAAATTCAACAGCGCCCAGCAACCCCCGCATTTGATTAGGGGGATGCAGTCATGGACCATCAATCTGTGGGACAAGATGGCAGTCCAAAGATTCGATTGGACACCGAGTACTTAGACTCGGCTGCTAATCGCCAAGCTTTGGTTGGCAGGGCACTTCATCTGCCCTTCTCGATCTGTAAGAGGAGGAAGAAACTTCTGGTGGTCTTATGAGGCGCCGACCGACTACCACTGCTACTGCCCGGACTAACTTCCCTTCTAGACCAATGGAGGAGACTGCTGGCCTATCAGCCAGTTAGGCTACCTGCCCCCCCTCTTTTCTAAAACACTTGACTCCATTGGGGTCTTTTTCATTTTCAAATACAATCCTTTTTGCTCCCAATTATCTCAGTTCCCTTGCATGTTTTGGTTCATATTCTGCTAAGTATTTCTCACGTCGGCCTCGACTGCTCAGTTCTCGAGTCGGCCTTATCTTGATTATTTCAAATTAGTTAGTCCGGATGGGACTTTAGAGCAGTCTTTCGATCATTCAGTTTGCCTTTTGAGGCACTTCGCCCATCTTTCTTCTAGTGACCTGACAACCGCTTGAGTAGTACTGTCAAAGTGGGCCGAAACCTGCGGGTCGGCCCGCACCCGCCCCGCGGTGGGGCGGGTTAGGGCTACAAAATACATGACCCGCGAAAACGTGGGCCTAACGGGCCTGGCCCGCGGGCCAGCCCATTTTAAAAAGAAAATTAAAATTATTTATATATATAAACTTGTGTACTGTGTTCGCATGCGAACATAGTACACTAAGATTATATATATTTGTTCATGTGACCCACGTAGAGCCGTCAAAACGGGCTTTGCCCGTTGAGCCGGCCCGCCCCGCCCGCAGGTTTCGGAAATTGAAGCCTGCCAAAGAGCGGGCTTTTTTGGCCCGCCCCGCTTAGGCCCACGGGCTTGGCGGGCCGCGGGCTTAACCCATTTTTTTTAATAATATATATATATATATATATATATATATATATATATATATATATATATATATATATATATATATATATATATATATATATAATATAATATACTTTTAGACAATTATTTTTTTAGACTTCAGGAGCACTAATTTCCCTAAATCCCTAATCGAACATTCGAACTTACGCCGCTGCCCGCTGCTCCCCATTCCCATTCGCCAATTGCCTTGCGCCTGCCATCGGCCCACCACCCACGCTTCTGAGTTTTGACTTCTGAGCACCCGCCAGTTCGCCAGTCCGCCACCGCCAAGAGTTCCAGCAGCGCCGCCTCCCATAGCGCACTCCGCCAGCAGCGCAACCGCCCTCCCACTCCGGACTCCGGTTGCCAACCCCGTCCGCAGACCGCACCCCGCAGGTATTGCAATTCCATTTGCTGTATAATGTATGATTATATATTTATATCTTTATATAGTATTATACAGTATGATATATTATATATTTATATATATGTTTTATATTACAACTATATATATGGTTTATATATATGTTTTATATGATTATATTTCAGATTATTAACTATATATATATGTGTTTATATATGTGTGTAATGTGTTTATATATTTATATTATAACTATATATATGTCTTTATATATTTATATGATAGTTAATTAGTTAGTAATTCCTGACTTACTGTATTATTATTATAGTTATATTCATATGATAATTATTAGTTAATATGTTTTATGATTTATTATTTGCAGAATTGCATTGAAAAACTAAAATAAAAAATGGAACCAAATCAAGATGATGCTACTACTGTTAATACGGCGGTTGATTTGGAAGTAGAAAGTACTGGCGGTATTGCATCAAAAGGTAAAAGTAAAACCTCCGAAGTTTGGACTTATTTTACTGATATTAGGCCAAATGAAAAGGGCATAAGAAGATCTCAATGTAAAGGGTGTAAAACGATTTAATTATCGAGGGGTAAAACTTATGGAACATCCACAATGAGGCGACATATGGAGTCTTGCAAATTGTTGAAATATCACTTTCATGATATAAGTCAAATGAATTTTTATTGTGATGGAACAATTAGGTCTAAAAAATTGGATATAGGGCTTGCTCGTGAGGTGTTTGCTGCTGCGATTGTTGAACATGATTGTCCTTTTGCATTTGCTGAATATCCTGGTGTTAGGAAATACCATAAATTACTCAATCTTGATGCTCCAATGATTTCTAGAAATACTCTTGTGTCTGACATTAACAAGTTGTATTTGAAGGAGAAAAATAAACTTAAACAAGTGTTCACTAGTATTCCAAATAGAATTTGCTTGACTTCTGATTTATGGACTGCTTGTACTACTGAAGGATACATATGTTTGACTAGTCATTTTGGAGTAGCCATGTTATGAGATGCAATTTTATCAGGATTTGGACGTGTTAGATTATTGGAAGGGTCGTGTTCAAGGATATCCCATCCTTTCATGTATGGCACGTGATCTTTTGGCAATTCCTATAACTACTGTTGCATCGGAGTCTGCATTTTCTATTGGTGCACGTGTGCTCACAAAATATAGAAGTTGTCTGTTGCCTGAAAAAGTGCAAACTCTAATTTGCACTCGTAATGGTTGCATGGTTTTAATATGGGTAAGTTAATATATTTTGTTACATGTTATATTATATTGATTTTTTTTTAATGTAATGATTTAATTTTAAACAATTTTTATGTGTTTTATATATAGATGATGATGATGTGGATGAAGAAAATAATGGAGATGAAGGAGATGATATGAATGAAGATGAATTGAATGATGGAATGTCTTGTGTATGATCATTGATCAATTATGAATTTATGATGACTTATGTTCACATTATTTTAATTATGTTTTATGTGAGTGATGTACTTATGGACTTTTGGACTTATGTTATGTACTTATGGACTTTTGGACTTATGTTAGTTATGTTAGTACAATAGTACTTATGTGACTTATGAACTTATGTCAGTTATGTGTTATGGACTTATGTGTTGTATTGTTAATTTGTTATGTGCTTAAGTACTTATGTGACTTATCAGTTATCACTTATGAGTTATGTATATGTTATTTTAATTATATTTGTATGTACAAAACTACAAAATAATAAGTGATAAAATTTAATAAAGTGATAAGGTGAATAAACAAACAAAACAAAAAAACAAAAACAAAAACAAAAAAAAATAAATAAACAAAAGCCGGGGGCCCGCCTAACCCGCGAGCAATCGGTATACCCTGCACCACGGTGCACATAGCAATGTGCACCAAGTATGTAAAACGACGTCCTTTCGGTGTTAGTGGACGCAGACGCGAATGACTCTAGGGAATTCATTATCTATAATACACATAATCATTATCTAGAATATATAGAACGTTTGCCTAGAATACACAGAATGTTTGCCCAGAATACACAGAATATTGACACAAAATACACAGATGTTAGTGGACGCAGACGCGGACGCGAATGACTCCACGGAATTCATTATCTATAATACACATAATCATTATATAGAATACACAGAACGTTTGCCTATAATACACAGAATGTTTGCCCAGAATGCACAGAATATTGACACAAAATATACAGAACTCATCCTCCTAACATTCGAATGCACAAACACATCACAACCTGTGTTAATAACATGAATACACGGAATATTGACACAAAATACACAGAACTCATCCTCCTAAACATTCGAATGCACAAACACATCACACCATGTGTTACTAACATGAATACACATAACAGTTGCCTAGAATACACTGAACGGTTGCCTAGAATACACAGAATGATTGCCTGGAATACACAGAATTTTAACATAAATACAGATACCGGCCGAAACGGGAAACGTGATTTCCAAAAAAACGGACGATTAGTTTACAATACTCAAAACGACGTCGTTTAGGTACGTGGTACACGGTATAATTTGCCGCCCGCGAGCCTTAGGCGGGGCGGACTGGGCCTGGGATTTCCAGGCCCGCCAAGGAGCGGGCTTTTTTGGCCCGCCCCATTTAGGCCTGCGACCCGCCGGGCTTTAGCCCGCCCCACCCCACGAGCCTGTATTGACAGCTCTAGACCCATGTACATTTCCTGCCCAATAAATAGGGTCAGGATCCTTTAGAGACTCCTTGGAGTTTTTTTTGCAAGAACCATGGATTCAAGGAAGAGTGCTAGGAAAGCTGGTAAAAGCACAGAGCGGCGATCTTCCATCCGTCTAGCCAAGCGAGCTCGGCTCGAGAAACTGCGGGCCCGAAGAGCTGCTCATAGCAGCCACGAGGTGGGAGATTCTTCGAACTATCCGCTGGTCGTCGAGTCTGACAAGGAAGAACCGGTGGTCGCGCTAGCCGGGAGGGAAAAGAAGGCGATAGCGGACCTAGACTTGGGTGATTGATAAGTGCCAAAGATACTACATTTTGTGGGGTATTTAAGAGACAAATTGTGCTATAAATGGAGTCCATTGAGCCTATTACATGTTTAGAATAGCTTATTTTGATAAAAAGATCGACGCAAGGACTCCTTGTGGTTGCATTTGTGGAAGATAGCAAAAGTTGTAATTTTCAGGGCATTCCAGTGACAGTTTGGTAATTTTAGCATATCTTGAGTTAGAAGTGTTCAAATGAGGTGATTCAAGTGGCATTGGAACGACATCTTAAAGGGCTACAAATTTGATGAAGACCAAAAAGTCAAAATCGAATTGTGTTGCGATCCACAAATGGTCCACGAACGTGGATCGCACTTGGATTTAAGGCAGAAAGTTCCACGAGCCAATCCAAGTTGGATTGGCTCGTGGATTGGAGCCAATGAGAATTTTAAAAGAGTTCTTTGGAGGGAAGGCTATTTAAGCTAGGTTTAGACATTTTATAGAGATCTTAGCACTTAGAACTTAGTTTACTTTCAGATCTCATCTCTCAATTGAGAGCTTAGAGTAGATTACTTCCTCTCTCTAAGAGAGCTCAACTAGCTACAAGTGATGTACTTTGGGAGATTCAATTGAAGTCTTCAATTTGGTAATTCATTTCTATTTCCACTTACATTTCATTCCAATTGTGCTAAATTGAATTTCTTGTAATTGCTATTTCAAACTCATCATGATTTGTGGCTAGATTAACCTAGGAGTTGGATTTGATGATCTAGAATTGATGCATGTTGATCCTTAATTGTTGAATTGATGAGATTCTTGCTATTGTGTCTTAATTGCTTCTATGTCGATGATGTGATGTCTTGATCCTTTGCTCATGTATGGACGTGATGAGTGAGAGAGTGGTTGTAGCAAGAGATATTTCAACAAATTGTTAAATAAATCCAAGAAGTCCTTCTTATTCCTTAATGTCTTGATTTGCTTCTTTGAATTCTGATCATCAATATGCCATATGCAAAGACGATGGCATGATGTTGGAAAAACTTGAGAAATAGCAGCAGCTATAGTCGCGCATTGATTCGTCATAATAAACTATGCACACTTACCATCAATAGATCTTAAAAATACTCTAAACAACCACACAAAGGATTCTATCATCTCATTCATAAAAAAAAACCACATCCAAACATTACATTCATGTAATGATGATTCATCCGTACAAAAGGACCACAAATCATATTGTATTTGTTAGTGAGATATGTTGTATCATGCACTAACAAAATCTCTAAACAACTCATAATCTCGTCTCATTCGACTCTCCCTCTAAAAATAAACTGCATAATCTTGTATCAGCATCAACTTCAAAATCAAAGAAGAAAATCAAACTCATTACATTGCATCCTCCTAAATATTTCAATTAAAAAATTAGCTAGAATCATTTCCATCCAAACTCTTTAATGTATCATAAGACATAAAATTATAAGCATCTCGATTGGTGAAATCAACAAATGGAGACTCCCCTGATTGCTGTTTAAATAACCTAATACCACCCGCAAATGTAACTCCATTCATATTCAAATCTTTTAAATATGAAAGCCAATTCTTTCTTACTCTTCTATGTGAACGAAGTACATGACTCTTGTCTGAAGGGCATAACTCATGATTATGCATTTCTCATGTTTCGTAACTGTCCATGCCTTATTCCTATCTATATCAAATTGAACAAACGCACCACACCCCATCTTTAAATCAATTTTTGAATAAGACTTAACACTAGGGTTTACCTTAACCGACCAACCTTAGAACAAAAAAAAAAAAAATTCTTCATTTTAACTGTGTTAGTAGAACCCTTATAACGTTGCTTACCATTCCTCACACACAAGGTTGAAAAAATCGCTAGGCGCCTAGTTTTTTTTTTTTTTTTTTAATTTATATTTTTAAAAAAAAATATTTTAAGTGTTAATAATTGTAAAGTGTTTAATATTGTAAGTCTTTACACTTTAATAGTTAAATAGTTAACACTCATTAAGTTATTAGTTATTATTTATTAATTATTAGTGCATTACTTATTAGTTTAATTTAGTTATTACGTAGTACTTTTTATTTTTTTATTGAGTTATTAATTATTAGTTATTACTTATTAGACCATTAGAGTATTAGTTAATACATTATAACATTAATAATTTAAATGTTTAAGATTTGCAATTAAAAATTAAAAAAAAAAACAAAAACAAATTAAAAACAAAAGGCCAGCCTGTCGGTCGGAGACCTAGGCGGCCCAGGCGGCGCCTAGGCGCATTTTTGCAACCATGCTCACACTAAACCCAACTCTATAAGCATATAATCGTTATACAACTCGTAAGCTTCATCAACATTACTTACTGAAACACCCACCAAATCTTGATCGACTACAAATATAAAATGTAACCTCATGTATAACAAAGGAAAACCACAAAAAAAAAAATCAATTTGATGGAAATATAATTTCTAAGTAGAGGGGAAATGGAGATTGCCGAATAAATCTAGTCATGCTCTACAAAAGAATAACATTTCCATCAAATTGACACAACTAATAAAAATGAGCAGATAAATATAAAATATGTTCATTGCGACTGTTACATATACATAAAATCAATGAAGAATATTCACAAAATTAATGCTAAAAATAAACAAAATACATCCATAATGGCATAACAAAACATAACCAGACAAAACTTATAAAGAATATTTGACAAATAAACTTTACTTCGACTATGTTACAGAATCACAAACGTAATGCTTAATGTTCATAATAATAATACATAAAATATATATATTTAAAAAAAATAATACAAAAACATAAGAAAATGGATCACACGATTTAGTCAAGTATATAAAAGTAGAAAATCATCAATACAAATTCACCAAAATCACATACAAATTCACCAAAATCAAATTGCTAATACATCTTCATACGCTTCAAAAAATTAACAAATCATTAATATTATAATCAAGCTCTAATGGTAAAAACCAGAATAAATCTGAAATTGAAGACGAGCCATCAATGTTCAATTCTTCCTGATATGTTGCCTCTTCCATCAACGAAATCAAAATTCTAGTCAAGAAGAAGAGCTCAATCGTAGTGAATTGAAGATACAAAGATGATGAATAATACAATTTCAATTAGAAAGAGAAATCAGAGATGCAAATATAGAAGAAAAAAAAAGTTGGGGATGAAGAAAAGGGAGGAAAGAAGATAACATCAGTTAACGTCGTTAAAAAATAAAGTGATTTATTTAATAAAAGTAAAGTGATTTTTTTTTAATTTAAAAAAAAAAAAGTAAAATGGCGTCATTTTGCAGGAAAACAACGATGTTTTGTATTCAAGTCCACCTTACTATGTGGACCAGAGTCCATAAAATAATCTGCACCACTTTAACTTTACCAACAGAATTTCTTTATCAATCTAGGCCCAAAACCTTGGACCCGCCCATTATCGCAAATTATATCGTGGACCGTGGTCCACAATGCATTGTGGACCGCGCATCAAAACGACGTCGTTTTGATTAATGAAAACAGACGGATGAATTCGCGCCACTCACTTTCAGTTCATATACACTGCAGTTACATTTCAACACAACTGCAGTTACATTTCAACAAAACTACAGTTACATTTTGATATAACTACAGTTTATTCGATAATATAAAAACACAAATATGAAACTGTTATTCAGTATCAGTTCATATACATTGCAGTTACATTTCAACACAACTACAGTTACATTTCGATATAACTACAGTTTCATTCGATAATATAAAACACAAATGTGAAACTGTTATTCAGTATCAGTTCATATACACTGCAGTTACATTTCAACACAACTACAGTTACATTTCGATATAACTACAGTTTCATTCGATAATATCAAAACAAATGTAAGGCAGTATCTTTTGAGATGAACTGTAGTGTCAATTACGGGCTCCGTCTCCCACTTACTGAAACGACGTCGTTTTGGGACCGCGGTCCACGATATAAGAACTGGCCCATTATCGTTAACTCAAATATTAAATTTGAGTTAGATGTCCTTTTTGTTTTTTTTTTTTTAAAATATTTTGTTTTTTTTTTTACATTTATTGTCACTCTTTTAATCACAATCAATTAAGGGGAATATTCAATTATAATTTTTATGAACTTTTTAAAAAAAATTAAAGATTTTAAAAGTCTGGTGGTATTCGATATAGACTTTTAAATAGTCTTTAAAAGTTTTATATTTTTCAATTCAAACTTTTAAAGAGTCTTTAAAAGTGTAATGATATTCGATTCAAACTTTTAAAGATTTTTTAAAAGTAACTAATATTAAAAAATTTATTAACTTTTATAGACTCTACCAAATTATATTTATTTAGATTTTTCCCTTAAAAATATAAATAGTTGACATCCAACCCCTAACCCCAAACTTTTCAACTTTCTTTATACTATTTCTCCCTAAACCAAAAAACTTTTTATATATTCTTATAAATTTTTAATTCATATATATGTTTATACAAAAAAAAAAAAAAAAAATCTTCGTTTATTTTGCTACAAAGAGGTTGTGTTTGTAGCAAAACTCCGTTGCTGCGAACATTAACAACACTTTGTTGTTGTTCGAAACATAATTTTTTTTGTTGCGAACAAACTACTATTTGTAGCAACAATAAATAAAATTTTATAATAAAATTAGGTTAAATTACTCAGTATGTATTCGTGGTTAGAGTATGCTAAATTGTTTTTCAATTGTTTTTTTTTACACTTCTTGAATTATTTTTGTACAAATATATATACTTTTATATAAAATTATATCGTAATTATATGTTTTTGTGATAATCAATTTGTAGTTTTATTTTTTTTTCAATGCATAAATTCATATATGATTTATAAAAATATATTATATAATATAAAAGTTTTTAAAAGAAAATTGTAAATATTGAATCCAAGTTATGAAATGTTTTGTGAAAGTATATTTAGGAGGGTGTATTCAATCATGACTTTCATAGAATTTTAAAGACTTTTATGAACTTTAAAAGTTTGGAGGTATTCAATTCAAACTTTTAGAGAGTATTTAAAAGTCACGCGGTATTCGATCAAGATTTTTAAAGAGTTTTTAAAAATCATGTGGTATTCAATTAAAACTTTTAAAGAATCTTTAAAAGTCACGTGGTATTCAAAAAGTTATGAATTTGTAAGGACTTTTTAATATTAGAACTTCTGTAGACTTTTATATACTTTTTCTTCTCAAATATAAATAGTTGAAATCCAACCCCCAACCCCAAGATTTCAAAATTTTCTTTCTACAAACGGGAACTACGAGCAAATAGAACACCTTTCAAGAGTATCAATACCGTCACATGAATCGTAAATGCATGAATGTGATGTACCAATAAATCTGCGGTTCCTAATGGAATAGGCACCAAAGCTACTTTGCCACCCACTGCTACAAAATCACCACCCCCCCAAGTTAAACTGGTGTTTGCTGTTGCACGAGGAGCTGTTGCACCTGGTGCTAAAGCATGGGTGTTTTGTATCCATTGAGCAAAAACGGGTTTTTTTTTCTCTCTCTATTTAAACTCTATTTTTTTCTCCTTATTTAAAATTTTAAACCTTATACCTTGATGGATCTTAGCGAGTGACTGCCGGAAGTCAAGCACGCTTAACCACAGAGTTTTTTGGCTATCTGGTTGCCATATCCTACTTAAAACCAATTGGTGATAGGTAGGTGGACATTAACCATTTAACCACATCCCTCCATGGTAAGCCACAGCGCCACGTCTCGAATCGAGCAGGGGCTGAACTCGGCCAACCCTGCCGACGCCCAACATACCTAAATTCAATAAATTATTTTTTCTTCATTATCCTATATTTTCTACATACTTAAACTCTACCAATTTTTTCTCTCTCCTAAACTTTACAATCTTCCTCTAAAAATTCAAAATAATATTATTTTTATTTTATTGTTGCTGGTATATTTTGATTTTTTTCTATGAACTTTTTATCCCTAACTTCTAAACTTTTTCTCCTAAATACATGAACAGAGTAAATTTTTTTATCTATCACCGTCAACTTTTACTATATGTTTCATAATAGTCATATATTTATTCGTAATATATTTTTTTCTTTTTTCTTTTTAACAACATGCTATTACGAATAGTGAACTATTGTTCGCAATAGCAATTTGAGACTACAAAGAGAAGCACCTTGTTGTTGTTAGCAGTCACATATTGTTATTGCAAATAATAACCCTTTGCTTGATACCTAGCAGTATATCAAATATAGTTTTTATATATATTATTAATTTTTTTTTATCTTATGCAACTAGTAATTATATATTTTTTAAATATTAATTTCTCAAGAAAAAGGTAATTATATTTTTAAATATTTTATTTGAACAATTCTATAACTATAAATTTTAGTGTTTAATATTGTTATGAATTGCTTATGAAAGTTTGTAAGGATGTATTCAGTTTAGAATTTTAATGACTTTTGTAGACTTTTTAAAATAAAAAAAAGTTGATAAAAGTTTATGCAAGTCTTTTATACCGACTTTTATAGAGTCTTACAAAGTTTTAAAAAGTTTTGAACGACTCTATGAAAGTCAATAAAAGTTTATTAAAATCTATCATTTTAAAAGTTTTTAAAAATCTACAAAAGTCATGAATGAATACACCCTTAGTTTAGAATTTATAATGACTTTGGTAAACATTTTAAAACCGATTTTTTAAAGTTAATAAAAATCTATAAATGTTTGTCATACAAACTTTATAGAGCTTTACAAACTGTATAAAAGTCAAAAGATTTTATAAAATTCATTTAAAATTCATGACTTTAAAAATTTTAAAAGTCCATATAAATCTTATTTGAATACATCCATCAGTTTACTTATCCAATCATTATATAGTGGACTATGGTCAAAACGACACAATTTTTTTTAATGAAAAGAAATGACACCCGATACGTCTGTTACATTTTGTGGCATGCTCAACTTTTTTTAGTGATGCTGTAATGGAATTACAGTATGTATAAATTAAAATGAAATTGCATAACAGATCTCATATATTGAGAGTGTACATTATCAAATGAAATTGTACTTGAATAATAATAATACTTTAGTGGTGTTGTAATGAAATTACATAGTGTATAAAATGAAACTGAATAGCATGTATGAGGTCTCACATATTGAGTGTATATTGTCAAATGAAACTGTAGTTAAATTAGACTGATGTTGTAGTGGTGCTGTAATGAAACTACCGTGTGCATAAAATGAAACTGAATAATGAGAGAGATTGCTACATTAACCATAACGAAATTTGCCATTTACTATTGTTAATAAAAGATTAAAAAAAAAAACTTTAAACCACGTCGTTTTACTATCTAATCCTCGCTACTACGTAGGGGTGTAAACGAGCCGAGCCGAGCTGAGCTCGAGCATAGGGTGGTTCGAGCTCGAGCTCGTTAAGGAAGGCTCGGCTCGAGTTCGAGCTCGAGCTCGATCGAGCTTGAGAATTGATGCTCGAGCTCGAGCTCATCAATTTTCGAGCTGCTCGAGTTCGGCTCGAGCTTGAGTTCGAGTTCGAGCTTGAATTCGAGCTCGAAATCAGAGTTGAACTCGAGTTCGAGTTCGATTTTGAGCTCAAATTTAACATGTTTGATTTTAAATTCATGTTTCAATTAAAAATAAACTATAATGTTATATGTATATATTATATATATATATGGCTCGACGAGCCACGAACCTAAGACATTAGAGCTCGAGCTCGGCTCGATTATTAAACGAGCCGCTCGAGCTCGGCTGGAGCTCGAATTTGACCGAGCTCAAGCCGAGCTTTGATCGAGCAGCTCGCGAACTGCTCGGCTCATTTACACCCCTACTACTGCGTAAACCACGGTCCAAGTAAAAAACTAAAAATCGCCTTTACTTAACTTTTAATTTGTATGGAAAGTGAGAAGCTTGCTTTCTGTTTCTTGTTTTATGCTATGCTTTCTATCTTATGCGGATTTGAGATTTCGAAGTTTGCTCACGTTTAAGTTGTAGTGCCATAGAGGCTACTCCAAAGGGAGTGTTGAACTTCATGAAGGTTGAAGGCTTGACAATTTATCATGTCAAAAGCCATTATTTGCAGGTATACAGAATTTTTGACTGTTTTAACTCCTCTAGAGTTTAGTCGGAGTTCTTATTGTCTTTCTTTTTGAAATTCAGAAATACAGAACTGCCAGATACAAACTAGAGCCAACAGATGGTATGTAATGCCTTGATCATCTCCGTTAAATTGTTGTTTATATATATGATTTATAAAAATATATTTTTGTAAGAACATTATAAATAATGTATTAATAGAAGTTATGAAATGTTTGTAAGGGTGTATTCAATTTAGAGTTTTAATGACTTTTGTAGACTTTTTAATATGAAAATGTTTTTAAAAGTTTATAAATGTTTGTTCCGCGGATTTTTATACACTCTTACGAAGTTGATGAAGTTTAAAAGATTCTAGAAAAATTTACAAAAACTCTACAAAAAGTAATTTAAAATTTCACTTTAAAAATCTTTAAAAGTATTGATTGAATACAACCCCCTAAATACAAGAAGAATCAACCTTAGAATCAATGACCCGAGCAAGTGAATGAGTTAACAAATTCGGTAACTTACGCACACAGCTGAAGGACACTGAGTCAAAGTGTCTAACGAAGGCTTAACAATGAGATATGATGCATCTTACGTATAAGAGATCAAGAAGATAATTTGTACTGCTGAGAATATTACAAACATTGAGACAATTCATCTCAACCTTGACATGTCGTCAACCACCTCCGCTTCTTTAACTGCCCTTGCTTCTGCACTCTGAGGATCGTCCAAGCATCGTACACGGTCAGGCCACATGAATATCTTGATTAAGGATTACAGATCCAAAAAAAAAAAAAAAAAATCACCACTGTAAGGCAGAATAGTTGCATACTAAAGTGGTTCTGATGCACAATCGCCGTTAAAGGAACTTGAATATTCTGCGTTTACCATACGTTACTTAATAATTCAATGCATACATTTAAACTCCAAACATAAATGCCTTTCGTAATGACATTTCGAAAAATGAAATTTCTTTCCACAAAATACTCCTGGCTTTATTTATTTTTATTTTTTATTTAAAAACAAAACTGTGGAGGCCAATTTCAATTGCCCATCCAACGTGGATTGAATGGGCAACATATAAAAATGATAAGATTTTGATGTAGGATTAAAAAAATGATCCCACATCATAGAGGGGCTTTGAGCCTCATTCAACAAAATTTCGAACATTAACTTGAAGAGGATTGAGTTACTTGCAATGTTGCAAAAATCGCGCTCAGTTGCTAGACAGTGGTCGACTGCTTAAGCGTCATAGGGCAGCCTAGACGTTGATTAGGTCACGGCGGACTAGACGATCTAGGAGGTCGTCTAAATTGCAGGTTAGCTATTTTTTGTGTTTTTTTTTAATGTGTTATTTTGCTTAAACTGATGTCATTTTCAGTGAAATAACCCTAAATTGTTCAAATTGACCACATATCCAAAAAAATGTAATAAAAATCATTCGAAATCAGACACTCTAACCGCATGTTTAGTTCGCGGAATAGGCCTGGAATGGCATAACATTCATGGGAATAGGCTTATTCCTTTGTTTGGTAATGCTTTTTATTCCCAGTAACATTGCTCCTGGGAATGACCTATTACACTTGTAAGGGTAATAGCTATTACCAGACCCCCTTGGTATTAACCTATTCCTGAGTTCTCAGGAATTATTGGTAAGTTTTCTTATTTACTATTTTACCCTTAATTAAACTTAAAATATATTTAGATCACAACACCGAATCAAATTTATTTTATAAAAATATTATTTTCATAGTAATATTTCATAATAATGGTAAAATGATTAATTTTTTCTGATAGTGAACAGTATTGAGCCAAATATGACGCAACATTATTCATCTACACTATTTAAAAAAAATTATATTCTTGTTTTGCACCTGTTATTTTTTGTTAATTTAGTTTTAATCTTTTATATTGTTTTTATGTATTTATATATTTTTGTTAAATATTTATACATATATTTTATATTATTAAGCATAAAAAATATCATCTCATCAAGATGATTAAAACAAGATTAATATTTAATATAGATTAATTAAATATTATACAAATAATCAAGTGTTGGTATAATTTTTTAAATTTTATACCAAAATAAATAACTCTTTCCAAATAATTCACAATATACACATTTAAATAAATAAATATAAAAATGAAATGTAATCTAAGTACAGGTTTAGCTCAGGAATCGGACTCCGAGGCCATGGTGAAAGCGCTGGACAAAGATGCTGGGTACCGTCTCTTCGATCCCACGCTAGTGGCGGACTGTAAGTCGCTACTCCGGCAATTCCATGACTTCAAGATTAGCCACGTATTCCGAGAAGGGAATCAATGTGCCGACTTCCTGGCTAATATGAGGCTAGTGTCAACCTGGGGAACGTCCCTTATGGATCATCCTCCCGACGGTCTGCATGAATTTCTGACACACGATATGAGAGGCATCGCCACAAGTAGAAGGTGTTAGTTTTTTGGGGGACCCCTGGGTCCCTTCATCCCACCAAAAAAAAATAAATACAATAATATTTGTTGGTTATTTCCAGCCAAGTGATGATCTTCTTGAATTTTCCGGTTGAAAGATGCCCATGAGTGATTGCGTTCTTAGTGTTCTTGCTCCACTAGAAGTGAGTGGCCACTTTGCATCCTTTTGGCTGCTTCGAATGGCGTATAGAGCTTGTATTCTCCTTAGGATAATCTCATCATATCACATTTTTATAGTAATATTAGGACTATTGAATATCTTATTATTTGTTGCAGGAAGACTCCTTAAAATAAGGAGATACACACATCTCAAACCAACTTCCTGAAGACTTCATAATCTCTTCTTCTAAATATTATTAAATACTTTAAAAAATTTTTTTTTTTAAGGTAAACGTAGTTATTCCATTAATTCATAACATAAAACGTTTACATCAACGATCAATGAAATGGTAAACCATTCCTTACAGTCAGACATAGAAACAACTTTTCTAACTATGCTATAGAAAACTTGAATTACAGACTGTTTCATAACTAGGAAGCTACGTTCCTTCAGGGAGCTTAAAGCTTCATCAAAGATCTGGGTCTTCGTCATCATTCTTTTTTGCTCGTCCAGGATAAGATCAACACTTGTCGAAACCAAACTAAACGATTTATGCTAATGAAAATGAAAAGCTCGTGAAAGTAACGAGAGGAAAAATGCTCGTGAAAGAAACGAGAGGAAAACACAATAATAGAGAAAATAAAAAGTGGGTAAAGTCAAAGTAGGATTGNAGGGTAATAGCTATTACCAGACCCCCTTGGTATTAACCTATTCCTGAGTTCTCAGGAATTATTGGTAAGTTTTCTTATTTACTATTTTACCCTTAATTAAACTTAAAATATATTTAGATCACAACACCGAATCAAATTTATTTTATAAAAATATTATTTTCATAGTAATATTTCATAATAATGGTAAAATGATTAATTTTTTCTGATAGTGAACAGTATTGAGCCAAATATGACGCAACATTATTCATCTACACTATTTAAAAAAAATTATATTCTTGTTTTGCACCTGTTATTTTTTGTTAATTTAGTTTTAATCTTTTATATTGTTTTTATGTATTTATATATTTTTGTTAAATATTTATACATATATTTTATATTATTAAGCATAAAAAATATCATCTCATCAAGATGATTAAAACAAGATTAATATTTAATATAGATTAATTAAATATTATACAAATAATCAAGTGTTGGTATAATTTTTTAAATTTTATACCAAAATAAATAACTCTTTCCAAATAATTCACAATATACACATTTAAATAAATAAATATAAAAATGAAATGTAATCTAAGTACAGGTTTAGCTCAGGAATCGGACTCCGAGGCCATGGTGAAAGCGCTGGACAAAGATGCTGGGTACCGTCTCTTCGATCCCACGCTAGTGGCGGACTGTAAGTCGCTACTCCGGCAATTCCATGACTTCAAGATTAGCCACGTATTCCGAGAAGGGAATCAATGTGCCGACTTCCTGGCTAATATGAGGCTAGTGTCAACCTGGGGAACGTCCCTTATGGATCATCCTCCCGACGGTCTGCATGAATTTCTGACACACGATATGAGAGGCATCGCCACAAGTAGAAGGTGTTAGTTTTTTGGGGGACCCCTGGGTCCCTTCATCCCACCAAAAAAAAATAAATACAATAATATTTGTTGGTTATTTCCAGCCAAGTGATGATCTTCTTGAATTTTCCGGTTGAAAGATGCCCATGAGTGATTGCGTTCTTAGTGTTCTTGCTCCACTAGAAGTGAGTGGCCACTTTGCATCCTTTTGGCTGCTTCGAATGGCGTATAGAGCTTGTATTCTCCTTAGGATAATCTCATCATATCACATTTTTATAGTAATATTAGGACTATTGAATATCTTATTATTTGTTGCAGGAAGACTCCTTAAAATAAGGAGATACACACATCTCAAACCAACTTCCTGAAGACTTCATAATCTCTTCTTCTAAATATTATTAAATACTTTAAAAAATTTTTTTTTTTAAGGTAAACGTAGTTATTCCATTAATTCATAACATAAAACGTTTACATCAACGATCAATGAAATGGTAAACCATTCCTTACAGTCAGACATAGAAACAACTTTTCTAACTATGCTATAGAAAACTTGAATTACAGACTGTTTCATAACTAGGAAGCTACGTTCCTTCAGGGAGCTTAAAGCTTCATCAAAGATCTGGGTCTTCGTCATCATTCTTTTTTGCTCGTCCAGGATAAGATCAACACTTGTCGAAACCAAACTAAACGATTTATGCTAATGAAAATGAAAAGCTCGTGAAAGTAACGAGAGGAAAAATGCTCGTGAAAGAAACGAGAGGAAAACACAATAATAGAGAAAATAAAAAGTGGGTAAAGTCAAAGTAGGATTGGGAGTTCAAGACTATCAACACAAACCCCAATACCTACGTACTATTATTTTATTCAAAGGGAAAGAAAACGGAAGAAGAAGATCTGTGGCGGTGGTCGGAGGCGGACGGAGCTGCGACGGTGGTTCGGGCGAAAGAAGAGCGAGAGCAAATGTAGAAGGTGACCAAAACCGCCGGCTCAAAGCTCCATTAGAGCGAGGCCGGCGGTGGAAGCCGAAGTTGAGCAGCAGAGAAAGGCGTTTGGTTTTAGAGAGAAAAGGGAGGCAGCATTAGGGTTTTTCGTGAAAAAAAAAATTGTTATTTATATGAATATTTTATTTCATAATTTATAGATCATTTTATTAATATTGTAAATATTATATAAAAATCTTATGTAATAATAATAATAATAATAATAATAATAATAATAATAATAATAAAAATTTTGTATAAGGGTATTTATGTCTTTTAATTATATATTCCATTTCTATTCCTTTAACCGACCAAACGTTGGAATACAATTCCTAAAGTCTATTTCTTCAGCGAACCAAACAATGAAATACAATTCATGTTCTATTCCTTACCTATTTGTATTCCTATTCCTTCAAAATTCATTCCATGAACCAAACGTGCTGTAATATTAATACTTTGTGAGTGGTGACTTTGTGTTGTGTTTTGATTCTTTAAATCTTTATACAATTTACAATTCTATGTTTTTAGGTTAATATTTAATTTAATATTTTAGTAGTAACTATTAAAGTATTAAATAGTTTATAATTACTAAATTTTAAATAATTTTTATTTTTTTAATTAAAAAAATAAATGGAACACCCGAACAGCACACTATTTTTACAACTTTGGTTCCTCCAATAGAAGAGCTTAATGCTCCTCATTCTGTAAGCTTCCGACGTGGCTGTCCTATCTTTACTTATTGTTTTTATTTTCTTTAATTTTATTATTGTTCTTGTTATCATTATTATTATTATTATTATTATTATTATTTAATAATAAAATAAAAGTTAATAAAAATAAGATACAATAATAATATTATTAATATTATTATTATGAATGTTATTATTACTTTACAATTGGAGCAAAGTTGGTGTGCTGACATGATTGGTATATGGGTTTGTGATATAGTAATAACTGGCATTGTGGATGTCGGTAGATCAAATGAAATATCAGTAGCTGTTGTTTTTTCCTTTCAAGGTTTGTGTTTTCATGCATGTTGATACTGTACTTGCAGAATGTCCGTTCAAGATAACAACAATTAATGGTGCCTATACTTCTCTGCCATCAAAACCCAATTTAGATGAACGTTGTATTCATTCAATAAGAATATGAAGAAGGAAATGACGTTAAATTAAACCAATGCTATAGGAATAGTAAAGATTAATAATTAAAAATTTTATACATGTACTTGCTGATTATTCAGCAAGCTTGCTTTGGAGTTCTGAGCAACTATGGATGCGAATCCTTTGAGTTCCGAATAAAACCCGATCCGAGACGCCATTTCGAGGGTCCGATTTGCTCCCTGCTCCAACAATCTTCTCATTTCTTCGTGGGACAATGTAAGGAATATGCAGTATTTTCGTGTGCACACGGGAATGCTGCATGTCTGTTCTGCTTTCAATTTTTGTAGTTTTAAAGCTTATAGGGTTTCTTCATGGGATAGTGAAAGTAATATGCAGTCGAACATTTGTGTGCACATGTGAATGCTGCATTTCTGTTTTGTTTACAATTGTTGTGGTTCTAATGCCTGTAGAATTTCTTCATGAATACTGTAAGTAAAATGCAATGTATTGTTAAATATTTGTATGCATCTGTAAATGTTGTGCTTACAAATTTAGTGGTTCTAATGCTTGTAGTGTCTTCGATGTTGAATGCTCAAAGCTTAAGGTTGGATCTTCAAGTAAGGCTGCACTTTTGATGTCTTGAAAATGATTTTGTGGCTTTTAGTGCTGCTTTCTATTCGGACATAATCAGACAGATGGTCAATTGTGGTTGGTTATGTTGGTTTTTATATTTAATTTTGATTATCTGACCGGTCACCAGAGTCAACCTTTTTTATGGCTATACAGTTTCTATCAAAACACCTGTAATAACTCCTCCTTAGTTCATTTCCCTTAATTGGGGTCTCCCCATATTTTCTCTTGGTGCAGGAGCCTCAGGAATGATTAATAACGGTTGAGTACCCGCGGGAAGGTTGTGATACAAACGGATTAGTCTTATAAGGATTTGTATTTAGTTTTATATGAAAGATATATATTGAATGTAGTATTTGTATAAACTCTTTGTAATGATACCTATGCTCGGCCTCAACTACTGGTCTCGGGCCGCTGCATGTTTCATGATGACTAACTCTTCTTCAATATGGTAGGACTTTAGTTAAACCTTTGTTAAAACCTTTGTTAAAATATAATATTATAAAGGAGGACTCCTTTCTCCTAACGACATTACGTGAGCTAAGTAAATGATTAGATGGCTAAAAAACAAAAGCTTTATATAGAACTTGATTCCTCGAACACTTGGATTGCTTGGATTCTAAGGGTTGAATGCAAATGAACTCCATAAGGGATATTTATACCTATTTCACCCTCTTAATGATACGGCTAGAAATCATTCTCTAAAACACTACATAAATCTCAACACAAACCAAAGGTTCTACAATATTCTATACATCTCTACTACTACTAGTGCTATATAAACTAGTAAATTACCCGTGCGATGCATGAATAATATTTTTCTATTATATATTTAAATAATAAAATTAAAGGTTAAGTTATAAATAATAAATAATTATAACATTTGTAAGTGTATACTTATTTAATTACAAGATAAGTGCAAAAGTATCAATAATATATGTCTCGGTTTGTTGACAATTATTTTAGAAAAATCGATATGTTATATGATTTATGTAATTATATTATTATTTAAATAAATATGGGAAAAAGTGAAAATAATTTTAAAAATCATTAAAATGTGAAAAGATAATTGAAATCAAATTGTATTTTAAAGTTGTTTTAAATTACCTGATTTAAAAATGTACTTTTACCCATAGCTAATTCAACACAACTTTTAAACTTTCTCATCAAATGTCCATAAATATATAGTTCACCAAATAACTCCAACCCTTGTGCAATTTCAATGTTTTTCTAACTTCACAATCGATTTGGCCTTCTTCCCCACATTGGATGAAAATAATAAATCATAATAATAATAATTAGTAAAACAATAGTGGTTAGCCGTGAAACAAAAAACAAATTAAACAAATATAAATACAAATATAAACAATATACGCAAAAAAAAACCTTCCAATATAACTCCACATCTTCCAGCACATATTCTAAGGTTGCTCCTCGTCGGTTGTTCTTGACTTCGTAAAGACGAATCAATCGTACTTTTATGGCTCACACAGTACTGTAGGCATTTATCTTATTTAGTAAAACAAAAATATGGGCCATTATATGTAGAATTTTTTTTTATGTAATGAGGCTAAAGTGGAAAATGTGGAATTGGTTACATGATTTATATAGTGGTACTGGAATTCATTAGATAAGAAGTTTATTTGGAAAACTTTAAAAATATGCTAATTGGTTGGAAGATATATGTATTAGAATAATTTGCAAAACGTACATTAGCATGCAATTGCTAATTGTTTGGAAGACATATGTATCAGAATTTGCAAAACTTAAGTTAGCATGCAATTTGTCTTATTTTGTATGCAATTTACCTTTTTTAATTTTTAAATCGTATTTTCACCCGTGCGATGCACGGAATGGATTTGTTATAATATATTAAGAATATTTGGATCAATATATAATTATATAAATTATAACATCAAATATTATATAGTGCAATTGAAGATATGTTTTGGATCAAATATGTTTTCTAATGTTATCATTGCTTGAATTTGAGCAAATAATTGCTGAATTAATAGCTAATGTGTAGATGTACGCATGCAGTGCTGAAACTTTGGAGATTTTATATATCATTGTTTAATATTTTTATAAATTGGGCAAACATGCTCGTTCTCTAGCAACTCATTTATAGGAATCAATTGCTATCCGAATTCATTTGTATGGAAGATATATTTTTTGTGTAGATATATAGCAATTTTTCCATCTTGGAAAAAACATAATATCACTAGTTGTATTTACACATTATTGAAAACCTCTTTGTAGATAACATTGGTAGTAGCAACACAATCTTGTCCATCCTCGTCTAGAACTAACTACACTTTCAGGCTATCAGCATGGTGACTCGGGAGAAAGTCATGTACAATTGACCGTGATTAAAAATTGGGTTTTTCAACCATAACCCAACGTGAGTTAGTGTTTGGCCCTGTCTTTTGTTGATAGTCATGGCATATGTAAGCATCAATGTGAATTATTTATGCTGGAACTTGAAGGGCAATCTCGTATCAGAAAGAGTGCGAAACATTCGAGGGATAAGAACTTTGGTTCTTTCATGTGTCCCATTAACTATTCTTACTTCAACCATATTTTAATATACAATTGTATTACGAATAGGAATTGTATTACCATATTTTACAATATTACGCAAACCTTAATAGTATATGAGTGTTTTGGGCGTGAAGTTAAAATTGAGGATTTTGTTTTTATTAATATATATATAGATTGCATTGGAGGAAAATATATGTACTGTATTATTACTGATAGGGATAAAATCCCGGTCTACACATCCCGGCCT
The DNA here is from genome assembly GCF_003576645.1 of Ipomoea triloba. Lineage (NCBI taxonomy): Eukaryota > Viridiplantae > Streptophyta > Magnoliopsida > Solanales > Convolvulaceae > Ipomoea > Ipomoea triloba. The sequence goes on along the minus strand of NC_044923.1, from coordinate 13,698,413 downwards.
CCCGGTCTGTATGGTCAACTAGGGGTTGATCACCTTCCGAAACTTCTGCCCGATCTGACCAGGCCGAGCAACCTTGCGCTCCGGGCCACAGTCAAGGCCTTGCAGAGGTTCGAACTAGAGACCCTGCGCCCGCATAAGTATTCGCGGGCGCGCTGGACCGACAGGGTGACCGGTGCATGTCCGCCACGCGTCCTACATGCCGTCAGACCGGAGGTATTGTCGGGGGCACTATAAAAGGTACATTTAATGCGGGGGAGTGGACTTTTGGCCATTGCTTCTAGAACAATAGCTGAAGAGACCGGGAACCTCTGACCCCCTGTCACGTAGCTCGGTCTCACCTAGAGTATACTACCCCGTACTCTACTAAATATTAATACGAGTATTCTGGTCCGTATTTTGCTATATCAATTACGATTAGTAATTTTAATCTAGAATTATATTACGAGTAGGAACGTAGGAAAGAATATATTTTATTAGGAATTATATTACCATATTTTAATGTACAATTGTATTACGAATAGGAATTGTATTACCATATTTTACAATATTACGCAAACCTTAATAGTATAATAGTGTTTTGGCGGGAAGTTAAAATTGAGGATTTTGTTTTTGTTTTTTGTTTTTTTTTTTTTGAAAACGGATTTTGTTTTTATTAATAGTATAGATTATATTATCATATTTTATAACATTACGCAAACCTTAATAGTATAGGAGTGTTTTGGGCGGGAAGTTAAAATTGAGGATTTTGTTTTTATTAATAGTATAGATATAGATAAATAGATTGCATTGCAGGGAAATATATGTACTGTATTATTACGATTAGTAATTTTGATCTAGAATTGTATTACGAATAGGAACGTAGGGAAGAATATATTTTATTAGGAATTGTATTACTATATTTTAATGTACAATTGTATTAAGAATAGAAATTGTATTACCATATTTTACAATATTACGCAAACATTAATAGTATAGGAGTGTTTTGGACTGGAAGTTAAAGTTGAGGATATTGTTTTTATTAATAGTATAGATTGCATTTGTAGGGAAATATATGTACTGTATTATTACGATTAGTAATTTTAATTTAGAATTGTATTACGAATAGGAACGTAGGGAAGAATATATTTTATTAGGAATTGTATTACCATATTTTAATGTACAATTGCATTACAAATAAGAACTGTATTACCATATTTTACAATATTACGCAAACCTTAATAGTATTGGAGAGTTTTGGGCGGGAAGTTAAAGTTGAGGATATTGTTTTTATTAATAGTATAGATAGTATTGGAGAGTTTTGGGCGGGAAGTTAAAGTTGAGGATATTGTTTTTATTAATAGTATAGATTAGACCCTGCAGTAAAAAGTGAACCAATAAACCAAATAAAACTTAAAAGCTCAATCATAAACTCTAAAATCGAAACCCAAAGTGTAATGCATTGTTGCATTTTTGCGAGTTCAATATTTTAATGCTAAATGTGCATAATGTAAATACTAAATATACAATATGTTAATACTAAATGTGTAAACCTGGAAAATTCTGAGAAATATATATTTTAGTGTTCAAATTTACATAGTAAAGTTGGTGATAATTACGAAAATACCATCATTTAAAAAAACAATTTGACCTAGTACGTTCGATTTTTCAAGATGTAAGTATGAGATTGGTTCTTAGTTTTCTCCTAGGTACTTGTTGTCATATGATCCAATGCATACACACACACACACACATATAAGAGCCAAAAAAAAAAAGTTAGGCCTATAATGGTAAAGAAAAAATAATGTTCAAATTATTAAATCAATTCATGGTTCAGATTGTTTAGAATTTTATTTTTCCTTGAGATCTCCAAATTTATCCTTAATTATTAACGTACTCATTGATTTCAATACGAAAGGTCTTAGGTTTGAACAACATCCAATCAAATTTGACATAATTAAGTTCCTCACTCTATTTTACTCTTATTAAATTAAATAAATTAGTAGTTACAACAATAAATGATACATATGTATTTCTTTAATTTAGAATTATGTGTCTACAATGTCTTTTCTTTTTTAAAGTATTCATTAGTTATATTGTCTTTATTTTCTCATGTAAAGATTCTTTACATTCAAATTCATCAATTGATATTCATTACATTGTTCATTATGTTCTGTTTACACTATCTTGTAATTAAATATCAAAGTTATAATACAAAATAATGTTATATATTTATTTACCAAGTATTTTATTAATACCATAAAAAAAATAAAAAAGAATAGTTTGAAGCCGATCATATTAACTACTTGTGGGATTTGTCCACAATGAGAGTATTCAATTAACCTAACAAATTAGAGCGGGGAAACTATCTCGTAATATCTTTGGACTACATCATATTTAAAATGTTCAAAATTTTACTACTTTATCTAATCTTATTCCTTAAACTAAGGATTTCTTTATCCACAATAACTCATTCAACAATAATGGTTGAACCAAATGAACCCCGAGTTGAACACCTAAAGAAAAATTCATAGCTTCCTACAGCATAATCTCATTGCATGACATTGTCATCTATGCTACCAACAGTAACCCATATGCAAATAACACACTACCAACAAAAAGGAAGATGACAAATAGTGAAGATGAAGACAATGACAATGTTACTCAAAAGAGAATTAAGAATACTTAGAAAAATCCAAACCAAAAGTAGTATTTATTTAGACTATCGTTTTTAGAACAAGTATTTAAATTATCGATTTTACAAAGTTGCAAGCATTTATTTTGGTGACAATGATAATGAATTTCTTATATTATATTGGATTCATATACTTTGAGTTACATATTTAAATAAACAAATTCGATATTCAATTACCTATGTATAAACTTCTCCTATATAATCTTGCATTGATATACTTTCAAATATTTATTTAAATATAAACATTGGGCATTAACCAGCACAATGCGCGTGTAAAACTAGTGTATGTATGTATATATATTATGTTTTTAGATTAGATTTAGATATATGATTTCATATAGCTCAAGCCCCATCAATATTTTAATCGGTCATTAATAAATATAATAATTCTAAGCTAAAAATAATGAATGAAACAAACTTTTAAAATTTTTTTATGGACTATAGCTAACTAGGTCAGATTAAGATTTTTATTGTTAGGCTAATTTGACAATATTCATACTTGAACCGAACAAAACTGACCCAATTTAAATAATAATCACACATTTGACATGGTAATTTGACCATTTGACATCACTCAAATGGAGAGAATCAAGAGAGAGTTATGAGCGTGTGATAAGAATCTAGAAAATATATTTCTAGTAAAAATTAGGAAGACATTTCTAGGCAAATTGATTCATATTTCTTTGGATGGGAGTGAGTATTTTTTGTTGATTTCATTTTTGGTTGATATTAAATGAAAAATTAAAAAATTTTGGGAGTCAAACAGAGCCTAATTAAGGAAAATGATTATATTGGGGATTCTAGTTCTAGCGCAACAGCGCAACCGGAAATCTTGTAAGATGAGATAAGTATTAGAATTGGCGTATGATTGGAATATTCTGCCAGCACATTAAAATCATTCTCTAACACGGGAAAGGGAATCGTATAGTATATGAATATATTTCCCCCTCTCCCATTCTCTATGAAACACTAAGATCCCAATTTCCCTTCATCATCAAATTCAAGACCGTGCTCGATCGTCTTTTTGGTTTCCATAAATTTAAAGCAAGCAAGAAAGGCATGGATTTAGTGTTGGAACCAAGCCTTGTTGGTTTCACTGTGATGTTCTTTTGTGTTTATTTATTGGGGTACTTCATATTTTTCAGGAATTGGAATGAGAAAAGGTCTGATGCTTCTAGTTGCCTCATGTCCCTGGCTCATGGCACCCCTGCAGTTATCTTAGCCATCAGTTCAAATCTCCCCTTTTTCCAACACCAAATGGGCTTCTCTTCTCCAAACACTCCATCCCAAGAAATGGTTCTTGATTTCAGCATTGCATACTTCTTGATGGACTCCCTGCACTACATCTTTTTCTACCCTCATGATGCCCTCTTCATAGCCCACCACATGGCCACTCTCTACGTGTTCTTGACGTGCCGTTTCGCGGTTCGCCACGGGGCAACTGCTCTCCTTGGGCTCCTTGTTCTTGCAGAGATTACTAGCCCTTGCCAGAACACATGGAGCCTCGCTAGGTACAGGAAAGTGGACTTGCCCGAGGCTGCAAAGCTACATGCTTTCTTGTCACCAATTTTCTATGCTTTCTATTCGGTGGTTAGAGGGGTTGTTGGACCCTGGTTTGTGTGCAAGATGGGCAGGGCATTGGTTGGTGGGGCTGCCCAGGCGGTCATTCCTAAGGGTGTTTGGATTTCTTGGATGGTTGTTATTGTAAGTGCTATCATGGTTAGTATACTTTGGGTTTTCAATCTCTGGATTGATTTGTACAAGGAAACAAAAAGGAAAGAGTTCAAGAAAAATAGATAAAGAGAATTCTATTAAATTTTATTTGTATAGGATTATTATTGGTTTTAATATAAGGAAGTCAAAGTTTCTGATATTTCATGGCATTTTTTTTTACCCTGATGATACTACTCCGTTTCTTTGTTTGCTATGAATGCTTTATTTTCCATAGAGTTAATTTCTATTTTGATGCTACACACTACAGCAGTTGTGTTTTTTTTTTTTTTTATTAAGTATATTTGGTCTTCAACCATTAAAATTGTAAGTAGATACATCACAATTTACATACTGAGTATCAATTATTATATTGTACTGTGGACTAAGGTCCATAACACTGTGGACCCTATATTGTGGACTAAGGTCCATAACACTGTAGTCCATAACACTGTGGACCCTATATTGTGGACTAAGGTCCATAACACTGTGGACCCTGACCCCATACACAGAGTTTGATTTCATAATGTATAGAATTCATATTTATATACACATACACATAAACACTATATAATGAATAGAGATTCTGTGCATTATGAACATGAGTTCTGTGTATTACGTTATATGTAATGGATCAGAGTTCACAGTTATGTGTATGCGTATTATGAACATGAAAATGAAATTCTATATATTATAAAGTCAAATTCTAGTATTGAACTAGAGTTGATAGTGTATTGTGGACCCCGATAAAGAATTTGTATTACTTCGGTGTTCACTTACTCGAGTTTATGAAAGACCGGGGATTGGGGATTGGTCAGTTCTATTACTATTGAAAGTTTTTCAGGAGTTGTTAAGAAAAAGCCTAAAGGTGGTTATTTTTGTTTGAGCAATCTATTCTAGTCTGCGAGTTTGATATCTCATTACTTCCGATCAAGCTCAACCTTCCTATGATATGCCCACCCCTTGATTGGAAGAGTGCCTGTCCGGGTGATCAATCTCCTAGATATCTGTCTGATCTATCAGGGGTTACTTAAGTGGGCCAACAGGGGAAATATATGATTGTTACCGCCTGTTAAGTTCCGGTAAACTTAATCACTTTTATATTTATATAGGTAATGATGATCAATATTGTAGAAATAATTACAAGCAGTGTACTAATCCACGATATAAATTGCCACTGAATATTCACAATTCAAATTATGAACATTCAGTACATATTTTGGACTCACGTCCACCTAACAAGGGGGGTCTAGTTCCCATGATAAAAAGAAGTTTATAATATATGGTTATAGGGGAGGGTTAATATGAGATTCGAGAATGGTAAATTTTATTGTGGACCATGGTTCATGTACCGTGGACGGTGAAGTAGGTATCATTTTAATTACATTTTAGTTTCATTTGATAATATTAATTTATTTTTTTGTTTCATTTTCTGCGCACTAATTTTATTATAGCAATACTAATGTATGGTTCATTTGACAATATATGTTATTGTATGAGTCTAGATTTTAGTTTCATTTTTCATGTCACACACTAGTTTCATTATAACAATACTAAAGTATTATTTTAATACTACAATTTCATTTGACTCCAAATTTCAGCGTTTGAAACGGTTTGAAACCGACTCTACAACGGTTCGGTTCGGTTTAAGTCTCCAAATTTCTGCGTTTCCTAGTTTTCCGAACATACTAAATCAAATAAAAAATTTAAGAAAGATACTAGTGAGAATAGGAATTAAATGACAGAGCAGGCATAAGTGACTTAGATTTACTTGCTTACTATTATTATCATCATCATCATCATCATCATCATCATCATCATTATTATTATTATTATTAAAACCTAACAAAGTTCGATTCGGTTCGGATTTTACTAAACCGTTTGGTTTGATTTGATTAAAAATTGAACCGTTCAGTTTACAAGAATCCTGAACCTGAATCGTTCGGTTCGGATCGGTTCGATTCGGATCGATTTGATTCGATTCAATTCGAATAAACCGAACCGAAATACCCACCCCTAATATAATGTATACAACAAATCAATCATTAATTAAGAGCACTAATGTGAAAAGTAAATTACTTGCACTATTAAGTGTAAATGGTTCCACTTTTAAGTGATTTAATTTATATGCACAATTGCATGTGTTATCTGCACTTTTAACACGTTACTTGCACTTCAAACTTCCAGTTATTTACAAAAACAACATTGTATTTCTTTTTTTTTTTATTAGTTCCCAGTTCTCTTCTGTGCTTATTCTCACTTGAACGCTATCCTTTTTATATATATATATATATATATATATATTGGAATTACTAGAAAATAGTTAGAAATTAAGATATTATATAGGACTTATATTTAAGATGTATCTCGTTTATCTGGTAATCCATTCTTAAAGAGACTTTGTTATTAGCTAAACTTAAACACCCTCTTTTCATTTAGTATTTAAATTACGTGCCCTGTAATAGCTGTCATCTGATCTTTTTCTTGTAATAAAGAGATTGAGTGGGTATATTGATTTTGGTTTTACGTTGACAATTTCCTGTCATTGTAATATTCTGCAAACACTTTCCAGTATTCACTCAATCCCTTGGGATTGGTTCTTGAGAGAGCAAATTACTTGTAGTGTCCGCATTCACTCATCAATCCCTTGGGATTAGTAGACGGTACTCTTGAGAGAGCAAATTACTTGTAGTGTCCGCAATCAATTTTATGTTGTGCATGAATGTGCAATACAAATTAAATCATTCAACAATTCTTTTGGATATACTCTATGCATACTCCAATTTAATTATTAATTTCAATATGAATAATGTTTACAATTTTCTCTTAATTTCTATTTCCATGCATAACAGTATTTAATTGGTTCCTTATATATTTGATTAAAAAGTAGATTTTTTTAGTACTATTGACTCTGTTATAATGTAGTATCTGTTCATAGCTACTTTTCTCAATCAAATAAAGCACAAAGAACCAAATAGCCAATAACACCTCCGCTGAGGCTCGAACCCATCCCCTCCCATGTGGGGTGCAATCGGGTGCTACTAGACTCCAAGGTCTTTGACAGATCTTGTTTTATTGTCATATAAAGAACTGAATATTTTTTTTTTTTTGGTAAGTTCACTGGGTCTTCCTCTGTCCGTTTAACGGTCCAGGTATACTCACGTTCGCTCCGGGAGGCACGGGAGCTGGCCCAGGGGGAATTGTCACTTGTGGGAATTGAACTCGGGTTCTCCGGAATTCTTCCCCACAAAGAGAGCTCACTTGCCACTTGAGCTACCCCATTAGGTTAAAGAAGTGAATATTATGATGGAATTGAAAAATAACATTATTTTTAAAAGAATATATATTGTCAAGTTAGAGCTTACACTCAAATAGTTTGAATAGCGTTTGAAATTAAAATTTAGGCAAAAACTTTTGTGAGACAGTCTCAAGGATCTCAATCCGTAAGACGGGTCAGGTCAACATAATTTGGATCATAGTATTATGAGTTTGTTTTTGTTTAGTTTTTTATAACCCAAATTATATTGACCAGACCCGTCTTATGAATTGATGAGATTCGTGAAACGGTCTTACCTTTAAATTTTAAGTATTGAATCTAATAGTTTGTGAGGTGCATTGATTTTTTTTTAAATAAAGTTTAATGTAATATAAATATAATAATATCACAAGATTATTCAATATATTTATTTATAATTAATTATTTATTCTTGATTATATTGTTAATTTTACTTTTATCTCGATGCTTTATTTTTTGCTCCATTGTCCATGGATTTTCATGGACATTGGAAAGAGTACGTTTGAGAGTAGAAAGAAAAGAAAGAAAAATCTTTCTCCCTATACCGTAAGAAACGAAAATAGTAATTTAATTCAATATTTTATTTGCATTTTTAATATTGTTGAAAATAGGGTTGTAAATGAACCGAACACGAATAAACATAGTCTGTTCATATACGCATCGATTTGCTAAGATTTTTAGAGAGTTCATATTCGTGTTCGTTTGTTAAGTTTTTGAAAATCCCGTTTGATTTAGAATACAGTGTACATATTTTATAATTATGGAGTCTAGTCTAGTTGAATCTTTGTCTTTGTGAGATGTAGTTTGTAACTATATTTGTCTGTGTATCAAAGTTTTTCATTTTATTTTATTAAAAAATTATGTTTGTTTTTAATTTTTTTCATATAGTATAAAATGTAAAAAAAAACTACATTAGAATCTTAAATTTAGAATGTTAGGCTGTTTACTTCAATTTTTTATACTACTCTGTCCAACTCTTATTTTAATCAATGGTTAACTGAAAATATATAATATTGTTAGCTGAAGGCGTTGGTCCATGATATCATTTTAAAAGATTTAGTCCTTCACAATTATTTTAAGCGTAACCAATTTAGTCATCTTGTGAAATTTTCCTTTAACTGCCGTGATGGATTTAATTAATCCGGGTGGTCCGAATTATCAAACCCAATAATTAAGAAATAAGGAAAATGCAGTAATTGGCAAAGTAATGAGATTGAAATACAGAAACAAGAATGTGAGTCTCGGAGACCAAGTATTGTATTAATACGTTGTAAGATGATTACAATGGGTAATGCTATTACAATAGTCAATTAGACAAAATGAACATTTCTTAACAGTGCAAATACACGACTATTTATACTAAAAAGCATCCTAATCGCTACCAATCAGCCTCGGTTTAGGCCAAGTTGAGCACCCAGTCGACCTCATAGGGGATAGAAGACCAGCCCCGAGGTCAGTTGCCAAGGGGGAACGAAAATGCAAGTGATCCAACTTTGTACGGGCCCATAAACACGGCGCTCAAGCCGATCACCATGGGGCAAACAACAATGCGCATGAACAAATAGAAATACCCAAGAGGAGATAGATGAGGGGATCAACTAGCTGATCAAATGACGAAAAGGAAGTACTATTCCAGTAAACAAAATACATCTACAAAGAGCCAATAAATGAAAAACACAAGGAGCATTCTAGTCTACACCTCCGAGGAGCTGAGGTCAACTGTAGGCCTTGTGCCTTGCCCTCTATCATCCAAGAAAGGCCAACACGGATTTTAACACGGGAAGCTACTCTCTCTCGCTGACAATAACTCACAACAACTCCGAGAGTGGGGGTTGATGATAGATATATGGGGAAGGGTTCGGGGCAAACTGACCCAAGGTTGTGGATTAAGTCAACATGGGTCGGCCCTGTAGTCAGCCCTAGAATATCAAAGTTGACCTTCGAGGTCGACGCTGAGGTCCCGAGGTAGACCTTAGCGGTCGTGGCCTCGGGCACCTAAGGTCTGTGCCGAGGGCAAGCACTGTGCTCGGCTTCAGAGCTAGGCACCGATGGACCAAGTCCTGTAACTGCCCGTCTTATTCGCGTGGGGTAGTTGCAGGGGCAATTCTAGTATATATTGAGCCATCCTTTGTCTTAATAAATCATCCTCATCTTGTCTTAACATTACATTACTTGTAATCTTCTTGCAAATCATCTTAATACAAGGCTTATTTTCCTCTGAGGTCAATACATGTATTGTATTACGTATATGCCTTGTTATTCCTTTAATTATTGGCATTAGTTAATTTTGACCCGGGGTTAATTAATTCCATCAAATTGGTAAGTGAAATTTGGGTTAGTTGCTATTACTTTAATTTGTAAATGTAGTAAAGTAAAGCAATTCTGATCTAACTAAACTTATGATAATATATGAATATATTAGCATGCACCATTGCAACCCTGTCATCAATATGTTGATTTGATTATATTACTTTAAACAAAGTATGATAAGCGTCAATAAAAGCGCTACAAGCTAGAAAGTAGCATAAAGACAAGCATATTACAGCTTCCATTCTTACATAGCTCCTAGAAGAATTCATAGTAGTCCTTACTCTTTTTACATTTCTAAAGTAACATAAAACAATTACACATATAAAAAGCACACATAAGCATTACAGATATACGGCATAAATCAAGCCTGCATTTGAATAACCACAGGCTTACTTGACTCATCATCAGAGGATGCTACTCCATTGCTTGTTGCTGAAGTTGAAATAGTTGGAGCATGTCTCTCTATCCACTGGCGCCATTCATCAATGCATAATGGTTGTCTGGGTCCCATGTTTGAAAGCTTACGCTTCTCAAAACACTTTAGAATATCTTCTGTTTCTCCTAGAATAATAGCTGCATGGCGAACACTTTTCTCCCGTTTTTCAATGGCATTGCATATGCACTTCGTAGCTATCAGGTGTGGCAAATTGGTAAGACAAGCTGTCAATATGTCCGCAATCAGACAAATTAACTTTCTAAACAACTCTTCAACTTGGCACTCACTATTTTCATAGTGTAGCAGAATGGTCCGGCTAATTCTATACATTGAATTAGCCGCTAGAATATTTGAAGGCCAATAGAGAGGATTTTCCACTATAATTCTATTTTTTGTAGAGCTAAACTCCATAACAACCCTTTCAGCTTCATTAGCAAGAGCTAAAATAATCTCCTTGGCAGAACGAACTTCTCCAATTTTTCTCTCAAGATTCATGTCAAACCACTTCTTATGAAGTTCAACTCCCACCCACACATCTGCTACACTTTTAATGCTTTTCAACCCACACTTCTCATCCAAGACATCTATAATGCTCGCATAGTGGAGGCCTTCATCAACACTAGTTACCAACCAATCAATATGCAGAATTGCAATGTTTGGAAGTGCAATGGCAATGCTTGCTAGTGTTACTACCGGAAGTGTCCAACAATTAGGAGGTTCATCAGATAATAAACTTGGAACTCGATTGCTATCGAATTCTACTACCCCGCTAAAGGAAAAACTTTGATTGAGAAGATTAAATAGGTTTTGTGGCTGTTGCATCTTACCCATCTCAACATTTGTATCAACATTATTAATAATCTTTCTCAATATTCTATTTGGAAATTGTTTTTCTCCTTCAAGTAATATTACAAAGCAGTTGAGATGTACCTCTGGTCTCCCCTGATCATTTGGAACTTCATTTTTGTGGAACAATTTTCCAAAATGATTAACTAACAGTACTAATGGAAGCATGGAGTAAGAAGAGACAATAGAAATCACAACAACCACGGTCTGAACTAGTATGCAGAAAGTCAAGATCAAACTTTTTATTTTGTAGAGAATTTTCTTAACCTTGCCCTTCTTAATCTTTATAGGTATTGAAGACTGTCTCCATTCCATGAGCTTTTCAGTCCAATACGATTCTATTGTGAATTCTATTCTATTCGTTGTGACACAATCAAAAATGAATTTAACCACCACAATAGTTGGTCCCATGACTGAAAATTGAGACATTATAATCCACATGGCAGACCAATTATAATCAGATTGTTGCTGCTGGCAGTCAGCAATCCATGTGTCAAACGCTTTTCCCAGCCTTTGATTTGCTAGCAAGAAAACAAGGGCAGATAGTAAAGAAATGATACATGAACAATTGAAAGTGACCAACCTTTTCATAAGAAATTGGGGACTACCAGATACTGCCATCACCCAATACTTTGCAATACTCAGTCTCAGCTCTTCAACCGTTTGTTGTTGCCTTTCCATATGTTCTTTATCCGAAGCTAGCATCTTCTGATACATTAATTCTGCGTGTTTCTTAATTGCTGGAACGGCTAAAGCCGAACTGGCAATTGTCAATAGCATACAGAACAACAAAATGAGAGCATATATGATTTCCGGAAAGAGCGAGTAATCAAGTACACCAGTACTTAGTTGGATGCATAAATCGACAAAGACAGTGATTACCAATATGCTCAAAGCGGTGAGATTTGCTAGAATGTCTGCGTTATTCATAGAACCCAGCGTGATGAAAATATTACCCAAGAACATAGTTAAGAAAGCAGTGGTGGTGATTTTTGCGATGTTATCCTGGGGAGACCACATGGGAGATGTGAGATCCCCTGTGAGCTTGGTAGCCACGGCTAATAGCGCCAGCCAAGTTGCATTGAGAGCATAGAATTTGCCAGAGAAGTCCAAGTCTAATTTGAATGCTGTGTTTCGGATCATTGCATAGATGCAGATTACAGAGGCAACTGCTACATAAAGGCCTATAATTGGCATTGCTGAAGTGTTCTTCTCTTCCATTCTTCTAACATAGATTGAACACTCACTCATGTTGATGAAAGGATCGGATATAATAAATTTGTGTAATTTGGCTCCCGTAGCAGCAGGCAATATGGAATTTATCTAAGGCAGACAATGAGACAAACAATGAATTGTTGTATTATATTGAATTAATGACCGTTTTGGTCCCCCGACTATGTCGTAATTATTAAATTGGTCCTCAATTATTAATTTTGATCAATTTAGTCCTCAACTATTGATTTCATAGTTGATTTGGTCCTCCGTCAAGCTGATCAAGGATCAATTTGGTAATTACAGAAGACTAAATCAATTACGAAATCAATAGTTGAGGATTTAATTGGTCTTACACATTACATATAACTTACAAGCCAAATTGGAATCCAAAACTAACATTGACTAGTAAGTAGAATTACAGATCCAGCATTAATCCACCAAATAATTAGAGCATTCATCAACAAATAAACATGCTATCCACTTTATCCAATTAGATTTCGAATCCTACTATTCTTCTTGTGAAAACTTAAAAAAAATTAGTAAAACAATTAAGCAAATAAGTAACTTGTAAACAATAATAAATATGACATTGTAAAGTTGACTCAGTAAGCTCTTTTGTCCATATCCATGTTTAGGTTATGGACAAATTACTACAATAATTATGGGTATTGCTATAAAAAGCAACATCACTATGAACATTGAGTAACATACCATCTTAATCCTAATTTCAAATCATCAGTGGAAGCTTCATCTATCATTGCCACAAAATAGGGACAAACATAATAAAATTAGCCAAATACCTTAATGTATCAAAAGAATAACAAAACATTACCAGATTTACACCAGTGCACAAAGTGTCAAAGTTAGCAACTTACAATTTACCAAGCCTCAAAATTGGGACAAGATGAGTTGGCAAGACAATTAATTAATTTGAGATATAAGATGTATTGATGTAATATAAAGTATAAAGAATAAAATTACAAGAATTAGAGGAAGTATAGAACCACCAGCCCTCCCAATTGCACTTCTACCATCAGCACTAAATCCTGCAAAATAAAAATTACAAGAATGTGAGAATTGAGAATCAATTAATTTCAAAATTTAAATTAAATTATTGAATACAGTTTTACATAAAAAAAAAATGTTACCTTGTTCAAATCTCTCCAATTCCTCCAGATTTTCCTCAATTGATATTGAGGTATTTGGCAGCCTAAGCCAATCCTAAGTACAAACCAAAGCTTCCACAATTTTAAGAGTTAATGAACTCCTAAAAGGATCATTTTAGATGTACTGAAGGCAGATTCTAAGGATATTGAATTGGTATGCTAGGATCCCTAGCAAACTTAAAAAAGATTGTGAAATCTTTAATAATTCATTTTCCACCATCTAAGTATATCAAAAGAATTTTCCTCTTCCACTATTGCCTCACTCAAGTAATTTTCCAACTCAGTTTTTTCTTCCCCTCACTTTCTTTTTTTTTTGTTTCTTTATTTAGAACTTCAATAAATGTTGTGGCCTTCCAACTGAGGCAGATGCAAACTGAGTAGAATTAGTACAAGGACTACCAGTACCAGAAATAGGAACAGTAAGGACAACAATAGAATTGCAAGTGACAACATAATCATGTAACAACTCAGTCAAATCAGCAAACACTTTCTCAAATTAAGCTTTACCATTAACTTCACCATACATATGATCGATCTGAGTTTGAATATACTCTAATTTGTCTCTGGAGTCCAAAATGTTTGCAAAGAAAATCATAAAATTCATTTTATCTATATCACCCCAATATTTTTCAAATTTGGCCTTCATGTTAGCCTATGACTCACAGGCCCCATCAGCTTCCACAATGTCATTCAAGATGTAGTATAAATTAGATACTTTAGAGAAAAAAGTGTTAGATGTGACATATAAGGATCCTGAAATTCTGACAGTCATATTATAAAAACATTTCAAACTCTCTACCGAACTCTTCACAGAATCTCAATCAATGAAACCAGGAACATATTCACCCAAATCAGATTTGAAAGAAGTACAGCTTCTTCATATGCTTCGAACACTTTTTGGTAAGTAAGTGCAGATTATAACATCAAATAGGTAGAATTTTATCTTAATGGAGCATCTAGGCACAATGTAGATACAGACCTATTATTATGCTTATGAATCCTTGTTATATAATTTGTTCATGATGTGTTGATTGATTAATTTAGTAGTGTTGATAGCTATATGTGTTGATAAAATTTGGCATAATCTGTTATATAATATGTTGAAGTGTTGATAGTTATGTGTTGAGAAAGTTTGGAATAAAGTGTTGAATTGAAGTGTTGATAGAATTAAATATTGACAGTGTTGATGAGTTGATTATATTGGTTGGATTGTACAGAAAAAAAATTGTATTAATATCAAATTAATAATTTTTTTTTTTAAAAAATAATCAACAATAGGCGTCTATTCTTGGATAGGAACAAACCTTTTCCAAGATAGGCGTCTATTTTTTAAAAACAAATTGTACTACCAATATGAGTTTGTTGTATCTGCGTCTGTTGTACAACATACGCAAAAAAGGTTTGTACAACAGACCCAGAAAGCTATTTTTGTACTAGTGTCTATATATATGATGCATCATATGCTTGTTGAGATATATAAATGCAGTTTATTAATGCTAAAATCACAGAGAATATGAGATTATTCTCTTGCCTACTGAGAAGAATAAATTGTCTTACGATATTGGAATAGTTTTTGAAATGTTGCCTTTGGATATAGTAGTCAATAATAAATGCTTGTAATAATGGTCAAATTGTAAGAATATAATTCACGTAATAACATAAACACGTGATATACGGATCTATTAAAACACTAACCTCCAGCCATAGCTTCCAATTGAAGAAGGTTGTGTAATCACGGGACTACTGCAACAGAGTAACAGTACTGTTTCTTTCACTTTCTCAACCCTCTCTTGATGGTGTATGAGGAATGAATTGTTAAGAGGACCAAAGGGCTCTATTTATACTATCCATATGCCAACAATATGGTAATGTATCCCTTCCCTAATTACTCTTACAATCACCATTAGTTATTTACCTTAACTAGTATTTCACCCGTGCGATGCACGGAATAGAGAGTATAAACCTAATCGTTATAATTTAATGAACTATGGATATGTAGATGTCTTCAATGTTATATGATTATAATAATTTATTTTTTTATATAAGAAAAATACTTAATCATTGAATGGTTCTAATAGAAATTTCAATATATTATTATATTAGGAAGAATTGTTTTCCGGCAAATTAAATATTTTTATCGATGTTCCAAAGTAAACTGCTTAATTGATATTAACTTTATACATAGTATTCGTATAAAGTATTCGTACCTTTGAAATAGTTCTGGTTGAATATAAAGCTTGAAAGGTTAGTATTCGTACCTTTGAAATAGTTTTCCTGTGTGAGTTAACTATAAGTATTCTTGATTTTATAATGTCTGAGAGATATTTGAAACGTAGTTAAATTTTTAAGCTCTTTTGACTGTGATTCATATTATCAGATTAATTTGGTAGCATTTATATAAGTTATTGAATTTTAGATAGTATGAGATTTGAATTATAAGTCCTACTTGAATATATGTGTGTTTTTGCATTTTGCTTTTTACAATAAAATTGAAATACAAAGTGTTAAAAACCTAAACATATTTTAATCTAAATACAGAAAAAAATGAGGAAAACTGCAGCTAACTTATAGTGATTGATATAGCTGTCCAGATGTGGGGTGTTTCTGCTTTGTTTACATGCAAAACACATGTATGTGAATAAGATTTGTTTACTAAGTAATAATTGTAAAGAAATGCTCACATTCAAGATGATGTGTTTTGAGAGTCATAGGTGTTCATACTTCCAAGATTTAACTTACCCAGCATCCTCTAAGAAAATCAATCAACCAAGAAGGTCTTCCTCCAACCACCTTCTCTATAGGTGAATAAATTTCAATGATCCTTCCAATGACATACTAAACTGCTGACCATAATGCTTTTTCTTTTTATTTTATTTAATATAATAGTTTGTTTTTATTTTCAAATAGTTAAATCAGCAGAGGAGCTTCTCTGTAATATATTTTCAAACAATATATATGTTACTTCTCTCACATATAAATGTGTCTGTGTGTTGATTTTACATTTTTGTATCCAAATTTAATTCCCTACTAAAACTAATAATTTTCTAACACTTTTTACTCAAGAACAAATCAGATATTTTTAATAAATGTGTCTGATGTATAATATTAGCTTACAGGAAAATGTTTTTCAAATTCGGCAATAATGTATCACAAATTTAGTACTATGAGCTGTAACCATTTGATGACTTGTCATTCTTATGCTATATAGACTATATAATGCTGTCATTTCAATATCTTTAACATTTAAGATAGTGCAGTTTTTTTTTACATTCATAGTTAAGTTTAAAGAAAGGTTTCAAGATTTTAATAATTTTTCTTTCAAGAAAAATGATTTATAAATAAGAAAAGAATGTATGTGCTAAACTGTTTAATTAAAGAATAAATTTTTTAGAGATGTGCAACACTCTGTAAAAGAAGTTAAACCATGAACTAACCTCTGTTATCTGGTCTGCTTCTCCTCTTCTCGCTATGAAGTATGCCAGTCAAAAGGTTGTTTCAAACAAAATGCAGACTTGAACTTCCAATATATGGAAAGATTACAGAAATATGATTTACACTTAGTTCTGATTTACAGAAGTATGATAGGAAAAAAGATACAACTTCAAACTGCACTATCTTAAATGTGCCTCTAGTCTTTGCAATGTCCATTGCATCTCCAACATTGTGCATAATTTACCTGAAAAAAGAATTAAGAAAACTGCAGTAAGGTATTATTTCATGGCACATATAGAATGTAAGAATAGGCACTAAGCTACTTGAGTTTTGAGTTTTCTTGCTACTGTAATCAAAATATGCTCATCATGATTTCAGGTGTCATTGGCAGGGATATTGCATATGCTGTTGAAATCCTTAAAAGAGGTTTCTGTAACCTTTTAACACAAAAAGTACACACCAGCCATATTAGTAAAGAATGAAATATCCTTATCTTCAAATACCATGGATTTTGCAAGTGTATACCTTTCCCATCTCCTTATGCGTCGGCTCCCTAATCTCCTGAGTATATGCTTCACTTCCACTGGTAGTTCCATTGGGTTTCATGTTGTGGAGAAGGTTCCGGACGATTTCCCTTGCAGGCTCTAACTCTACGCTTCTTCCTCTCCGGAGAGGTTAAGATATCGGTCACCACAGCATTTCAATTTTCGTCCATGATGGGACTTTTTTATAGTGTTAGTTTGAAGCATTCATTTTAAAATTAATTTTTAGTCTTGAAGATGCCAACAGTCATCTTCCATTTAATTTTATTTTGTATTTTCCTATGTATTGAATATCTTTAAATGTGATATTCAAAAATAATTCTGATATGTAAGTAAATTTTTAATATTTCAAGACATTTATTTAATGAATTCGAATTCCAAAAAAGAAGCCCAAAACGACAGTGTTTTAATTGAGAGGGAATTGGAGCAAAAAATTTTGGCCAAAAACATCTAGCTTTTTTATATATAGGATTAACTAATGATTATATGGAAGTAATGCACCAAAATAATATATTACCTTTATTATTATAATATCTTCCAATATTATAATAATGTAATAGTGGTAAGTGTTACATTCTCCCACTCCAACCATAGTGATATGTCCTCCTTAAAACGAGTAGCATCCATTATGATTAAAAACTTAATGAAACAAACCCTACGTTTATTTCAGGTCCAACTGAAGTACATTATCTCAATAAAATAAAGGTGTACAAACTTAAATGAGATAAATGTCTGAAAGCAAAAGAATTTCATTAAAACTGAATACTGAATGTATATATACAAATTACAAAGTGGGCGAAAGTCCAATTTCTTTAACTATGTCTTAAGTAGAAATCTCTTGATGTTAGCATAATGCTAGCTATGTTCCATGACTAGTTTTATAACTTAACTTAAGCACTACCTCTAATGCTAAGAGCTTGGAGTTGACACGTCTGTCATTCACACTCATCAAAATAGCCAAAAGATAGTTTAGTCATAGAAACATTCCAACAACTTAGACAATAAACTAAAATTCTAAATCCATAAATGTGAAATTTTAAATATACACCATAACTTCCCAAATAACATTAAGATCCACTTTATAATGAACTGAACATTATGAGTCTTACTTTTATGTCTTGCAAAATTGTCTTGAGCCTTACAAATCAAAATAGCTCAGGATCAATTTTGAAGAAACTAAAGACTCTATTAAATTGCTAAAGACTTTATTTAAATAACAGTGTATCACAAGTTAAGTGTTTTTGTTCTAACAAACTCCTTAATATTGTTACAACATTTTCATAAATATGTTGCACAACAAAATGTTCAATGATTTGAACTTATGAATTTATATGAACAAATACAAGATTGATACTTGTGGAATCTTTAGTGGAGCATCTTAATGATCTTTTTCTAAATGATCACTCCCACTGATTAAAATATTCTTCAGCAGAATCAATGATATACGTACTCACAATTGATTTGACCAACTAAATAATGAAGATATAATTCCCCACCATTAGTTGGGCATACTAAATAATCAATATTTGATTCCAATCCAACTAAAAAATAACTAATGGGGACATAACTCCCCACCATAGTTGGACATACTAAAATAAAAATACACTTTTCAAAATCAAGTTGGAATTTGGCTCGAAAAAGGTATATTTTATTCTTGGAAACCAAAAGAGGTATATCGAATATATCATGTAACTTACTACAGTTAGTCCAAATAACCGAGCAAGATTCGCGAAATAATTAATAAAAGTGGTTAAATTTTGGGAAGTAACTAAATACATGTTTTGCCAACGCAGACCATGAAAACTTAGAATTATAATTGTACTAAATTTATAAATTCTAAGAAATTGTGATAAAATTATTATCTAATGGGTGAGGGATTTATTGACATAAAACTTGCCTGTAGGCTAAAGTTTTAATTCTATTAAATCCAATTAAAACCCTTATGATAATATTTCATCTCAATTATTAAATTGACAGAAGAATTTAGAGACATAAAACTTGCCTGTGGGCTAAAGTTTTACTCAATTAGATCCAACTGAAATTTTATGATGAAACAACTATCAAATGAGTTAAAGAATCAAGTGATATAAGACTTGCCTGTAGGCTAAAGTTTTAATCAACGAGATTCATTATAACTATTATGATAAAACTTAAGAAATCATGTTCCTTTTCTTAATCCCTGTGGGTAAATTAAGAAATATGATCTAAAGTTTGCATCATAAAATTAAATTTATGATAGAGATGAAATTATTTACAAATAAGCATAAAATAAATAAACTTATTTATTTCTATCATTACTGATAAAACTACTAAACTACATTCCAATACATAATTGTCTGTGGGCTAAATTATGATCATAGTCCAGTATTTAATCCTAATTAATCATACAAATATAACGAAATTGCCTGTGGGCTAAATTCCATCATATTAAATACAATTAATCACAATGATTTGTCTAAAATTTTATGTGATCAAAATAAACCACTCAATATATAATTTTAACTGATTTAAGATGCTGTGGCTACTCCCCAACCAAATTAAAATTATAAGATCACTAGACAATTATCAATTCATTGCCTTAACCTTTATGTGATTCAAACTTAAGAGAAATCAGTAAATTAAAGATGCTATGGCTATTCTTTAATGAACTGAAATCAAATCACATTGGCAAGGAATAATTTAAAAAAAATATTTTAACAAACATATTATACCAGATTGTGATAGGAAAATCTAAATATATGATATTTAAGGGGACCAGTGGCACAAGATGTTCTTAAGTCATGGCCATAAAACTAGTGTGCCTCCTCAATTCATATGTACTCAATGTATAATTGTTTGGGGGTATAAACCTAAAAAAATTGTAGGGTATACACCAAAATTGCAAGATTCACCTATGATTAAAGCTTAAATGGGTGAACTAAATCAATGGGCCAAATGTGCTTAAATTCAGGCATTACCGTAACTAAAGTTTATGCATAAGTCCAACTTAATTAGGAACTAATATAATTCCTTCCTAAATTTATGCATTGCTAAATGCATTAAAAAAAAATATTTTGCATGACAAAATATTATGCGTTGGACAAATTAATATGCATAAAATTAGGCATTTAACTCATACATTTTAAACAAATCGCATAACTTAAGACAATTTTTAATATGAGCTTTCAAAGCATAAACTTAATATTCAAACTCTAATGAGTCCGAACCAAAGAGACCCGTTTTTTTTTTTTTTTGAATAGTAAAGTAATAAATATATACTTTGAAATTTCAAACTTTAAGCCCATTAAAATGTTTTAATACATAAAGATCAAATTTATGAGAAATAGACCGAATCCACAAATTCCAACAATATCTAACCAAAAGTATATATTATCATTTGTAAATCAAACTCTCACAAACCCTAATTGCATAATTAATCCTAATAATATGCACTTAATGTGATCAAATTCATGAAACAATCTAAAGAGTATGAATTAACTATAAAGTACAAATTTACACTAAATATTCTTTATTCATACTTAATCAATTATGGGCCTAACGTACTAAAATCATAATTCAAAGAACTTAAAGAATTATGGAATTAGTGACAATAGCCAGTTGTCTTAGCAAATATGTTTTTCCAAAATTACTAAATTAATTCTTCAAAACCCAATTAATATTATTATCATTAAATAGAAGATTAAATATGGAAAAACAATAGTTAAAACCACTAATTGTAGAAACGTTCTCGGATATAATTTTGAAACTTAATAAAATTTAAAGTCCAAAAAATGCCTGGAATATTGTCACATAAACTTAATTGGAAACAATTCAGAATTTATAACTGAATACCATATTAACATTAATGGTTTCATTAATTAAAATATTTGATGGTAATAATCAACATTATAACCACCATTAATATTTAACAATGACAACCAAATTATGGTAAGACACCTTTTTAATGTTTCCATATTTGTAAAGATAACATATGTGACTAGTCCAAATCAGCGGTTAACTTAAGGCTTGATGAGGATTTGTAAGGCACATAATATTACCAAAACTGAATGGTGGAAACGGAATGGGTACGGTTTGGGTTGGGTTTTTCCACCCTTAATGACAAGCCTACCAAACTATATGCCGATACATAATCCCTGTGGGCAAATTATGATCATAGTTTAGTATTTCATCCTAATTAACCCTACAAATATAACAAAATTGTCTGTGGGCTAAATTTTGCCATATAACGCAGAGTTAACTACAAGGTTCTTACCTAAACTTTATGTGATTAATAATACTTAATATGTAATTTCAGTAAATTAAAGATGCTGTGGCTACTCTTTAATTAACCAAAATTAAATATAATCACAATGGCAAGGGTATTTAAAACCTAATCAAACAAATTAAACCAAAACATGATAGACAATCCTTAGGTATACTCCTAGGAAAGTTGGTTGGTGCTGAGGCGCCATTAAAAACCAACTCCTTAGACAGAGTAGCGTCGCAAGGGGACTAGTAGCAA
The DNA here is from genome assembly GCF_003576645.1 of Ipomoea triloba. Lineage (NCBI taxonomy): Eukaryota > Viridiplantae > Streptophyta > Magnoliopsida > Solanales > Convolvulaceae > Ipomoea > Ipomoea triloba. The sequence continues at coordinate 13,676,289 of NC_044923.1, read as the reverse complement.
TATGACAGTTTTAGCCAGCAAGGCGTTTTAAGCCATGGCCAGGGAACTAGTATTCCTCCCCAAGAAACTTCCCTAAATCATGTGTTCTCATATTTGAAGTAAAATCGTTTGGTTGATCTAGGAATGTAGATTCACCTAAGGATAAGGCTTTAAATAGGGTAAAACTATGAAAAGTTTTATGTACTTTAGGTGCTTTGAAATCCTTTTAAAAGGATGAACGGACTATTAACTGAAAGAGTAAGAGTATGCATAATCTATTCTTAAAAGGCACTAAATTCAACTAAAAGGCACTAAAACATGCATAATAAGTATATAATTCAGTCCTAAAAGGCTCTAAATTCAATCTTAATGAACATGCTTTTCTAAAGTCGTAATTATAATAATCGAATAATTATTGTAATAAAACATATAAGGCATGCTTATATTATGCATATCAATTACTCATACTTCATAAATAAATTGTAACACTTAATACAATTTAACTGAAAATTCATTATTAAAATTAAAATTCAAACAAATTAAAAAAAAACTTAATAATTTGTCAAAATTGAATAATAATTTTAATAATGGAGTTCAATTAAACATTCAAATTGCAACACTTAATGCAATTTAAACTAAAATTCAAGTTTTCAAAAAAAAAAAAACTAAAATTCAATATTAAAATTAAAATTCAAACAAATTTATAACTTAATAATTTGTTTAATAAAAATGAATAATAATTTTAATAATGACTTTAGGCAAAATTTCAATTGGGTAATTGAAGTGAAGAAGGCCCAATATGATGAAGATTATAGTTAAAAAAATGAAATTAGCCCAAAAACCGTCCGCTCGGCTCAGCGTCGTGAACAGCAGCGAACCAGCCATCGCCGTCTCCCTGCCGCGTAGCTAACCAGCCCCACGCATAAGCCCCACCGGCCGAAAAACTTCAGCCTTTTCGTCTCCCTTTGCGTCGCCGTCAGCCCCACGCATCACCCGCGAAGCTTTAATCCGGCGATCGGAAAATGCCAGGACTCCGGCGAACAAATACCAGAATGGGAAAAAAAAAATAATAATGGGCGTAGCAGCAGACCAAAAATAAATAAATGAAAAAAAATTCCATTTTTTTTAAAATTAAATTAAACCCAATTGATTTTTACAAATATATATTCCAAAAAAAAAAAAATAAACTTGCAAAATTGAAATATATATACTGAATGCGGAAAAAAAAAATAAAATTCAGCAGTCCAAAACAATTGCATATAGATATTCACATAATAATATATAACATATGCAATCGAAACATTTAAGGCTAGGCAGAGATAAATCAGGCTCTTGAATATAATTCACGTAATAACATAAACACGTGATATACGGATCTATTTTTATTAAAATACTAACCTCCCGCCATAGTTTCCAATTGAAGAAGGTTGTGTAATCACGGGACTTCTGCAACAGAGTTTTCTCTCACTTTCTCAACCCTCTTTTGATGGTGTATGAGGAATGAATTGTTAAGTAGTGAGAGGACCAAAGGGCTCTATTTATACTATCCATATGCCATCAATATGGTAATGTATCCCTTTCCTAGTTACTCTTACAATCACCATTAGTTATTTACCTTAATTAACTAATGATTATATTGAAGTAATGCACCAAAATAATATATTACCTTTATTGGAAGTAATGCACCAAAATAATATATTACATTTATTATTATAATATCTACTAATATTATAATAATGTAATAGTGGTAAGTGTTACACAAATTGCTAACTAGGTTGCTAATAACTTTATAAACTAACACATTATTGGTGAATCGTCTTTTACTTTTATTTTGTCTTTGTACTGCATAATGCATTATCTAATGAGCACTTCCTTGAGACATATGGTGATATAACACGTACACCTTTATATGCCAATGGTTTATACCTTCTACCCTCATTTTCTATCCTCATGCCACCACTTAACAAGTCTGGTTTATAATGCAGTACTTAAAAATCTATCTCCAATAGTAATTTATGTTCATTAGGACTTATCAACCTATTGATTTCGGTTTTCCTTTTTACATTCGTTGATATCTATGATCTTAAAATTTTTATGTGCTTGAAAACAGTATATGATTATTAGTTGAGATTTTTTAACACTATTGTATTGCTAGAAACATTTATTAAGATTATTGTATTAGAATCATTGTGATTTTATTTTATTGTGTCTATTGAGTTGATGTTGAGATTTTATTGTGCTTATTGTACTAAATTTTTTAAACTTTTGTAGCAGCAAGTTTGCATTACAACGGGAGGTATTAATACAATGGAAAGGATGTAGATGAGACTCAATTGTAATATGATGCGGTTGGCAGGCATGATAATTAAATAGTTTATGGACTTTGACTCATATGAAGCACATCGGACAATATAACCTCAACATCGTAGCCATTAGACAATGCTAATTTTACAAAGATGCAAGATGATATTTAGAATTTGAAGACTTCTACGCTTCTTATGCAGCAAAGATTATATGCTCTTGAGAGTGAGAGAGCCGGTACTTCATTGTCACCCTCATCACAACCGAATTCAACTCGATATTGATTTTTTTTTATAGATTACTATATTGTTGTTTAGACATGAATTTGCATTGGTATTAAGTACTAACATTTTTTTTTGAACCACAAAGTAATATTACTTTTATATTACAAATTATATTGTATTTTAGTTTGCACATTAACATTTTAAATACAAATATTAGAATTTTTAATAATAATAATAATAATAATAATAATAATAATAATAATAATCAAAATATTAAAAAATAATAATTTAGCAGAATCGCAACGAAATATGATTTTAGCGATGGACTATTCATTGTCATTATAGCGATGAAATTGGTGACGGAAAGATTTTTGTCGCCTAAAATGCGACGGAATCACGACAGTGATTAGTTCCGTTATTTTGTTACGACGAAATATTGTGACGGAAAATAAACTTTGCGACGGAATATCTAGTGATAGAATCACTACGGAAATTTGTTCCGTTGTTTTCTTACAATGAAATTTTGAGACGGAACACGAAATTTGCAACAGAAAAGTTAGCAGCGGAATCGCGATGACAATTTGTTTCGTCGTTTAGCGACGGAATCACAACAATAATTATTTCTGTCATTATATTTCACAACAGAAATATGCAACGGAATATGAGTTTCGCGACGGAATATTTTTTTCACGCGATGGCAAAAGAAAGAAACATTTTTGTTGCTAAAACCGTGATAGACTCGCGACGGAATGATTTCCATCGCCTACTTTGCGACGGAAAATTCCGTCACCAAGGTCATGATATGATGGTTCAGTAAATGAACAACAGAACAAGTGATTAATATTGCAAGTGATATCTCATTATATTCAACGTGCACTTGAAGTTGAGAAGTACATCCTTAGCTTTCTCTCATATGAGCCAAGATCGTGAATTCTGGGCAACAATCAACTTACATGAACTAAAAACAATAACAATTCTCCCTAGGATGAAATCAGTTCTTGCCACTACTTTTTTAGTATCACAAATGTTTGAAATACTTTTTAGATAATTTAATTGTTATGATTTCAATGTAATACTAAATGTGTTAATTATTTTTTCAAACAAACATAATTTCTAAAATTATTTTCTTAAAAATTTAATTGGTTAGAAAACAACAAACGACCTAATTGGTGAAATTCTTTTTAGTTAGGGAGGTGTAAAAACACCTAATTACTTATTTACTCTTCTTTGTGTAAAAAAAAATAACTCGTCTCCCACAACCACCGAATGTGTGAAAAGAAGGATAATAGTTCAAGAAAAGAAGTTCCAAATATTAACAATTACTAGTATTTTCACCCGCGTGTTGCACGGAATTGATTTGTTATAATATTTTAAGAATATTTGGATCTATATACAATTATATAAATTATAACATCGAATATTATATAGTGCAATTGATGAAATTGGTTGGATCGATTATGTTTTCTGATTTTTTCCTTCCTTGAATTAAAACAAATAATTGTCCAATGACTTGTGCGATGCATGAATAAAATTTTTTATTATATATTTAGATAATAAAATTAAAGATAAACTTATAAAAAATTCTAATATTGAATGTGTACATTTATTTGATTATAAGATTAGTGTAAAAATATCACTCAATTAATTGAATAATATATGACTTATTTGTCTACAATTATCTTAAAAAGATCAATATGTAATATGAGTTATGTAATTATATTATTAATAAAATAAATATGGAAAAATGAGAAATAATTTAATTGTAATTATTATAAAATTAAATCAAATGACCAATGTTTAGCTTAATTATCATAATAATTATTAGGCAATTATCATTAGTCAATTACACTAATATATGTGCAATTATACTTTTATACCTTAAGTATATTTATTTTCACCATATCGCATTTAGTTTTTTCTTCCTCCTCCATATCTGAATAAATTAATTATAAATATTATAAAAAATTTCAACAACCCATGATTAGTTGTTATTATACTAATATTTGTGTAATTATTAACTTAATTAATATAATAATTATTAGTTTATTATACTAATATCTAAATCATTAATTTCTTAATTGCCATAATAATTATTAGGTAATTATATTAATACTGTACAATTATACTTTTATATCATGTTTAAATGTAATTATACTAGTATTCATGTAATTAGTAGCTTAATTAACATAATAGTTATTAGATTTTATATACTAATAGTTTGGGCGGGAAATTGCAAAAGTAGACTATTTTTTTTTTCTTTTTTTTTTTTTTGTAGTAAGTCTAGATATTGATAGATTTATAATTAAAATAACTATATTTAATAATTAAAATAATTATATTTAGAAATTAAAAAAATTAGAATTTAAGTTTTGTATGATTAATTTTGTGCACAAGTATATGTATGTATGCATTTTTAAATTATATTTCTTATTTTAGTAATTATAATTAAGGAAATTGCATGTACAAATTAAAAGAATTTAAGAGTTAATACCTCCATTGGTCCTCCGACTATTAGCAATATACCAACGATGGTCCCTTGTATTTTAAATGACCACTTGTAGTCTTCCATCTTTTTCAAAAAAAATCACCTGCGGTCCTCCATTAGTTGGGTGTCAAACGGACGTTAAATGTGAGGGCAAACATGTCATTTTCCCTCGAGCCCTTCATCTTTAAGGTCGTTTTTCTGAGCGAAGGTCGCCATTTTTGCCCAAATCGCAGAGCCCTTCTCTCTTCAGCTCATTGAGTCGTATACACTGTCTTCAACTCTTCTCTCTAATTTGTAATGGAGGCATCATATGGATCAAGTTCATCGAGTCGGAGGCGCAATGTTGGAGAGTATACTGACCGAGTATGTATCTGTGGAAACCATTTGAAGCTTTGTACTTCATGGACGAATCAAAATCCAGGGCGTAGGTATTTGGTCTACTCCAATGAAAGGGTTAGTTTGGTTATGAATTTTTGGTATTTTTTGGGCGTTATTTGTTGGTTTAATTCACAAATGTCTATTGAAATATTTGTTTTTTTTTTCATAAACAATCTTAGGGGATGCAACAGTGTTCATTTTTCGAGTGGTTTGATCCTCCCATGTGTTCAAGATAAAAAATGATAATTCCTGGCTTGCTAAAGAGGATTAACAAGAATGAACAAGAAATTGGATAGTTGACTAGGCAACTTGAAGAAAATTGCGCAACACGTCTTCAACCTGCGAAGGAGAACATTTATATAGGGTTGCTATTATTGGTTGCCGTACTGTTGATTTTTATTGGAATTGTTTTTTTTTTTAATATTGAAAAATATTTAGCTCCAATGAAAATTAGGATGTTGTCATACAATTACCATTGGTGTGTAATTTGTTCTTGTTGGCAGTGGTTAGAATTAATATTTTATGAATTGACTGTGAAGTGGTTATGTACTTATGTTAATGAAATGGTCATTTTCATTTTGATTCATATAGCAGCAGTGTTCAATTTGATTGATTGTGAAGTGGTAATGGTAATGAAATTGTCATTTTCATTGTGAAGTGCTAATGTTAATGATGTTGGTCCCAAGGGGATGGAGTACAAGTCTAGAGGGGGGGTGAATAGACTTGTATAAGATTTTGCAAATCTTTTTTCGACTTCTCGTGTGTATTGGACTTAGGATGTTTAGGTCCGATACCTCACAAGATGAAGACAAAGTTTTATGCGCAGCGGAAAAGTTATCCCCTTTTAGTTAGCACGAGTTTGAGTTAGTTCGAGAGGTGCGGTTATATGCAGTGCAGTTCGAGAGTTAGATAGCGAGAGATAAAGACAGAAAGTAAATGCGAGAGAGATTTTTAAGTGGTTCGGCCAACCCGCCTACGTCCACTCTTCTTCCAGAAACTCCCTGGAAGGATTGCACTAAAACTTCCCTTTTTAGTACAATATCGAGCGCTTGAGCTTTGATCACGAAGCCCGCCTCAAGCCTCAGGTTTTTCGCCCCGCTTCTTGTTACTCCACCTATCGAGCACTTGAGCTTTGATCACCAAGCCCGCCTCAAGCCTCAGGATCTTCACAAGACAGCTCCCAGGTTACTCCGCCTCTCCTCAGGTTTTTCTCCCCGCTTCCAGTTACTCCACCTCTCGAGCACTTGAGCTTTGATCACCAAGCCCGCCTCAAGCCTCAGGATCTTCACTAGACAGCTGCCAGGTTACTCCGCCTCTTCTTGCTTAATCCAAAGCAAGGACCTTTGGTTGTCACAGTTGAGTGTAACAGGCTCCAATCTGACCAAAAGCTATCGTTGAATCAACTTCGATGTAGAGCAGCTTCGGTCACCTTCTAGATGTATAGCAGTTTAAGCTTTGTAACTCTCTCAAACACTAAGATGTGTTTTTCTCGCTGTTTTGAATATCAGGATGATATTCCAAGTTGAGCACTTGCACTTTTGAACGTTTTAATCAGACACCTCTTAAGATTTTCGAATAAACCAACCTCTTACGAAACTTCCCCCATCTTTAACTTGTGTCTTCACGTCCTTTTTATATGAGAGTTAAGGAATAATTCCGTTGGAGGGAAAATTATTCCGTTTGAAATTTGTCTCCCATGCTGTGTATGGGACTTGCATCTTTTCAGCATTTTTCATGGAGTGGTGGTCTTGTAACTTGAACCTTTTGTTTGGTAGTGGATATTCCATAATCCACTTTCTTGAGTCCATGCTCCACTTGCTACTTTTGGTAAAAGTTACTCTTTTTAAATTCCCATTGATCCTCGTTTCAGGGAATAAGACCGACATTGGATTAGTGCACCTTCTATCCGTTTGTTGTGGAATTCTGATGTGGCATCCACTTCTGGCACCTCCTTAATATCTTATCTCCATGATATTCTTCTTCTCCAAACTTTATTCATGCTTCCTGACCGTCATTCAGCCTTTTGGAGAAATGTCAGTTTATCGAGACCAAGATTGATGTCTCGATTGTTTGATGTCTTGATCCCCATGTATCGAGAGATCTATCTCTCGAACTCTGCTTATGTCTCGAACTGGGTTGTTGTATCGAGAGATCCTATCTCTAGGACTCTGCTTATGTCTCGAGACTTAGTTGATGTCTCGCAGACCCTTATTCCTCCAGTGTTGTCTCGTGCCTTCTTCTGATCTATCTATAAGATTACAACACGAGACTTTCTAAGATGTTCACACAAGTTTACCTTAAGCTTAAATATTTTCCGAGTTGAGCTCAAGTTACTCGGTTGTATTTTTCGCTCTTAGTTTACTTGTCGAACTTACATTGACTCCTATCTTTCGAGACTTAGGGGATTATAGGTTACATTTGGTATCATCAAAACCTATTACAATATGTTCCTAACAAATGATGTATGAGTACACTGATAAATACACCGATAAAATGGTCATTTTGATTCATTAAAGCATAGCACTAATAAATACACAAGGCACATGGCCTACCAACCAACTGTCTTGATCACATTTCCATGTCTAGCACTGGTAAGTACTACAAAAAACAACATTGGACTTAAAAGTGTGTTGGCTTCCAAAAATAACTAGTGAAAAAACCTTCCAAAAAGCCAGCCAACATTGGACTGCAAGAACTAGTGTATATATGAAGTCATAAAAAGCTTACTTGTATGCCTGATTAGCAAGAAAAGATCATTGATTTTATTTTCAGCGCATACTGTAAGTTTGACAAGCGAGCTAATCTGCTAAAACATGAAGTAAGAACTCACGCAACACCCCCAGCAAAAGATATATACATTAATATAAGGGAATGTTTTACATGAAATAGCAGGAAAGAAAGAAGATAAAGAACAACATGAATTTCGAATGCATGTAGACATCGAGAGCTTACTGCTTGTCTGCTTTCCTCTTCTCGTTTATGGCTGCTCGTGTCTTGATGGGGTCCTTGGAGTTCACCTGCTCTAGATATTTATCTGATACGTCCAGGTGAAGGTAATTGATAAAAGCTTCACCTATGAAGCTGCCTTCAATCACCCCATCTCTCCACCATTCGATGCATTCCAGAGGGTTAAGGCCGCTATGAAGAGATAAGTCAGTTTTGGCAAGAAGACTTACTATGATTCCATTGAGGTACTCAGTTGAGTCATCTTTGAACCCTGACTTAAAGTTTTTCATAAATTGCTCATCTCTCTTCTCTTTGGCCGTTTGTTGTTCTTGTCTTTTTCTTCTCCTTTCTCTGTCTTCTTGTCTCCTTCTTTCCATTTCCAGTGTATGCTGGACCCTTAAGATTTCTGCTCTTTTTGCTTCCTCCAGTTGTTTGCTCAATGACTTTGGAACTTTTGGAAGAGGTCCAGCTGGTTCACTTGCTGCCCTTTTCTTGCTAGTTGTTGATGTCCTTCCCTGAGTATTATTTTCCCCCTTGGTGGCATCATCGGCTCGGGAAAGGAGGGTGGACATGCCTTCGAAGAGGGCTTGAAGTTGGGCAGGCACTTGGTTCGACAGATCATCGAGTAGTGCTTTCATCACGTCCTGTCGAAGTTCACTGGAATATTGGAAGGCTCGAAGCTCTGCTCGTAGCTCAGCTAATTCAGCTCTCGCACCTTCAGCTTCTGCTCGAGCTACAGCAGCTTCATCTGCAGCTTTCCGTGCTGCATCCTCAGCCCATACTGCCTGTTCGAGAAGTTCGTCATGGCTGGCTTGAGATTCACTTGTGCCAGCCGCAGACATTGCAGCGTTGCGAACAATGGTCAGTATGCGCTCGATCTGAGCCATCTTTTGAGAGTGATCGGCCATGAATTGACGCACCTCGCCAATGAAAGCTTGTTCGGCCTTTTGATCATAATCAGAAGTTGAAGGAGAAGAAGTACCTTTAGTCGGAGGGGACTTGGGTGCTTCCAGATTTCCACCCATGACTTGTATTTGCGAGTCCACCTCTCGATTGAGTTTCTGAGGGCCAGCAGGGACATAGGGATCAGAGCTCGAAGGTAGCTCCATATCAGGTGCTTCCCGGTTTCCACCTGAGGGATGGATCACTTCTTGCTCTTCACCTTTCGAACCTGGAGCCTTAGCTCCAGCAACTGTTGGGATTGGATCAGCCAGGGAGGGATCTTCGGTATTGGACGCTTCCCGGTTTCCATCCAATGAAGGTTCCCCCTCAGCGTCACCTCTCGAACCAGTGCTGGGAACTTGATCATCTGCTGGTGGGGTTGGAGACAAAGTGTCGACAGGTGCTTCCCTGTTTCCACCTTCGATGGTCGCATCGTCCTCCTCAGTACCTCTCGAACCAGCAGGACTTGGGACATTCTGCTCTCGTTGCTCATCAGATCGCACCTCAGCTTGCTTAGGTGAGTCAGGAATTACTATTGTTTCAGGAGCAGCTGGTGCACTCCACCTTTCTCTTTCGACCATCCTAGCTGCAAAGGTTGATGCTGTGTCATCTGGTAGTAGGAATGTTGAAGGCAGTTCCATAGCGATGGGAAAGCCTGGGAGTTGGAGCAACGGAATATCACCCTCTCGAACTATTTGTGCTTCATCGGTGTCATTCGAGGGTGTGGACTCAGGTGGTGGCAAAAGAAGAACAGTGTTAGGGGCCACCTCAAGTGCTTCAGAGGTCTCGGATTCACCTCTCGAAGCTGCTACCTGTTCGTCCAGAGCAGAGAAATTTACTTGGGACAAGGGGATTGCGGCTGTTGGTATTGGGTTCTCAGAATCATCTCGAGCAATCCCAGAGGTCTCTCCTGGACCTCTCGTATCCTCTACTTGATGTCCCAAGGATAATGCAGTGGCGAGCCTGATATCTTCTTGAAATTGAGCTTCTAATTCAGGATCCACTACAGGCTCGGCTTCAGCTTCTTGCGCATCAACAGCTATGCCCTTTCCTTTGTCAGATCGACCAAGATTTCTCCTGGTCACGTGCATCTCATGGGCAAGATTCAGAAGTTCATTGGCTGGGATTGCAGTGAGGTTTAACCAATTTAAAGCAAAGTCCTCCTCAGCCACCATATCTGCTGCTCTCGAAACCAGTTGATCAATCGGACCTGTTCTCCAGTTGATCCATCGAAGCACTCTGGAGAAGTCATCCAAGCTAGACATATTTTCAGTACTTTGATCCAACTGAGAAGTGATTTCAGCATTCAGCTCATCAGAGTTAGCAGACAGGATTTCTGTTGCCGATGCAGCTTCCACTGTTATCTCTCGAACCACCTCTCATGGTTCCTCAACATCTGTGTGTACTGGATCACTGATCCCAGTACCTTCAATCTCTCGAGCTTCCTCTCGAGGTATAACCAAGGATTCATCAGCAAAGCCAGCACCATCATCAGCATGTAGATCAACACAGAAGGCTCCTGACAGGGACCTGGTAGGGGGCATTCTCTCAACCTCAGTGGCCAGTGTAGCCTGAGGTTCCCCCTGGGCTTGTGCCCTGTCTTCGAATGGTACTTGGATTGCTGAAGGTGTTACCTCTCGAATTTGAGTGATAGTTTTGGCCTTTTTAGCCCTCTTTGGCAAGGCAACCCTCTTGATCAGGGTATTCAGAGGCTCACCATCAGAGTCCTTCTCCTTGGCTGGGGCTTTTCTTTTGCCCCTTCCTTTAGGCTTTGAGGGAGAAGGTGTAACCTTAACACCTTTAGCCTTTGGAGCTTGAGATTTCGTCCTACCCATATAGGTATTCCGATGAACCTCTCGCCCTTCCCTCAGTTCTAAGCCCTTCAGACTTAAAAGGTATTGAACAACAAAACCGAAACCAACCTTTTTACTGATCGTCAGGTTGGTGTTGGAGACTGAGCTCTGCACTTGCTGTTGAAGGAAATTGAAGATGATATGTGCCCAGTCCATTTTGTTGTTGTTCCAGATGGCGTGGAGGATTTTGAGGATGTCCAGATTAATTTCATCAGTTCCAGACACCTTGCCGAGCACGAATTTCATGATAAGGTCGGCAGCAAGAGCAAACCTCTCCTTTAGGTGGAACTTGCGGAGGGCAGAGGATGCTCTGGGCGGTGCAGTCTCCAGTCGGATTTTATCCCAAAAAGCTTGTTTGTCCAAGTCGTAATCCGAGAGGTGCTGGACTGCTTCCTCCGACGTCGCGAAGTCGAATGCCGCTCTGAGGTCACCAACAGAGGTCGTGATATGGATCTCATTGAACCAACTCTCTATTTTGCCCTTCGTGACCTTGGCATTCGCGAACCATTCAGTGAAGTCGAGTTCATGAATGGTTTGGTAGTCGTGTGTCATGTATTTCATAAGTCCTGCTTTTTCGAACTTCTTCAGGACTTTCTCCGCCATCGTTGGATTCGTCGAGTGAGCAACGAAACCATCTCTGTCAAGGATACTCCCCGCCTTGACTTGTTTTATCTGAGAGCGTATGTGTTCCAGCTCCCTCTGGTATGCGTCGGAAGATGATGATGATGATTCAGACGCCATTGTCTGAGGTGTTGGAGGGATTGTGTACAGTGTTTAGGATTTGGGGCTTTTGGGTATTCGGTTTGAGCTTGAATCCGGGTGAGGAAGAAGAAATTGGGTTTTATATCATGTGGATTCGGGTTGGATATATGGGTAGGGTTAAGAGCTTGACCCGAAAAAGGGATCCCGGTTAATTTAAAGGAATTGAAAGGTCAGAAATACCCTTTTATAACGATTATGAATGTAAGGTATGGTAAGGGTATTTTGGTAAGATATAATACGGTTTTGGATAGTGGGATATAAAGAGATGATATTTATATAAGCATGCTCCCACTCATCAAGATAATGCCTTTAAGAACGGAAAACCGTCAATAACCGAAGACCACGTGGCTAACATTAATGTCCAAAGTTAGCTGTTCCACATATATCCGTTGAGCTTATTAGTTTTACCTCTCGAAGGTAAACTCTCGACTTTGCTAGTTTAAGGATCTTCCCCCTGAGCGATTGATCCCTAAACCTCCTTATTCCTCCATCTAAGCATTCCTGTGGTTAAGGATCTTCCCCCTGAGTGATCGATCCCTAACCCTCCTTATTCCTCCATTTAGAGATACGTAAATAGTCAGTTTGATATCTTTCGAAGTGATCTCTCGAACTACCCTTCTTCGAGACATAACACAAATAGGCAAACTGAACATGTACCTCTCGAACTACCTTTCGAACACAGATTGCGCTACGGAGACAGAATTGATTCATAAAAAAGATATCACTTGGAACATTTCCTTAAGTTCATTTAGTGATTTTCGAAAACATTACATATGAATCAATATCCTATTAGATTCCTAGAAACTTTTGTTTGGCCTTGATCAGCCTAATAGGAATCTATCGTTAAAGCAGGAACTAGCCATCTAAAGTCCTATTTGTCTAATAACAGAACTAGGGGTGGCTATTCCCTTTTCTTGTTCTTCTCTCCGGAGCTGCTTACTGTAGTTGGGAGTGACCATCTTCATCGCTAATCCTNTTTGGCCTTGGGCAGCCTAATAGGAATCTGACGTTAGAACAAAAACTAGCCATCTAAAGTCCTATTTATCCTAATAACAGAACTAGAGGTGGCTACTCCTTCTTGTCCTTCTCTCTGCTGCTACCTTCCTCACAGGCTTCACCTCCCCTTCCCTTGGTTCTCCATTTGGTTGAGGGAGTTCCTTTACCAGAATGTGCAGCTGTAGGAGTCCCACTTATACGGGACTCTTCTCCTGACTCCAGTATCCCATCGTTGTGGATCTCCTCGCATTTGGGGATCCATTCACCTTGGATGGGAATAGGATGCTTGCTCGGATTATCAGGAAGCTCCGCAATCTGTTCACCCTTCGTTGATTCTGGATAGTTCTCTCCTTGAAAGTCTTTGGACTTCGTTGCTGATTTTCTCCCCCTATACCAGAACGGTACATCGTCTTTTCCTTTCTTCTTCTCCATGAAGAAGTCGATGACATAAACTGCTGAAGAAAACCCTCTATTTATAGCCCAAAAAGTTAACACTGTAGAGTCACGGGATGCCATATGAATGACCATTCAATGCTATGTAACTCCAAAGCTGCCATAAAGTTGATGAAACTGCTCCTCACATGCGAAACAGTTCATGGCACTAAATACAAGAAGATAAGATTTGATTATTCACCCCAATTCTATCATTCCCAATTCTAACCTTAGTTGAGAGAATCTATTTTCACATAACGCTTTTGTGAAAATATCTGCTAGTTGCTCCTCCGTTGCAACGTATTCCAAAGTTATATCCTTTTTCTCAACATGGTCTCGGATGAAGTGATATTTGATATCAATGTGTTTTGTTCTTGAATGTAACACTGGATTCTGAGTAATAGCTATAGCACTGGTGTTGTCACACATGATCTTAACCTCTTTACATTCAACACCATAATCCAGTAATTGTTGCTTCATCCATAAAACCTGAGCACAGCAACTTCCAGCTGCTACATATTCTGCCTCAGCGGTGCTTGTAGCTATCGAATGCTGTTTCTTGCTAAACCATGAGACAAGTCTTCCACCTAGAAACTGACATGTCCCTGATGTGCTCTTTCGATCTATTTTGCAACCGGCAAAGTCCGCATCTGAATAACCCATAAGTTCGAAAGATCCACCTCTCGAATACCAAAGTCCAACACTTTGCGTACCTTTGAGATATCTAAGGATCTTTTTAGATGCATTTAAGTGACTTTCCTTAGTACTTGCCTGAAATCTAGCACATACACCTACTGCAAAGGATATATCTGGTCTACTAGCAGTTAAATAAAGAAGAGATCCGATGATACCTCGATATGTAGTTTGATCGACCTCTCGACCTTCACTGTCGACATCGATACGTAGAGAGGTTCCCATGGGTACTTTGACTGAGGATTTCCCTTCTATGTTGTATTTTCTGAGTAGATCCTTGGTGTATTTCTCCTGATTGATAAAGATACCTTCCTTAAGTTGTCTCACTTGTAATCCAAGGAAGTAGTTGAGTTCTCCCATCATGCTCATCTCGAACTTCCCTTTCATCAACCTGGAGAACTTCTCGCACAAGTCTGGATTGGTGCTTCCAAAAATGATATCGTCCACATAGATTTGCACCAATAAGATGTGATCCCCATCCTTAATTCTAAACAATGTTTTGTCCACTAGGCCTTTGGTGAACCCACACTGAAGTAGAAAAGAGGATAAGGTATCATACCAAGCTCTCGGAGCTTGTTTTAAGCCATAAAGTGCCTTCTTCAACTTGTATACTTTGTCAGCTCCCACGTCCTTCAAGAAACCCGGAGGTTGTTCAACGTACACCTCTTCTTCGAGAAGTCCGTTCAAAAAAGCGCTCTTGACATCCATTTGATATACTTTAAAGTCTTTGAAGGCGGCATATGCGAGAAAGATGCGTATGGCTTCGAGACGTGCCACTAGAGCGAAGGTTTCATCAAAATCTATTCCTTCCTCCTGACAATAGCCTTTGGCAACAAGTCTGGCCTTGTTCCTAACAGTGACTCTATCCTCATTCATCTTGTTTCTGAAAACCCACTTTGTACCAATGACATTCTGATGATGAGGTCTCGGAACTAGTTCCCAAACATCGTTTCGTTCAAACTGATGAAGTTCCTCTTGCATGGCTTGCACCCAATCTGGATCACATAGAGCCTCATCGATCACCTTAGGCTCTATTTGAGATAGAAAGCAAGCAAACATGCTTTCTCTGTATGCTGATCTGGTCCGTACTCTGTCACGTACATCTCCAATCACTTGATCAGCAGGGTGACTTCTCAGCCATCTTAGGTCGGGTTGTGGCTCCTCAGTTGATACTTCCGTTGAAGGTTGAGATGTGGGTTGAGCATCTATGATCTGGATCGGATCAACTGAGTCAGGAGCTTTCTTCTTGGTAGGCTCTTCATCATCTGATTCTGACTGGAGTTCCGCTACGTCTCGAACTATTGGTTTCTTCCCATAGAGAGGTGAGTCTAATCTCTCGATTGACTCCGACTGAGCTTCCTCAGCTGCTTCCATTGACTTTGATGGTTGATCTGTTGATGCTCTATCATCAAAAGAGACATGTATGGATTCTTCAACCACCAATCTCCGCTTGTTGAAGACTCTGAATGCTTTACTTGTTGATGAGTATCCCAGAAATATTCCATCATCTGCCCTTTCATCAAAAGTTCTTAGCTGAGTCTTCCCATTGTTGTGGACATAGCATTTGCACCCGAATGTGTGGAAGTAGCTTACATTCGGTTTCCTTCCATTCCACAACTCATATGGAGTCTTTCCAACTCCTTTCACGATCAAGGACCGATTTTGGGTATAGCACGCTGTGTTGATTGCTTCTGCCCAAAATCCTTGAGATATGTTGGCTTGCGAGAGCATGGTCCTTGCAGCTTCCTTGAGAGTTCTGTTCCTTCTTTCAGCAACCCCGTTCTGTTGAGGCGTTCGAGCAGCTGACAACTGATGATGAATATCGTTCTCGTTGCAGTAGCTCTCGATAACTTGATTAACGAACTCTCCACCTTGATCTGACCGAATCTTTAATATCGAGACATCCTTTTCAATTTGAACCTGCTTCAGAAGGTTTGGTAAGGCAACTTTTGTCTCGCTTTTCTTGGTTAAGAACACGGTCCAGGTGAATCTTGTGTAGTCATCCACTACCACAAGAGTGTACTTTCTTCCTCTCATGCTGGGTGGATCTACTGGGCCAAATAAGTCCATATGGAGAAGACTTAGTGGTCTAGTAGATGATGTCTCGGCTTTGGTTTTGAAAGAGGATTTGATCTGTTTACAACGTTGACATGCCTCACAAATCTTTTCTTTTCGAAACGTAACTTTGGGCAGTCCTTCCACAAGGTTCCTCTTAGTAAGCTTGTTGATAGTTTTGAAGTTCAGATGGCTAAGCTTACTGTGCCAATCCCAGCATAAGTCTTCCTTGCTCCTTGCCAGCATACATAGGGATGGTTTGGCAGATCTCCAATCCACTATGTACATGTTTCCTTTCCTTGCTGCTTCCAGGACGACTTCGAGAGATTCCTCATTGATAATCCGGCACTTGCTTTTGGTGAAGATCACTCTGTAGCCCTTGTCACAGAACTGACTTGTGCTAAGGAGGTTGAATTTGAGTCCCTCAACGTAGGATACCCCCTTGATCACCAATTCATTCTTATGAATTTCACCAACAGCCTTTGTGCGTCCTTTCTTCTCGTTGTCTCCAAATGTCACCGAGGGACCTTCGATAGGATGGATGTTCTTTAGCAGTGTTAAGTTTCCCGTCATATGTCTCGAACATCCACTGTCAATGAACCATATGTCCCTGGTGTCCTGCAAGCAGATCAAGCAGATTTAGGTACCCAAACTTTGGGTCCTGGTTGGTTAGTAAGTTTAGGCATCCATTTATACCTTGGACCCATTACTCCAGGCCTAGGTGCAATGTAGCCATTATACGCTTGATAATCATAAGGAATGCTAGCAAAGGCTCTGGGCCTCTTAGGTGCATAAATCAGTTTTGGTTGAGGCCTGACCTCGGACTTACGCACCATGCCCTTCATTGCTTGTTTGGTCATGTGAAATTGCTGGAAGTGAGGTTTCTTCCAGAAATCATGATTCGATGACCAATCCTCACTAGATGGATAGAGTCTGCCTTTCTCCATCCGTGAGTTCCTAACTCTGTGGATCTCAGACCTTCCATATTTACCTTGAGGCGCATTATATGGAATGTAGCTTCTTTTGTACTTAGAATGGCCTTGCGAGAGATAGCTAGGTGATCTCTCGATATTGTTTACCCGGTCATTCTTCATAGCTTTCCTATACTTTCCATTGCTGGTGTATAGGGACGGTTTATGAATAGCTACTTTGGTCCTTTTTGTAGGTCCTTTATGACCCTTATTCGGTTTGGGTTGAGATCCTCCATTTCTTGAAGTTCCCAAACCGTTGGTCTGCTTATCTCTCGAGAGACTGTTCTGACGGAATCCGAGACCGGTTCTGTCATTTGCTGGTCTGTGGTCATCCACCATTTTCTCCATAGCTTTGGACGAATTTGTGTATGATGCTATGACCTTTCTAAGATTAATCTCTCTGGTCTCTCGAGCTTTGCACTCTTCAGCCAGTAGGATTACTTTAGCTTCTAACTCACTTACTTTGAGAATTAGCTCCGAATTCTCTTTCGAGATGTTCTTAAGCATGTCTCTTTCAGCAGTTAGCTTGCTGTTTTCTTCCCTGATTTTGGCATGAGTGCTGTTAGCGATTTTGAGGTTCCTTCTGATCAATTCCATAGTCTCGAAGGGATCCTCATCGCTTTTAAACGAAGAACATTGAGAAGTAGAGATAGAGCAGCGAGATGTAGAAGGGGAGATTACCTCATTGTTGATAGCCATCAAGCATTTGTCCTCCTCTTCTGTAGTGTATAAGCAGATGAGCCCCCTCTCATCCTCTGTGCTGCTGCTGCTATCGCTGGAGCTCGACGTCTCGGACTCCTCGATTGCCTTCTCGAGTTCCTCAGCAACAAGCGCCTTCCTGCGCAGTTGTGTCTTTGTTTCTCCCTTGAAGCCACCTTGTGCTGGCTTCTCTCTGGATTCCTCTTTTCTTCTGGAATCCTTGCCTTCTTGGCCTTGATGCTTGCTTACCGGTGGATAAGGACATTCAGCCTTGAAGTGTCCTGGTCTCTTGCAGTTGTAGCATAGGCCTTGATCTTCTTCCTCCACTCTTCTGGATGTGTATCTTTCATTTTTTCTTCTTGAGGAGGAAGGTGAACTTGTGTTGCTCTTCGATGTCTTCTTCAGGAACTTCCTGAATTTTCTCATGAAGAAAGCAAACTGTTCGTCAGATAAAAAATCAGTGGGATTGGGGTCTGACCTTGAGGAGGTGGTTGGTTGATCAGCAACCAGTGCCACATTTCGTCTGTCCACCACGTCCTCATCTCTCGAAAACATCTCAAATTCGAAGGCTTTGAGATCTCTGAACAGTTGGTCGGTTGTGGTGTTCTTCAAATCCCTGTGATCACGCATTGTGATCACCTTCATTTCCCACTCCTTGGTAAGGCCTCGTAAGACCTTCAGGTTTAGCTCTTTTTGTGGAATCTCCTTTTCGAGATCAC
Organism: Ipomoea triloba; assembly: GCF_003576645.1. Lineage (NCBI taxonomy): Eukaryota > Viridiplantae > Streptophyta > Magnoliopsida > Solanales > Convolvulaceae > Ipomoea > Ipomoea triloba. The sequence goes on along the minus strand of NC_044923.1, from coordinate 13,657,854 downwards.
TAATCTCGATTGATAGCTTCATGAACCGAGATTCCATGCTGTCGATGCTCTCCCCTGGCTTCATCTTAAAGTCCTCGAACTTCTTCATGGCCACGGTGAGCTTGTTCTCCTTTTCCTGTTCGTCACCTTCACCAATTAACATCAAAGTATCCCATACCTCTTTTGCCGTTTTGCACTTTCTCACTTTTGGGAAGATGGTTTCGTCTATAGCTCTGAAGAGAATGTCCTTGGCAATATTGTCCAGGTTGTTTCTCTTCCTATCATCACTTGTCCATTCTTCCTTAGGTTTTGGGATGTACTTTTGTGTGTCTTGGGTTTGAGCTGCAGCAGTATTGACCATTAAGATTTTGACTGGTCCAGAAGTTATAACCTCGGCCATCTCATCATGGAGGGCTGATAGGTACGCAAGCATGCGTGTTTTCCAGTCATCGAACCTGCTAAGATCAAAAAGAAGATGTCTCGACAACATGCTATCCATTTTAAANGGACTCTGCTTATGTCTCGAGACTTAGTTGATGTCTCGCAGACCCTTATTCCTCCAGTGTTGTCTCGTGCCTTCTTCTGATCTATCTATAAGATTACAACACGAGACTTTCTAAGATGTTCACACAAGTTTATCTTAAGCTTAAATATTTTCCGAGTTGAGCTAAAGTTACTCGGTTGTATTTTTCGCTCTTAGTTTACTTGTCGAACTTACATTGATTCCTATCTTTCGAGACTTAGGGGATTATAGGTTACATTTGGTATCATCAAAACCTATTACAATATGTTCCTAACAAATGATGTATGAGTACACTGATAAATACACCGATAAAATGGTCATTTTGATTCATTAAAGCATAGCACTAATAAATACACAAGGCACATGGCCTACCAACCAACTGTCTTGATCACATTTCCATGTCTAGCACTGGTAAGTACTACAAAAAACAACATTGGACTTAAAAGTGTGTTGGCTTCCAAAAATAACTAGTGAAAAAACCTTCCAAAAAGCCAGCCAACATTGGACTGCAAGAACTAGTGTATATATGAAGTCATAAAAAGCTTCCAAAAAAACAACTGAAATAGACATCACTAATCAATCAATATTGAAGGGAGCAGTAGCAGAAGTTGGTGGGAATCTGGACTTCAATGCTGTTAGGCTAGCACGAGTTGCATATTTCCTTCCATTGATAGCATGCTTCTTTTTTATCACTTGAACCTTCTTTGTTTTTAGACTTGAAATTGTCATTTGGTGAGCATTTTCATTCTCTCTTTGAGCATTTGCATCCTCCATTTGAGCAGTTTCTTCCTCCATTTGAGCAATTTCTTCATCCATTTGAGCAGTTTCTAGATCAATTTCTTCATGACCTCTGTGCTCTTGTACAGGAGTTATGGCAGTCCCATCATTAACATTGCCCAAACCTGTAATATCCCAAGTAAACACTAAACACTTTCAATTGGCAATTCAAACAATATTAAGTCAAATCAGCAACAAGGGCATCAAGATCAAAAAAATTAGCACAGTGTAATATCCCAAGCAAAAAGTAAACCTTGTTGCTGCTCAGTAGTTATCCCACTGCCATTAATCAACTCAGAAACAAGGGCATCAAGATCCAAACAAGCTAACATGGTATCTGGAATATCACTGTCCATTTCAGCTGCCATTTCAGTAGGGGGTGCTTGACTTGGACTTGGATCAGCAGTGTTTGTATAAACAGGAACTTGTTTTTTAGTCTTGCAGTTCCTCCTTGGTTTATTCTACATATCAATTCACAGGTTAGATGAAGAATTTCAAATACCAAACAAATGACATAAATTTGTTACCTGCCTATTGCTCGTAGTTGGATTTAGTGGACATTTTCTACGGTTATGGCCTTCTTTCTTGCATAAAGTGTAGTGGATTTTTACATGGACACGATTAAGATGATGACCATCCTTGGTTACCACATTCTTGTCTTCCCCTACTACAGATCTTTTCCTCATCTTGCGTAGCCTACCAGCTTTTGCTGTGTACAAAGGTGGGAGAGGTGGTTGCCTATCAGTAGCAGGCCAATCTGAAGGCCCTACCATGGGGTGTATACTCCCTTCATAGGCTTTCAAGTAATTCTCAACCAAGTAACTGTGACAGACATAGTTATAAACCATACCATTCCCATTCTTAATCCATATAACACATATAGCATACCTACATGGTATTCCACTTAATTCCCAACTCCTACAACTACAAGTCCTCTTCCCCAAATCTACCTCATGCTATTCAAACTGTTGGAAATATACCTCTTTAATCTCAAACCTAAATTCATCACATTGAATTCCCATATAGCTACCAGCATGTTTTTCATTTACAGCAATTCTTTCAGCTATTCTAAGGCATACAAGTGCAGTCCACTTCATTCCTTTTTGTCTATTCTCATAGAATCTATTCATCAATATTTTTCTCAAAATCTCAAGGCAAGACAGTAATGGCTACTCCCTAGCTTCTAGAATTACAGAATTGAAAGATTCACAAATGTTATTGACTAAAATATCACAATGTGAATAAGTTGTGAAGTGTGACCTGTACCATTCAGAGGGATGTTTCTCAATTAGCCAAGCATAAGCATTAGCATCCAATGTCTTCAGCTTGTTCGTGGCTATTGTGAAATGGTTGACAGTAGTAGCTCTTGCAGCTTCCCACAGGTTGTCTTTAATGGATTTCCCATTGAAGCCTGCAAGCTTCATGTTTCCATGTAGATGTCTCACACAAAACCTAGGACATTTACACAAGATATTAGCTTATAGCCCAACTGGAAACAGATAAGAAGCGGTATAGCCTAGCTGGAAACAAAGCAGAAGCAGTATACATGTGAGTAGATCTAAGAAAAACACTTTCAAAAGCAGGAAGTAGTCTCTTTTGCTTGTCTGAAACATATAAACAGTAGAGTCATTAGCATTTACATCAAAACACTAGAAATTCATTATATAGTAAGGACAGTAAATTACCTGAAATAAAAGTCAGCTGTTTTTCATCATCTTCTGTAATGCACAAATCATTTTTTACCCTTTCTAAGAACCAACTCCAAGAGTTCTTTGTCCCACCTTCAACAATTGCATAAGACAGTGGGAAAACACTATCATTACCATCAATCCCTATTGCTAACAACTGTTGCAAAAATATCACTAAAATGGCATTTAAGTGGCCATTTTGTGGTACAATTTAGAGTGGGGTCCACTACCGATTTGGGTCGGGTCAAAGTGGATTCGGATTCTTCGTAGTGAGACGAAGCGATCCATATATTGTACGCTCAAAATGGATAATGTGTGAATGAGAAATTGGTTCTCAAAGTAGACCCATTGGAGATGGAATTTGAAGTGAGGAAAAGCTTATGTAGCTTTGTCCCACATTGGTTGGGAATGAAGATTTGCCCCACTATAAATACAAGAGCCTTTTTAAGGCTAATTGACTTGTATGGCATAGAGACTCTCTCTCGCGCGCAGGGGGGGTGCAAATCAAATCCCAAAATGAGTTCGAAAAGGCTTGAACTTGTGTGCGCCGGCACCTGCGGACACGAATGTCGCCAGTCCTCTATGCTGGAGCGACAAAAGCGATGTCGTTACACTTGGACCTCAGTACCTACAAGAGACTACTGAGGCAATCAAGATAATTCGAGAGAGGATGAGAGTCGCGCAGGATCGACAAAAGTCGTATGCCGATTTGAAGCGACAATTCACCGAACATCAAGTTGGGGAGAAGGTGTTACTGAAAGTCTCACCCACTAAAGGAGTCAGAAGGTTTGGGAAGAAAGGAAAGTTGAGTCCTCGTTATATAGGACCTTACGAAATTCTGGAAAGGATAGGAAATTTAGCCTATCGACTGGACCTGCCGATTGAGCTTGATAAAGTACATAACGTATTTCATGTTTCTCAACTTAAGCGGTATGTACCTGATGCATCCCATGTATTGGAGCCGGAGGAACTGGAGATGGATGATTCGTTGGCATACGAAGAAAGACCAATTCGAATCTTGGACTCAAAAACCCGAGATACAAGGAGGAAATCGGTCAAAATGATCAAAGTCCAATGGTCGAATCATAGTCCAGAAGAAGCTACGTGGGAATTGGAAAACGTTATGATGGGACGTTATCCGGAATTGTTTAACCCAGGTGCGTGGAGTCGATCTAACTATTATGTGCTTAAACAAATTGTGTGTTAAGATTAGGCATACTAGGAATTCGTTAAGAATAATAGAAGGTGAGTAGTAATTTACTTTGAATTCACGGATGACAAAAAAGAAGTTTCGGGGACGAAACTATTTTAAGGGGGAAAGACTGTAACCCCTCAGCTATTCCGATAAGTTTAGGGTTCGAAAAATAATTTTTTTTAGGCTATGACAGTTATGAGAAGATCTCTCGGTACTTCAAAAGGATTTTTTTTAGACTAGTAATTAATAAGCTGCGATCTACGTACCGGTCACGAACCGAAAAATTTTTAAGGATGTATATACAGTTCGAATTTTCCTAGGAAATGGATTATTAAGCATGATACGATTAAGCCTGAACTTCCTACTTAGTTCAAGTGAAAATTAAATGGACTGTAAGAATGAAATTGTTACGGACCTTCATACCATTGTATTTCGCGAGATACCGAAAATTTCCTGATTTTAGTGGTTAATGACAGGATTATTTTTAGAATAATTTTGGTATTAGAATTTTCCCGAATTAAGTTATAATCCTCCGAACTTTTATCTGATTTAATCCCAAACTGGCAAAATAAATCCTACTCTTCATGATCTACCATGAAATTTTAACAAGTGTCCCCATTATTACCACATGGTAATTAAATATTAATTGTCATATGAAGGTATGTGATGATCATACTAGTTGGCTTAAGCTTCAAGTTATCATTCCCATCACTCCCACTTCCATTTTCGAAAAAATAAAGGAAGAAAAAGAAGAGAGAAAAAAATATCATCTTCCTCTTAGATCCAAGAACTCCATAGCTATTTTCCTCAACACAAGTGATTCCATAATAGGTAAAACTTTGGTTTTATTCGGTTAATATGGCTAGAATCCTTCCTAGAACTTAAGTTTAAGCTAAGGATTCATGAAAATGTTGTTATTATGGTGATTATTGTTTAGGATCTTCGGTGAGATTTTCGAAGGAGAAGATCACAACTTTTCTACGGTATTAAAAATCTACTTGGGAGGTAAGGAATCCCTTAAGTTGGTTTAGTCACTTGAAAATGAACAAATGCTAGTAAATTATGTGACTAGGAATTTTATGTGAAAATTATGTGTTAAGTTTGTGGATCTATAAGTTGGCTCAAAAGACTACTCTTTAAATTTTTGGTAATTTTTGTATGCATGTTGATAGCTAATTTATGCATGTATATGTTGTATTTATGTCCATATAGGCCTATACTTGTGAAAATAGTGAAGAATCGAGGCGTTGCAACCCGGTTTTTACTGCCCGAAGTTGGTAGATCCGGAAGGACGCTGCCGTGGACGCGCGTCCATCGGCGTCCAATGTTTCGGCGTCACGGCCGAAAGGCCGGACGCGACCACGGACGCGCGTCCGTGGGTGTCCAGTATTTCGGCATTAAGCCGAACGGGCGCGCGTCCGCCGTGCGTCCGGCGTTGCGGACATCCGCGAGTCTGCGCGACGCGGATCCGTTTTCGACTGAACTTTCTTCCGATGTTTTTACTCCTGAATGTTATGATGTTTGGAAGGCCTACGGGCAACCGAGTCAATTTTTGAAAGTTCAAATATTAATTTGTAAATTATGTTCATCAATTTGGAGAAAAATCGTGTTTTTAAGAAACAAGTGTGTCTCTTGTCACTTGGGAATTTATGGTGAAAAGTCATTTGACAAATACGGGTATTTTTGGAAACATATTTGGATGAGAATTATTGTTTTGAGACATCATGTGAAAATACTAATTAAATTCAAGGAAATAAAGAATGTTTTGAAACCTTAGTTTCTGGATAAAGTTGTTGAGATGTTTGACTTGCGGGAGGCTTGTGAGCCGTGGCCCGAAGTTGTTGAGATGTTTGAC
>NC_044923.1:13636913-13651432 GCF_003576645.1 Ipomoea triloba | reverse complement strand
GTATGTGATGATCATACTAGTTGGCTTAAGCTTCAAGTTATCATTCCCATCACTCCCACTTCCATTTTCGAAAAAATAAAGGAAGAAAAAGAAGAGAGAAAAAAATATCATCTTCCTCTTAGATCCAAGAACTCCATAGCTATTTTCCTCAACACAAGTGATTCCATAATAGGTAAAACTTTGGTTTTATTCGGTTAATATGGCTAGAATCCTTCCTAGAACTTAAGTTTAAGCTAAGGATTCATGAAAATGTTGTTATTATGGTGATTATTGTTTAGGATCTTCGGTGAGATTTTCGAAGGAGAAGATCACAACTTTTCTACGGTATTAAAAATCTACTTGGGAGGTAAGGAATCCCTTAAGTTGGTTTAGTCACTTGAAAATGAACAAATGCTAGTAAATTATGTGACTAGGAATTTTATGTGAAAATTATGTGTTAAGTTTGTGGATCTATAAGTTGGCTCAAAAGACTACTCTTTAAATTTTTGGTAATTTTTGTATGCATGTTGATAGCTAATTTATGCATGTATATGTTGTATTTATGTCCATATAGGCCTATACTTGTGAAAATAGTGAAGAATCGAGGCGTTGCAACCCGGTTTTTACTGCCCGAAGTTGGTAGATCCGGAAGGACGCTGCCGTGGACGCGCGTCCATCGGCGTCCAATGTTTCGGCGTCACGGCCGAAAGGCCGGACGCGACCACGGACGCGCGTCCGTGGGTGTCCAGTATTTCGGCATTAAGCCGAACGGGCGCGCGTCCGCCGTGCGTCCGGCGTTGCGGACATCCGCGAGTCTGCGCGACGCGGATCCGTTTTCGACTGAACTTTCTTCCGATGTTTTTACTCCTGAATGTTATGATGTTTGGAAGGCCTACGGGCAACCGAGTCAATTTTTGAAAGTTCAAATATTAATTTGTAAATTATGTTCATCAATTTGGAGAAAAATCGTGTTTTTAAGAAACAAGTGTGTCTCTTGTCACTTGGGAATTTATGGTGAAAAGTCATTTGACAAATACGGGTATTTTTGGAAACATATTTGGATGAGAATTATTGTTTTGAGACATCATGTGAAAATACTAATTAAATTCAAGGAAATAAAGAATGTTTTGAAACCTTAGTTTCTGGATAAAGTTGTTGAGATGTTTGACTTGCGGGAGGCTTGTGAGCCGTGGCCCGAAGTTGTTGAGATGTTTGACCTGCGGGAGGCATGAGTGCCGTGGCCCGAGGTTTTTGAGATGTTCGACCTGCGAGAGGCATGAATGTCGTGGCCCGAGGTTCTTGAAAATATTCCAAGAATGCCTTGCACTTATCCAGGGGGAAACTAAGTAAATTTTTCTAACTATGAAAATTTAGTTACTCCGTAACTATGTTGAAGAATAAAATGTCACGAATATTGAACAGTAAAATGTGTGTTGTTGAACTCTCTATTTTGAGTTAAATGATGGAAATTCTCGGAAATGAAAGTATTATATACTGATGTCACTCATATACTATGCTATACTTTCTTTTGTTGTTAATCTGGTTGCAGGTAGATTTCAACTTATGGATAAAGCTTACAGCTTTCAAACTATTATTATATTTCCAAAACCTTTGTTAACTTTTGAGTGACAATGGATTTCCTTACTTAGCCGTCGTGCTAACTACACTTCATGGTGTCCTTTATCAGATGCAATCTAGCGTGGGCTCGTGCAGCCCCGAGGACTCTGATCCATCAGAGTTTGTGTTCCCCGTTTTAGATTATGACGACTATGTATAGTACCTATCAGATGATGACCCGTTTGCTCCCGGCTATCCTCCAGACCCTCCAGTTCTTGCTTGTACTCCTGACCCCGTTTCCACTCCGGTCTCACCAGTGGTACCTGTTTTGTCTCCTACCCCCGTCGATCCGTGGTGTCCTATGGATGTCATTCAGGCGAGCTATGGGTTTTATCCCATGGAGGTTTTACCTGAGAGTGACCCCTTGAGTTTGTCATTCGCTACACCTATCCGTGGGACCCGAGTCCTCCGGATTATCATGAGGAGTGGATGATGTACATCAACACTTGCAACTTCCTGGACCACATCACCTGGTTCGAGGGTGAGTGGCATCTCGTTTGGGGCACGTATACTGGCCCGGTGTACCACTCGTTAGACTAGATAGTGCCTAGGGTGGGAAGTCAAGTCTGGCCTTTTGTGTATATATCTTTTGTAGCCATGCTAGTTCTAAGATGGCTAGTAAGGTCGAGTCTAGCTCAAACTCTCTTGATGGGCTGTAACTAAACCACGGTACATGTTAGTAGCTAGTTTAGCTACTCTTTTGCTGATGCTAAAAAAATATATATCAAGTTGTGATGGTTATGATGATATGGTATAGTTTCCTTATCTTTAGCCTGTGCATCTAGAATGAATCCTATCTGTATGTGCTTGGGTTTAGTCTAGGTGTGGCGGTAACTACTCCGGTTGTTCGGTATAGCCGAGTCGGGGTGTTACAACACTATTGCACATTCCCAGGCACCAGTGAACGTAGGTTCACAAGGGGGTGTCGGTTCAGAGGGGTATATCACCACGATGAGGGTACCTACGGTACCAAGTGGTTCGGCTGAAAAGCCGGACAAGTTTTCAGGATCATACTTTAAGAGGTGGCAGCAAAAGATGCTGTTTTACCTTGCTACTCTCGGCTTGTCAAGGTTCTTGACCGAGACGGTTCCAGTGGTGAAGGAACAAGACCCTCATTCAGTAATGGCGGTTGGGCTTTGGAAGGATTCTGACTTCCTTTGCCGCAACTACATTCTGAACGGGTTGGTTGATTCCCTTTACGATGTTTATCATAAAATTGACACAGCCAAGGCGCTGTGGGCAGCTTTGGACCACAAGTATCAAAGTGAGGATGCTGGACAAAAGAAATTTGTGGTTGGCTGGTTCCTCGACTTTAAAATGGTGGATTCAAAGACTGCGCTCAGTCAGGCCGAAAACTTGCAGTTGCTCTTCGATGAGATCCGTGACGAGGGCATGGTGATTAGTGAATCCTTCCAAGTGACATCCATGATCCACTTACTGCCTCCAGGATGGAAGGACTTCAAGAACTACCAGAAGCATAAGTGAAAGGAAATGAGCCTGGAAGACTTGATCTAGCGACTCCAAGTCGAGGAGGGGAACAGGAACAGTGACGGAAAGGGACCTCTCGTGGGAGGTGCCAAGGCCAACGTGGTGGAGCACGGACAGAGCTCCAAGAAGGCCAAGAAGGGCAAGCAGAAGCTGGGTCCGAGAGGTGGCGTTTCCAAAGGCAAGTTCCAAGGGAAATGCTACAACTGTGGCAAGATTGGTCACAAGGCTACGGAGTGCAAGGCTCCAAAGAAGAAAAAGGGTTCTGAAGCCAACGTGGTTGGTGATGTGACCCAAAAGGTGGCCGAGATTAGCCTTTCGGCTATGGTCACGGAGGTGAACCTGGTTGGCTCCAACCCGCGCGAGTGGTTCATCGACACCGGTGCAACGAGGCATTTATGCTGCAACCGGGAGATGTTCAGCACCTTTGAGGTCGTTGAGGGCGAGAAGGTCTGGATGGGAAATTCTGCTCAGTCCGCTGTGGAGGGCGTGGGAAAAGTGATTTTGAAGATGACTTCCGGGAAGGAATTGACATTGAACAATGTGCTGTATGTTCCGGACCTTAGGAAGAATCTTGTTTCTGGCTCGTTGTTGAACAAGCATGGATTCAAGATGGTCTTCGAATCTGACAAAGTAGTTTTGTCGAAATTAGGGATGTTTGTTGGTAAAGGTTATGTAACTGACGGGCTTTTTAAGCTCAATGTAATGCCTATTATCAATAAAAGTAAAGTTAATTTGGTTTACTTGCTTGAGTCTTCCAATTTGTGGCATGGTAGACTAGGTCATGTTAATTTTAATTCTATGCGTAGATTAATTAGCATGAACCATATCCCTAATTTTCAAGTTAATACAAATAAGTGCGAAATTTGTGTTGAGGCAAAACTAACTAAAGCTCCCTTCAAATCGGTTGAAATGGAGACTGAGCCACTAGAATTGGTACATAGCGATTTGTGCGATTTTAGATCGATTCAAACGAGAGGTGGTAATAAATATTTTATCACGTTTATCGATGATTGCACACGATTTTGCTATGTGTATTTGCTAAAGAGCAAAGACGAAGCCAAGGAAAAATTCATTCTTTATAAGAATGAAGTGGAAAACCAACTTAATCGAAAGATTAAAAAGGTTAGAAGCGATAGAGGTGGTGAGTACGAAGTACCTATCGGTGACTTCTGTGCGAGTGTTGGAATAGTACACGAGCGTACTGCACCTTATGCACCTCAATCGAATGGTGTTGTCGAACGTAAGAATCGTACATTGAAAGAAATGATGAATGCGATGCTTATAAGTTCGGGTCTACCTCAAAGCATGTGGGGTGAGGCGATCTTGACAAGTAATTACCTTTTGAATAAGGTACCTCACAAGAAGCTCGATAAGACTCCTTATGAGCTGTGGAAAGGTAGGAAACCCTCCTACCAATACCTCAAAGTGTGGGGGTGTCTTGCCAAAGTTTTGGTTCCAACACCAAAGAAAATAAAGATAGGTCCAAAGACGGTGGATTGTATCTTTGTTGGATATGCACACAATTGTAGTGCTTATCGGTTCTTAGTACATGAGTCCCAAAATCCGGACGTACATAAGAACACTATAATTGAATCAAGGAATGTATGTTTCTTTGAAAATGTATTTCCTTGTAGGTCTAATGAAAGACTAAGTACGTCACTTCGAGAGGTTGACAGATCAAGTACGCTTCGAGAGGTCAACATACCTAGTATGTCACTTCGAGAGGTTGACGGACCGACTATGTCACTTCGAGAGATGGACGGACTAAGTACATCACTTCGAGAGGTGGATGGTACTATGGACAATGATTGCGGGCATTTTGAGGAAATACCCGAGCTCGAGCCGAGACGTAGTAAACGGGCGAGAGTTGAAATATCATTTGGTCCAGATTTTCTAACATACTTGTTAGAGTATGATTCAAATACTCTAACTTGTTTGATAGAAAACGAACCGGATTTCTATCTTGTTTGATAGAGAACGAACCTAGGACTTATCGAGAAGCTGTGACTTCTACGAAAGGGCCTATGTGGAAGGAAGCTATCAAAAGTGAAGTGGATTCTATCCTACAGAATTACACTTGGGAACTTGTTGATCTTCCTCCAGGTTGTAAACCTTTAGGATATAAGTGGGTCTTTAAAAGGAAGATGAAACCAGATGGTTCCATCGAGAAGTATAAGGCTAGACTTGTAATCAAGGGTTACAAGCAACGAGAAGGCCTTGATTACTTCGATACGTATTCTCCTGTGACGAGAATAAATTCCATTAGGATGATCCTTGCCATAGCCGCATTGCGGAATTTGGAAGTTCATCAAATGGATGTGAAAACAGCTTTCTTAAATGGTGAGTTAGATGAAGAAATCTACATGGACCAACCCGAAGGGTTTGTGGTTCCAGGCCAAGAAAAGAAAGTGTGTAAATTAGTTAAATCGCTCTATGGTTTGAAACAAGCGCCTAAGCAATGGCACGAGAAGTTTGACCACTCGATGTTAACTAATGGGTTTAAAATAAACGAAAGTGATAAATGTATCTACGTTAAGGAAACTGTAGATGGCTACGTCATTCTTTGTTTATATGTGGATGATATACTCATCGTTGGTAGTAATGATCGAATGATCAAGTCTACCAAGAACATGTTAAATGCAAGATTTGACATGAAGGATATGGGTTTGGCTGATTTAATCCTCGGGATTAAGATCATTAAAAGACCTGATGGTCTTGTGTTGAGCCAATCTCATTATGTTGATAAAATCTTTGAAAAGTTTAACAATGATGATAATCAATTGGCTAAAATACCATTTGATACAAACTTTCAACTGACCGAAAACTACGGACAGTGTATTTCTCAAGTAGAATATGCTCGGGTTATTGGTAGTTTGATGTATCTTATGAGTTGTACAAGGCCGGATATTGCCTTCGTGGTTAGTAAACTTAGTAGGTATACTAGCAATCCCGGTGAGATGCACTGGAAGGCAATAGTGAGAGTCATGAGATACTTGAGGTATACTCGTGATCTCGGACTGCACTATGTAAGATATCCTACTGTTCTCAAAGGGTATAGCGATGCGAGTTGGATATCTAACATTAAGGATTTTAAATCCACGAGTGGTTATGTGTTTACACTAGCTGGTGCAGCCGTTGCGTGGAAATCTTCCAAGCAAACTGCAATAGCTAGATCCACAATGGAATCTGAAATGATTGGGCCTTGGATAAATGCTGTGAAGAGGCTGAATGGCTACGCCATTTTTTGGAAGATATTCCTAGTTGGGAAAGACCTGTACCTCCAATCTGTGTGCATTGTGATAGTCAAGCAACAATTGGGAGAGTAAAGAGTCATATGTATAATGGTAAGTCTAGACATATGCGTTGTAGACATAAAACCATTAAACAACTTCTCGCAACTGGTGTTGTCTCGATTGACTTCGTGAGGTCAATAAACAATATAGTGGATCCGCTAACCAAAGGGTTGAGAAAGAAGTTGTCGAGAGGTTGGCACGAAGAATGGGTCTAAAGCCCTTGAGCTAAAACTTCCATAGTGGATACCCAACCTAGATGGCACCTAGGTTCAATGGGACAACTAAATTATGGAATAGCATGTCACTGTGGGGGTCCCGGACTTCCTACCACTCCTCGTTAAAACAGTGAGTCCCGATCGAGGCTAGCACATCAGTGCTTTAATGATTCGATTGTTGAATTGACATGTGCTAAGTGTGCAAAGTCAATTAACATGGGTTGAGTTGCGGGAAACTCGAGAAAGAATCACCTATGTGAGATAGAAGTGTGGGTCGCTTCAAAGGAGAATTGAACTGGGCTCAATTCTTTAGAAACTCTTGCAGAACCAGGCAGGTGTCCCACGACCAAAATGGGCACAGTCATGAGAACAGGACGTGGTTGGTTGGTTCCTGTGTGAGATTTGTCAATGTCTACACAAACGGCAGTCAGTTCAAAGACATCGCGTTCTACCGTACAGCCAGTAGAGTATATAGGTCTCACGAGGCAAGGTTCAAAGGGTTACACCTACCTTTGCTATGCAGGAATCAACCGTTGAACGCAGTTGTTTCCGATTTCAAAATTCCCTTGAAAATCAATTTTTCATTCATGTGGGGGATTGTTGGAAAAATAACACTAAAATGGCATTTAAGTGGCCATTTTGTGGTACAATTTAGAGTGGGGTCCACTACCGATTTGGGTCGGGTCAAAGTGGATTCGGATTCTTCGTAGTGAGACGAAGCGATCCATATATTGTACGCTCAAAATGGATAATGGGTGAATGAGAAATTGGTTCTCAAAGTAGACCCATTGGAGATGGAATTTGAAGTGAGGAAAAGCTTATTTAGCTTTGTCCAACATTGGTTGGGAATGAAGATTTGTCCCACTATAAATACAAGAGCCTTTTTAAGGCTAATTGACTTATATGGCATAGAGGCTCTCTCTCGCGCGCAGGGGGGGTGCAAATCAAATCCCAAAATGAGTTCGAAAAGGCTTGAACTTGTGTGTGCCGGCACTTGCGGGCACGGATGTCGTCCGGAAAAGTGGCCCGCCTTGCGGGCTAAGTTATGCCAAAATTCCGAACGAATTTTTCCATCTTAGACCACATAAGTTCGAGACATCAAGATGAACGGACCTATCGAGAGGTAGTTCGATGTCTCGAAGCTCAGCGGAGTTGACCTCTCGAAGGTCGTTCGCGTCCGATGTCTCGCGGACCAGTGCGATATCTCGATGCTGGCACGATGTCTCGAAGCTTGCACTTCTCGACGTCTCGCGGCACGGGTATGTCTCGAGCGATGTCTCGATGGTTCACAGACTGGACCATGTCTCGCACGATGACTCCAGTAACCTCTCGAACGCGACGTTTCACCTACTGTGTCCGTTCAGAAATGACTCTTGGCATTACGGAATTAATTTGATTAATTTCAATCATTATTTTCAGAGTTATTTCGTGAATAATGGGACTTGGTAGTGGGTGTAAGTGTTGGTTAATGGCAGAATTAAATTTCTGCTAGTGGGAGGAGGTTACGAAATGGATTATCAATGCCATGATTAATGCTATGATCCACTCTCCTCTACTATATATTCGTTGTGAGCAGCAGGTTTGGAACACACCAAGAACACACTGCAATACACTGCTTTGACCTCAAAACTCTGCTCACATTTCCTTCTAGCCACCTGCGTTGAACCCACGTTCCTAGTTCGCCGGATCCAAGTTCGTGTGCTCAAACGATTGGATCGTAGTACGTTTTATCCTGGGAAACCTAGACCGCAACGCTCCAGCACCCCGGGAGGCGGTAAATAAGGTTTTAAGGAAAGTGGTAACACGACTCGTGCTTCCAACCACCCGAGTTCGTCCGGATTTCATCCTCAACCGTAGTTCAGGTTTTCAACCTTTTGTTGGTTGTTTTCTCCTGTATTGTTATTATCCTTCGTGGATAATTTTCTGTTGTAATTTCCATTATTTCCTTGTATTTTCGAGATCAACTCTGTAACAACAACAACTGTCCACCATACTTTGCTTTCAAGTGACACCCATCAACCCCAATTATAGGTCTCAAGTACCTATAACCCTTTTTACAAGCTTCCCAACACATATAGAACCTCAGAAATCTGGGTTGCCCATCATACTCCAAATCTGTCAACTTCACAAAGCAACTGCTACTTAGATTGGTTCTTTGAATCTCACTACAATAACTCCACAACTTGTTAAAGTTTGCATGTTGTTCTTTTTCAATCTCACATCTTGCTTTAACTAGTGCCCTGTAAGCCTGCCTGAAATAGTATCGTGTGTGTTGAATTCACAAACCTTAAAGATGTCTAATTAATTTTAAACAAATTAAAACCTAAGTAAAGAAGGTAAACAACCATTAAATAGCGACACCAAGGATTGTTAACGCAGTTCAGAGCAATACTCCTACGTCTGCGGGGCCACTCACGAAAACCCAATCCACTAAAGAAAAAAAACAAGAGTTACAAGAAATAAAATACCAACACCATTCAACAATGGACTATGTTGAGTACAAAATTTATTTCTTCAAATCTTCAATTGTGGATGTGTTCATGCAAGCCAATCAGCAAGTCTTCAGCAACTTCATAATCACCACAAACAGTAGTCGAATACTTCAGCTTCAATGACGTATAATATATGAAATAGCCATCATAAATCCCATCATAGCTTAAGATACAATGGAAATGATTTAGCTAACAAATTTGATCAAATCATTCAAATATTCTCTTCGTAATTTGTGTATCCCAAATGAAATAAAGAATCCTCATTTTATACCCATAACTCAAAACCACATGGCAGCTAATTTTCAGAAGAAATAGATCCACCAAAAGCTCATCACCACTGACTCAAATCATATCCATAATTGTTGCACACACCAACGAATAATTCGGACTAGATCCTGAGGGTCCAGGCAGTAGAAAAAAAAAAACTAATTAAATCATTAAACTTAGTCTAATGTGTCAAATAATTAAGCCAATACTCTAACATGTACTAATTGATCATTTATAACAATTAACCATGAATCAATTGTACATTTACACTGCCTGTTATTGATCACAAATCTCTCATCTGACACCACCCTTTCACATAATTCTCCACTCTTCCATGCGCTGTTGGATCCAATCTGATGCTTCCATCTTTTGGCAACAATAGTTGAGTTAACCATTTTGTTCTTCCAAACCCAAGTGCAACCTTCATGCTTATCAACTAAAGCAGTCACCACCCAGTTCATATCATGTCTGTTTTCCCTAACAGTTATCTTCCAAGGACACTCATCATGTTTACAGAGTACTACACATCTCTCACCATCATTTTTATGTACTTCAAGTCCTTCCCATTAGCAAAACCATAATTCATTACAGCTTCTTTAAATTGTTCTTTTGACTTAAAAGTTAGGCCAATGCAGAATTTGGGTGACTTCATCTCACTATGAGGCCTAAATTGGGGTAGTTTTGGCATATCCTCATTATCTGAATTGCTATCCATAGCACTATCCTCATCCGAGTAACAATTTCCACATCAAAATTAGTTTGTTTTTTTTTTGGAATATTAGTTGTTGCATCCTGATTTCTAGTACCACGGTACTCTACACTTGGGTCTATGTTAATGTCATAATCTAAGTCATCTTCCCAACCACATTCACTTTCATCTATTCCCCCTTCATAACTACTATCTTCTTCTCCAAATGACTCATTAAATTCACCACCAATTGCCCAAACCTCTGTTGGGAATAATTCTCGAAAACCCAAGAAAATGGACGAAATAAAAAAATCCACAAAAACAAAAAAAAAATAATAATTCCAGGATTTTAAACCTACAACAAAGGTTAGATAAACCTGGAATAAGGAGGGACGGAGATGAACGGACTTTGGGGGTAGTTGTAAGCACGAGTCGAGCTGCCTCTGTCCTTAAAACCTTATTTACCGCCTACCGGGGTGCTGGAGCGTTGCGGCCTAAGTTTCCCAGGATAAAACGTATTACGATCCCTGCATTTGAGCACACAAATTTGGGACCCGGCGAACGAGAACGTGGGATGAACACAAGTGGCTTGAAGGAAGGAGAGTAGAGTTTCGAGGTGGAAAAATTCACTTTTGCAGAGTGATTTTTGGTTCGTGTTCTTGACACTTCATCATGTAAATATGCTGCTCACCTAGAAAAATGTATAGGAGATGAAGGATTAATGACATTGAACATGGCATTCAATTCTGGCCTTGTAACCTCCTCCCACTAACCAAGTATTAACTCTGCCACTAACATGAAATTAACTCTAAAATAAAGATTGGAATTAATCTGTTTTTAATTCTATAACGTGCTGAGTTAATCTTCTGAACAGTCACTACGGAAGTGAACCGTTCTGGCCAGAGTCTCTTGCGAGAGGTCACTGCAGTTACGCGCGGAAGATCGCCTTCGAGAGGTGACTCAGAGCTACGATAGACCGACTTGTGCAAGCTTCGAGAGTTCAACTCTTAGCCGCGAGAGACCTATGCAAGCTTTGAGAGTTTAACTCTTAGCCGCGAGAGATCGACCAGTGCGACCGCGCTGCCAGTCACGAGACATCGCTGATGTCTCGAACTGCCCAGGCGCGAGACATGCTACTCGCCTGTGCACCTTCGAGAGGTCGTGGGCAGTGGCCTGAGATGGAAAAATCGCATAACTTAGCCCGCAAGGCCAGCGTACACGAGTCAAGCCTTTTCAGGCTCATTTTGGGATTTGATTTGCACCCCCCCCCCCCTTGCGCGAGAGAGAGAACCTCTATGCCATACAAGTCAATTAGCCTTAAAAAGCCTCTTGTATATATAGTGGGTGAAATCCTCTTTCCAAACCAATGTGGGACAAATGCTTTCCGTAAAGCTTTTCCCACACAAATTCCATCTCAATGGGTCTACTTTGAAAACCAATTTCTCATTCACCCATTATCCATTTTGAGCGTATAATATATTGATCTCTTCGTCTCACTACGAAGAATCCGAATCCACTTTGACCCGACCCAAATCGGATGTGGACCCTACATATATTTATACCACAAAATGACCACTTAAAATGACATTTATGCCATTTTTTCCAACAATCCCCCACATGAATGAAAATTGTTTTCGGGGTATT
Organism: Ipomoea triloba; assembly: GCF_003576645.1. NCBI lineage: Eukaryota > Viridiplantae > Streptophyta > Magnoliopsida > Solanales > Convolvulaceae > Ipomoea > Ipomoea triloba. The sequence continues at coordinate 13,639,749 of NC_044923.1, read as the reverse complement.
TTAGAAAAACGGAAACAACTGTGTTCAACGGTTGATTCCTGCATAGCAGAGGTAGGTTTAACCCTTTAAACCTTGCCTTGTGAGATCTATATACCCTACTGGCTGTACGGTAAAACGCGATGTCTTTGAATCGACTGCCGTTTGTGTAGACATTGACAAATCTCACACAGGAACCATCCAACCACGTCCTGTTCTCATGATTGTGCCCATTTTGGTCGTGGGACACCTGCCTGGTTTTGCAAGAGTTTCTAAAGAATTGAGCCCTGTTCAATTCTCCTTTGAAGCGACCCACACTTCTCTCTCACATAGGTGATTCTTTCTCGAGTTTCCCGTAACTCAACACATGTCCATTTGACATTGCATACACAGCATATGTCAGATGACAATCGAATCATTAAAGCACTAGTGTGCTAACCTCGATCGGGAGTCACTGTTTTAATGAGGAGTGGTAGGGGTCGGGGACCCCCATAGTGACGCGCTTATTCCATAATTTAGTTGTCCCATTGAACCTAGGTTCCAGCTAGGTTGGGTATCCACTATGGAATTTTTATATACCAAGGGCTTTACACCCATTCCTCGTATCAATTTCTGAACAACCAAAGGTTACCCTTTAGGTTAGCGGCCGCTACATTGTGCTCTGACCTTATAGTCAACAGAGACAACTCCCGTTGCGAGAAATTGTTCAATGATATTATGTCTACGACTTATAAGTCTAGACTACCATGCAACTCCATACTCTACCAATTCTTGGATTGACTATCGCAAACCAACAACATTGGAGGTATGAGTTTATCCAACTCAGGAACATTCTCAACAAGAGTGGCATAGCCATTCAACCTCTCGAGACACATGTGTCTAAGGTTTTTCCAGCGTAGATTTCAACACGGATCTAGCTCTCACGAGAATTTCCACTTTTGACTGACTACCCCGGCTCACATCAACTATGTAGCCACTCATGGACTTAACGTCCTTTAGATATCCGATTAATGCACTATACTTTCCAAGTACAATTTGGATATCACACGTAGTGCAGTCCAAAATTATAAGTACCATAGGTATCTCATAATTTTCCACTATTGCCTTCTAGTGCGTAGCACTAGGGTTACTCGTATCACTACAGAGTTCATAAACCGCAAGGCAATATTTGGCCAAATACAACACTTAGATACAATTAAACTCTCCAATAATCTGAGTGTATTCTCCTCGAGAAGTACGATCTCCGTGATTTTGGATAGTTGTACGTTAGTATCTAATGTTGTCCAAGCCACTTGATTATCATCCTTTTGCAAGGAATTAATCAACACAATGAGATTGGCTTCACACAAGACCATCAAGTCCTCTCACGATTTTAATCCCGAGGATTTAAATCCGCCAAATCACATTTTTTCCATGTCAAAACATGATCTTGATAGACTTGATCATTCGATCGTTTCTACCCACGATGAGTTTATCGTGTATAAACATATAGTAACACCATCGTCTATTGTATGCCATACATAGACTCTTTGTCATTTTGTTTATACTAAACTCGTTGGTTTATCATTGTATGAGCAAAACATCACATGCCAATATTTCAGGCTTATCGTTTTACCATACAAGATTTTACCAAACTACACACTTTCTTTCATAGCGTGGAACCATCAGAACCCTTAGGTCGTTCCTTGACTATAAAGATAGTGATTTTCCCACATCCATTTGATGAACTTCCAAATCCCACGCAGTGGTTAAGGCAAGTGTCATCCTTATGGATTTTTATTCACAATACAAGAGAATACACATTAAAGTAACCAAGGTACTCGCAAGTAATTTTCAATTACAGGCATGTCCTTATACTTCAATGAAATTAACCGATTATATCTTCCGGCCAATGATCCACTTAGGATCCAAAGGTTTTGCAACCCGGAAGAAGAACAACCAGTTCCGAAGTATGATTCTCTAAGACAGAATCTACTTCACTTTATAGCCTCTTTTTGGTATAAACCAATTTGCACCCTACGAACTAACCCACCACTAACAAGGGATTAATTCTTCAAAATTTGTATTGGATTTAACATGAAGTTAATTCCGTAATGTTCAGAATTATTCCCTGAGTAGCCTGGCCGGTCACGAGTAGGAATAGCAACAGGGCAGGGCGGGGCGGGGAATGGGGTCCCCGTCCCCGAAATAGCTCAACAATTATTTAATTTTATTTTTTTCGGTTCTGAATCGTAACCAGAACCGTTACTTTTTAAATTATATTCCTTTTTTAATAATGAATATTTTTCTAAAGTATATACACAAATTGTACTTATCAATAAAGAATTAAAAGTATATATATATATATATATATATATATAAATCAATTCTCGTGCGATTGGAGTGCTCAATTGCGGTTGTGCTGTGAGAGGAGAGTCATTGATCTTGCCAAAATCAATATTTAAAAAAATGTGGTGTTGCAATTTGGTCATTTTTCATATGGGTTAAACTCAATGTGCGTAGGGTTTGTGTTTAAGTTGCGTAGGTCTTGTACTTAAGGTGCGTAAGTCTTGTGCTTGAGGTGCATTGTGTTTCTTCTTCAAAACTAGAACAGACATATCCACATAATTGGCGGGTTAGGGTGGCTCGTCACCCAGTACCTCAAAAAGAAGGCGGTAGGGGGTAACGGGCACTCCTTGCCTGTCACCCGTTTTCCTTTTTGAACTAAGGGGCCTGAGTGAGGGGTCTGCCAGACCTAGAGCTGTCAATGCGGGCTGGCAGGACGGGCCTCAAAGGGTCAGCCCGCCCGCCCCCAGGCCCCCGGGGGCTCTTCTTTTTTTTTTTTTTTTTTTTTTTTTTTTTTTTTTTTTTTTTTTTTTTT
>NC_044923.1:13585597-13636897 GCF_003576645.1 Ipomoea triloba | reverse complement strand
GGGGTTTTTTTTTTTTTTTTTTTTTTTTTTTTTTTTTTTTTTTTTTTACATTTTCTAAATTTCAGGAATTGATGAATTACAGCACAAACTTCAACATTGATGAAAGTGGAAATGAGCAAAAACTAAAAAGCCAGCAATTCAGACAAATTAACAATTAACAAAATATCTAATGGATTTTAGGATTCACTCACAGTGATGTTTAGCTTCAGACTACAAATTCATATATGCTACGGAGTATTTGTTTCACAATTAAGCTAAACACAGACAACTTTATCTTTACATTAGCTAATAGCTATGTACAAAAATAGGTTGGTTCAGTTTGTGACGTTAACGATGAGACCATTTCAAGTTTTATATTTAGAGCTCTATTTCCCTTTCATCATCTTTCTTTCTTTTTCAATCTTCACAATCAGTGGTTCACTGTCGTCTTCCGGAGTGGAGCCGTGGAGGGCTGCGTGCTTGCATTGCTAGGACTGGTTCGCTGCGAGTGGGCTGCGTCGCTCTCGTCGTCTTGTCGATCTCAGCCTGCCTGCTCGCCTGCTGGCCTGCTCAGAGTGCTCGCTGTCGGCTTAGAGATTAGGAATTTAGGATTTGCCGATTTAGAGATTTAGAGAAGAGAAGAGAAGAGGTGTTTAACGGCTGTAGAGGACTAAGAGAAGAGAGTGAATGAGTGATTAGGAATTTAGGACTTTTTACTCTTTTAGCCATGTAAATCTGTAATATTTTTTTTTTGAAAAAATGGCATTTTTTCTCCTTATGTTATATGCATATAGCACTTTTTTTTTCTTATGTTATTAAATTGGCAGTTCTTAAACCCTAATGCTGCCTCCTTTTTCTCTCTAAAACCAAACGCCTTTCTCTGCTGCTCAACTTCGGCTTCCATCGCCGGCCTCCGGCCGGAGCTCTAATGGAGCTTTGAGTCGGCGGTTTTGGTCACCTTCTATGTTTGCTCTTGCTCTTCTTCCGCCCCGACCACCGACGCAGCTCCGTCCGCCTCCGACCACCGCCACAGATCTTCTTCTTCCGTTTTCTCTCCCTTTGAATAAAATAATAGTAGGTAGGTATTGGGATTTGTGTTGGTAGTCTTGAACTCCCAACCCTACTTTGACTTTACCCACTTTTTATTTTTTCTATTATTATGTTTTCCTCTCGTTACTTTCACGAGCTTTTCATTTTCATTAGCATAAATCGTTTAGTTTGGTTTCGACAAGTGTTGATCTTATCCTGGGCGAGCAAAAAAGAACGATGACGAAGACCCAGATCTTTGATGAAGCTTTAAGCTCCCTGAAGGAACATAGCTTCATAGTTATGAAACAGTCTGCTATTCAAGTTTTCTATAGCATAGTTAGAAAAGTTGTTTCTATGTCTGACTGTAAGGAATGCTTTACCATTTCATTGATCATTGATGTAAACGTTTTATGTTATGAATTAATAGAATAGTTACGTTCACCTTCAAAAAAAAATTAGCAGTTCTTCCCCTGAAATGTTAAATTGACAATTTTACCCTTAAAAATAACTATTTCATTTATTTTTCTTCTCCAACAAATTATTACTTATATGTATGGATGATCACGATTCGGTTCGAACCTAACCAAACACTGTAGCAATAATTAGATTGACTAATATAATTGTCTTACTAATTGATTTTTATGCTACTATGATTTGTACATTTGAAGACTTTTTATTATCAAGCTAAATATCTGTGTACTAAAAAAAAAGAGTTAAATATCTGTTAATTGTCAAAGACCTTGTGGTCTAGTGGCACCTGGTTGCACCCCCACATGAGAGGGATGGGTTCGAGCCTCAGTGGAGGCGATATTGGCTCTTTGTGCTTCATTTGGTTGAGACAGTAGCTATGACCATACTACATTGTAACATAGTCAATAGTACTTAATAAGATATAATATTATTAAACCCAAATAATTAAAAATAATGTGCCCACAATACAAAAGATTTTATAATTAACTATTAATTTTATTGCTGAATACAAATTGACAATTATTAAACATTATTTGCAGTAACTATTGTGTCTCATGTAATACTAAACCCAAATAATGTGCCCACCATACAAAAGATTTTATAATTAACTTAAAATAAAAATTAACTATTAATTTTATTACTGAATACAAATTGACAATTATTAAACATTATTTGTGGTAACTATTGTGTCTCATGTAATACTAAAATTATTAGGTATTTTTATAATTAAGGTATAATTTGATTAAATCGAAATTATTAAAAATAATGTGTTCACAGTACAAAATAAATTATACTTGCCTTAATAATTAATTATTAATATAATTGCCTAATTTAATTTTACAATTATTAATAATTATTTATGGTAATTATTAGGCATTAAAAAAAGGGATAATAAAGAATAAGAAGAGGAAAACATATAAAAGATGCCATACAATATCTTACTTCGAAATCAAATACATGAAATATTGTAGGAAACATTGATTTTATACACACGGACCCCAATCTTCTTAAATTTTTGCTCATTTGCCTTCTTTTGCTTCATCCACACGGACCCCATTTTTCGGTTCCGCCTCCACTTCCACGTACTCGACATGTGGATTTCCTTTTGCAACTAATAGATTTCTCCTTGCACACCGCTAGATCGGTGAAGACCTTGACGTTCTCGTGGTGGTTTATGGTGGCTTCCTGCTACGACAATTAATTATTACCACAAAGCGATATTGTAATATGATTTAGAGAATTATATTACCAATTAAGTGATGTTGAATAATTTGTTTCCATTATTCTAACAAATATAATGGTTTAATTATTCTCAGAATTTTGTGAATAAAATTTTGTTACCAATTAAGCTTTATTAGTTTTTTTTTTTACCAATTAATTAGTAATATTAGTTTGGGTAGGAAAGTTGAAGTGGAAGATTTTACTTTTATTATAATCTTGGCCCCAGCTGTGTGGACTATATTATCAAAAAATGTACATTCAATACATAAATAATGTATTTTTAATATATTAAAATGTATATTGTATTCAAGAAATGTACATTATTTGAGTATTAAAAGTACATTATTTTATATAATATATATTCAGTACAAAAATAAAGTACTTTTAGTATATAAAAAATGTATTTTTTGTTATGGTACATGGACAATAATTTGCCTCCAAATATCACAAGTACTTATTTTTCTACTTAAAACTTATTTTATAGAGACATCATCTATGTTTTTTGCCATTTCCAAAATGAATATTGGACTAGAGGTTGACCAAAGATCCATTGAGGTTGCTTTTAGAGGTGGACAAAAGATCCAAAATGAATACTGGACTAGTTTGCTAGTATATATAAAATAAGTAATATATTTTTATTTAGTAAATTTTAAAGTTCTGAATCAAATTACTTCAAATTTTAAAATTATTAACTGAAGCAACATAATATATATATATATATATATATATATATATATATATATATATATATACACCATCCAATTTAATTCAATATGAGAAACAAAAGTTCAAATTTCGTATTTAAAAAAATCCTCTACCAATAGTACCATACTACCATAGGAGATTAAGCCTCGGGGGGTTATAAAAAGAATTTAAAAAACAAATGCCAGTAAGTGTGTTAAGCAGAACATATCAACATACACGGATAATCAAGGAAGAAAAAACTAAACAAAAAGGGAGAATCATATAACAGTTTAAAACTTCTAAGTTGACAAAAATAAAAGAATCAGAACATTGAAAATCCAAAACAACTCCTTGCCCATGTAAACAACAAATACAGAAAAGAACGGTAGAATATAAGGCAGTGAATCTGCATCCGTGACTTGATAGGATATAAAACTCATCATCATCAAAATCATTGTTCTTTAAAATTTAGAAGCACTTTCTGTGCACAATTGATGGACCAGCCTCATCATACTCTACCTTGGCAATCCACATCTGCACACACCAATAAAAAATTAAAATATAAAATCACAACAATAAACCTAGTATTACATTGTACAAATCAAATAAACTATTATGGGGTGACCCAGCCAAGATGGTTAAAGATACAAGCTTGTAACCACAAGGTTACAAGTATGAATCCCAGCCTTCTTGGTTTGAGCCGGTCAGTTATGAGTAACCTAGGCTGATTTACCTCCTTGTGTTCCTTTGCCATTTAGGATCACAAGGCAAAATTTACCCAGTGCACAGATAGTGGTGAGGGTTTCCCTTATCACTCAAAATAATTCGGAGTAATAATAATAATAAACTATCGCCACATGAATAAACACACACACACACATATTATATGTATACACACACACACACACACACATATATATATATATATGTATATATATTGTTTTCTTTTTGGGGATGGTTAATGTCAAACCTGTTGGAATGTGCTGAGGGAGGCTAAGATGGAGCCTCCAATCCAGACACTGTATTTCCTCTCAGGTGGTGCCACCACCTTGATCTTCATGCTGCTAGGGGCCAATGCAGTAATTTCCTTGCTCATTCTATCAGCTATACCAGTGAACATGGTAGTACCACCACTGAGTACTATGTTTCCATAAAGGTCCTTTCTTATATCGACATCACATTTCATTATAGAATTGTATGTGGTCTCATGGATTCCTGCTGCTTCCATTCCAATCATCGATGGCTGGAAAAGGACCTCAGGGCATCGGAAACGTTCTGCTCCTATGGTGATAACTTGTCCATCTGGGAGCTCATAGCTCTTTTCTACAGAAGAGCTAGTCTTTGAGGCCTCGAGCTCTTGCTCATAGTCAAGTGCTATGTAAGAAAGCTTTTCTTTCATGTCTCTCACAATTTCCCGCTCAGCTGAAGTGGTAAACGAGTACCCACGCTCTGTGAGAATTTTCATCAAATTATCTGTCAAGTCACGGCCGGCCAAATCAAGACGAAGGATAGCATGTGGAAGAGCATAACCCTCATAAATAGGGACAGTGTGACTGACACCATCACCAGAATCCAAAACAATACCTGAAAAAGAAAAGCAGAAGCAACACCAAGGACCATGAGTGGGCAGACTGTAGATGATTGTATCAACAGAAGTTCAAATTAAGAAAATCTCAAAAATTTTAAGACAGCAGCACATACACCCCTACCCCTCTTGGGAATTTTTCTGTAATGAACAGCTGCTAATGAACTTGAAACACTTCTACAAAGTGAAATCAATAAGATGACAAATAGGTATAAAACTCTTACCAGTTGTACGCCCACTAGCATATAGGGAAAGAACCGCCTGAATGGCAACATACATTGCTGGGGCGTTGAATGTCTCAAACATAATTTGGGTCATCTTTTCGCGATTAGCCTTAGGGTTTAGAGGTGCTTCAGTCAAGAGTACTGGATGCTCCTCAGGGGCAACACGAAGTTCATTATAAAATGTGTGATGCCATATTTTCTCCATATCATCCCAGTTGTTAACAATACCATGCTCAATGGGATATTTCAAAGTTAAAATTCCACGTTTTGACTGGGCTTCATCTCCTACATATGCATCTTTTTGACCCATACCCACCATAACACCTGTGTGACGGGGGCGACCAACAATGCTAGGGAACACAGCCCGTGGAGCATCATCTCCAGCAAACCCAGCCTAGAATTTGATCCAATACAAACCTTTGCAATTAATTGAATTGAGAAAACAGAGCCGCCCAAACTTTACAAAATAATTAAATAACATAGCAGCTCATCAACATATAATAGTAAAATCATTCACTTTGTCCAAACAAAATGAACCTTAAACCAGTACCTTGACCATTCCTGTTCCATTGTCACAGACGAGTGGCTGAATATCCTCTCCCTCTGCCATCTTATGCTACCTCCTGCAAGAAAAATGCAACTTTGATGAAATGGGAAATAAAAAAAGGTAATACAATGAATCAAGTCATATAACTCTAACATCTCGGTGCTCTATTACCAGTCATAAATGTCTAACTAATGTCTAAACTCTTGATTAACTTTATCCATGAGTCCTGAATGGCACAAAAGCTATGAGAGATGCATTGCCATCTTATAAACATATAATGATACTATTAAAAATATACGGAATCCAAATGAATAATCTTTAATTCAAATAAAAACCTATAATGACGAACAGAAACTATGATATCTCAGTGTTAATTGTTAAGAAATAGATATGACTTATGAGCTTTCCGAACTAATGACTGTGTAAGCAAGCTCTTAGTTTTATTTATGAAAATCAATATTTCAAACCATTTAATATCATACATTTCCAGGGAAATCTGAAACCTGTTAGAATGAAATCCAGAGATAGTGCAAGGGCAGGTGCTCAAGGCGTGCATATATTTTTGATAAGTAAAATCAGACATTGAGAACAACCAATCCTTCAGTAATTTTCACTCCAGCAATTAAAAAAAGCTCTTACTTTTATTGTTCTGCTACAAAATTCAAAGACATAATATTCAGAATAATGTCAACACGTACATACATCTATATATCTATATATATATATATATATATATATATATATATATATATATATATATATATATTGGTTCAGGTGCGGCCGTGCTCTCCCCTGCGGTCACACATCACTCAATGTTACGAAACACACCACACAAATATGCACTGTGGTGTGTTTCTTAATATTGTGGTGTGTTTCTTAACATTGAGTGGTGTATTTCGTAACATTGAGTGATGTGTGACCGCAGGGGAGAGCACGGCCGCACCTGAACCAATATATATATATATACGTACATATCACCATGTACCATGTATGCATATAAGACAGATCCGAGATAAAATGCAAAGTTTTCACATAAAAGCAAAGAACTCTAAAGGATGAAAATGATGAGCCACGTTTCATTAAAATTAAACGCCAATCCGATCTAAGAAAACATCATTCAAATCAGAATGCTAAAATTATCATTTTAGAGAAATTCAAAGCTCTCGAGCGTCAAAGCCAAACTAAAAATATAAACATACTTGAAAGGAAAAAAGGAGAATAAAATCTCAAAGATTACGATTTCTGATTCATATCCACAGACCAACATGTCTTAACTAACAATCGAATGTAGGAAACAAAGCGATCCATGAACGGATCAGTGGATCGAAAACGGAATGCAATTGAATCTACCTTTGTGAAAGTGGAAACCGGAGAGAGAAAGACGAGAGATAGACAACGCTGCGATGGAATCGGAGCTCCAAACTCTGCACTTCTCAGAGAGAGTTAGAAGGCGTAGGGATTATATGGAAGAAAAAGAACAAACGTGAGCCGTTGGATGAAGAGGCAGTCTGGATGTACGGACGTGGGAGACACGTCGTAGGACTATCATTAGGGATATTTTAGGAAAATCAATTCTTTCCCTCCAAAAGAAGACTGGTGAAGTGGTTAATAATCATGGGATGTACATAAATTATTTTACTTCACTAATTTATAAAAATAAAGTATTCAATCGAATAAAATAATGTCATGTAAAAATAAGAGAAAATTAGAATGTAACATTTTTGGATGATGAGTAGTATTGCTCCTTACTAAAATACAATAAAATGACGTTGTCGGGGCAAAATAGGTTTCTTTATTTCTTTTATAGGCAAATGTGTTTGATATTGTTTTAGAATATTAAAAAAATTAATTACGACCTTTATTTTTCATTTGAGAAAATATCAAACACATTTTTAAAGGCCATTGGGTGTGGAGGTGGATGTTGAATATTAGCTAATATAAAATTTAAAGAAAAAATCACAATTTTGGTTCCTCAGTTGTTTGCCAACTATCAATGTAGTCCGTAATTTTCAATTTCAACTAATTTGATTCTCGAATTGTTTAAAATTTTGTCAATTAAACCTTTCTAAGGGAACCTAAATGATGATTTTCCATTTTTTTTTTTAAAGATAAACGTAGCTATTCCATTAATTCATAACATAAAACGTTTACATCAATTATCAATGAAATGGTAAACCATTCTTTACGGTCAGACATAGAAACAACTTTTCTAACTATGCTATAGAAAACTTGAATCGCAGACTGCTTCATAACTATGAAGCTATGTTACTTCAGGAAGCTTAAAGCTTCTTCAAAGATCTGGGTCTTCGTCATCATTCTTTTTTGCTCGCCTAGGATAAGATCAACACTTGTCGAAACCAAACTAAACGATTTATGCTTATGAAAATGAAAAGCTCGTGAAAGTAACGAGATGAAAAATGATCGTGAAACTAACGAGAGGAAAACACAATAATAGAGAAAAAAAAAGTGGGTGCGAGTCACGGTACAATGGAGAGGCAGAGATAGATTCACGAAGATATTGAGAGGGCTAGAGGGGTGACTGGGTGCGAGTCGAAGAGCCAGAGAGAGAGAGCGATGGGTGGGTGAGAGCAGCGAAGGGTGAGAGATAAAGACAGTGAGTATGAGAGTGGTGAGTGATGGAGAAGATAAGAGAGAGTAAAAGAGAATTTTATGTCCGAAACCCTAAAATGAATCGTTCCAAAAAAATTACAGTATTTTTTAAAATTATAATGTGATAAAAGTATTATATATTTGGAATTATGCTAAATATTATACTTAAACCTATTGTTTCATTCTAAATTATGCATTTAAAAAATTTAAAAATATTGAAAATTTTCAAAAACTCATATTTAAGCCTACAATTTGTTATTTTACATTTTACTAAATATCTTTTTTATATGTACTTAAAAAAATAACTTTTTTATATTGATGTTTAATTAGGTGTTTTGTTGAATACAATTTTTTATGACTAAATGATAGCACTCAATACCAACAATATGACCATGGAAATATAGTAGAGATCTTAACTTATGATTTTACAAAGAAATGTTGGTTGCAACAAAGAAATATGTATCGTTTTGAAAATTGAGGGGCGACATTTACACACCACTAATAATTCAGGGGTGACATTAATAATTGACATATTATTGAGGGGCATAAATTACAATTTTTCCTTAAAAATTATCTAAAGATTATTATTTTACGTCTCATTTAGATTTGTGAAAATAATTGTGTTGTAATAATGTGTGTTTATTTTAAATAATTTTTAAATTGTGTTGTAATAATGTGTGTTTATTTTAAATAATTTTTAAAAAGTATATTAATAATGTGTGTTTATTTTAAATAATTTTTAAAAAGTATATTAAACAAATGTGTTTATTTTAAATAATTTTTAAAAAGTATATTAAACAAATATTATACTGTGTTAGAGTCAATAGTACTCAAAAATTATTTTTTGAACAAATTTTAAAATTTTAAATTTCTCAAAAATTATTTTTTGAACAAATTTTAAAATTTTAAATTTTAAATTTATAATAGAATTTAATTCTTCGTATTATGTTAGAATATTTTGAATTTATTATTGATTTTTCTCGTATTATGTTAGAATATTTTGAATTTATTATTGATTTTTCTTATTAAAATTATGAAATTATCATAATATTACATGAATTTTATAATATGTTCTATTTGTGCATCACAAATTCACAATATATAAGTGTAATTATGTAGCTTTTTGTACATGTTTTATACTTAATTTATTATTTTTCAGAAAAAAAAAAAGAATTTACATGCAATCACATATTCATATCATTTAGTTAATATTGTATACTATCGCTTAATACTCTTGGAGTATATTCTTATATAATTGATCGAATTAATATTGTGTATCGCACGGGTGAAATTTTAAATACTTTACATTCAACTCTTTTAATATAGTTTATTATTTTAGTAATTAACCACCTTAAATATCAATTTATATTTTAATTACAAATATTTATGTTCATAATTTTATCATATCAAATCAACATAATTTTTAAATAATAAAACTTTATAAATGAGTAAACATCATATTTCCTTATTATATATGAAATTTAATAATATTAATAGTTTTTAATAACATAGAATTATTTTAATATTTCAAATATTTAGTCCGTGCATCGCACGGGTAGCATACTAGTTTGATCAGAAGGACCAAAACTGATAAAAATAACAAAGTTAGACACCAAAATTGAAAAAATTTAAAATTGTGCACAAAAATTGATAAAACTTAAAAGTCGAGAACGACCAAAAGTGATATTAATTCTTTTTTTAACCACAGAAACCTTAAAAGTAAGTTCGTGAACCAAAAATGATGTTAAAAGATTGATGTCAGAATATCTTATGGATTTTTAAGCAACATCAAAGCCACAAGTCCCATATTACATTATTACCATACCCAGGATTTAGTTCTAGTTGAACCAAGGATAACATCTAACAATGACATAATAATGCTCAAATGTGAGAGTTATGAACAAGGATAAAAGTAAAAGACATCAACATAATATCATAACCAGCAATAGTTAATTAGCCTAAAATAGGACATGAAGAATAAAAGAATTCCCAGATAAAACTAGCCACAATATCTAATTCCTCTTCAACATAGAAGACATACTATGTGGAACAATACAATACTATTACATCAACATGGCTCGTCTGCAAAGCCATGGACAATTGTGAAAAACTACAACATATGCTATATTGCCAGAGGTGAGATTACAGAGTCAAATTTTGGAATCAATTGAATTGCATCCCACGTTGAACAATTTCTAAATGAAATAAAATGAATACTCCATCAATATACCAAAGCACAAAGCACCAACACAGCAAATAGTATCACCATTTGATGAATTACCTCTAGCCAGCCAGCCAGAGAGCACAACCAAAACAATGTCTAATCTACCTTCTTCTCTGTTTTCTTGTATTCCTCCAACTCCTTCAACCACAAGTCCCCAAAGTCACAGTCCTTCCATGCCTCAAACCAGGGTCCCCCAAGGGTATAGTGGATTGCCTTGGGAAGAGTATAAGGATTGCCCTCAACAACCCGATTGTGCCCTACAAGGAAATTCCATACGAAAGGGACATCTCCGATCTCGTGATCTTCTAACCACATGAACCTATGAAGAAATGCACCAGACTCAGAATTCACCACCTCAGGGGTTAGCACCTTATTCTTGGGATGTCCACAATTGTAGAGAACCATGGATGACCAGTTCTTCCTCGGATAAACTGTTTGCACTGCCCCATCCATTTTTGTGGTCTCCTTTGGAGCATAATCATGTTGTACACACATTACAGCATACTTATCATCAACCAAATCCCTCAATTCCTTAATGTCACCCAAGTAGAGGAAATCACAATCCACAAACATGGCCCAACCCTCATAATTGGCAAGGTAAGGGGTCAAGAACCGCGAAAAGGAAAACTCAGTGCTCTCCAGTTTCCCTCTCTCACGCCAATAAAGGCCCTTCTGCCTCAACTCAGATTGTTTAATGGGGTGGATTTCAATGGGGATTGAAGATCTTTTCAAAAGGGAATGGCAGCAGACCTCATAAGCAACATCTTCACGGGGATCATAGCCTATGAAAATCTTGAATGGCTTTGAGGCATTGCCATTCTCTGGTTTAGTAGTTCCACTATTCGTATTCATTGAAACTGGAATGGAAGTAGTCTCAGATTTCTTTACCTCCACGCCATTCACAGACAAATCTTGTGCCACGGACGACATTCTAGACCAAGATTCTCAAACCTGCAAGATCAAGAATTAAAATTACATTAAAGAAATGAAAGCAAAAAATAGGAATCCAGATGGTAAAACTAGAAAAGGATGAAAATATTACCAAAGGAGAAAGAGCGGGTAGATCTGGGGCGGACGAAAAGTAAATGTAACTAGATACTACTTTGTTTGATCTCAATGAACAAGCTCAAAATAGCAGTACTACAAGTTCAGCCTATAAGTCTAACATCTTGGTTCTCTATTACAATTCATAAATGTCTTAACTATAGAAGCTTGTGCAACAGTAATGTCTAAACTCTTGGTTAAATTTATCCAAGAGTCCTGAATGAAACAAAAGCTATGACAGATGCATTGCCAACTTATAAACATATAATGATACAATTAAAAAAAAAATACGGAATCCATATGAATAATCTTTACTTCAAGTAAAAACTATAATGCAGCATAGAAACTATGACATCTTAGTGTTAATTGTTAAGAAATAGATGACTGATGAACTTTCTGAACTAATGACTCTGTAAGCAAGCTCTTAGTTTTATTTATGAAAATCAATACTTCAAACCATTTAATATCATACATTGCCATGTATGATCTGAAACCTGAAACCTGTTAGAATGAAATCCAGAAATATTGCAAGGGCAGGTGCTCAAAGCGTGCATATTTTTGAGAAGTAATATCAGACATTCAGAAAAAGCAATCGTTCAGTAATATTCATTGCAGCAATTAAAAAAAAAAAAAGCAATTATTTTTATTGTTCTGCTACAAAATTCAAGGACAATATTCAGAATAATGACAACACGTACATAAATCTATACACTTACATGTACATATGTATACATATAAGACCGATCTGAGATAAAATGCAAACTTGTCACTTAAAAGCAAAGAACTCCAAAGAATGAAAATCAAGAACCACGTTTCATTAAAATTAAGCGCCAATCCGATCTAAGAAAACATCATTCAAATCAGAATGCTAAAATTATCATTTTCGAGAACTTCAAAGCTCTCGAGCGTCAAAGCAAACTAAAATAACAAATATACTTCAAAGGAAAAAAGGAGAATAAAATCTCAAAGATTACGATTTCTGATTCATATCCACAGACCAGCAAGTCTTAACTAACAACAGAATGTATGAAACAAAGCGATCCATGAACGGATCAGTGGATCGAAAACGAAATGCAATTGAATCTACCTTTGTGAAAGTGGAAAACGGAGAGAGAAACACGAGAGATAGACAACGCTGCAAGGGAATCGGAGCTCGTAACTTGCGAGAGTTGGAAGGCGTACGGATTATATGGAAGAAAGAAAACAAACGTCAGCCGTTGGATGAGGAGGCAGTCTGGATGTACGGACGCGGGACACTCGTCGTGGGAGTCGGTGGGACTATTATGACGGTATTCTAGTATTTTACTAAAATAGTTAATTCCATTTTTTATTCTAGATTTATAGGTGAGAGTGCATTTTTAGTCATTTTTTCTAAAAACATTCAGGGTGTGTTTGGTTGGGGGGTTTAGGCATAAGGTATGAGTATCAAAGTGATTGCTAGTGTTTGGTTGATAGGTTTTGTGGATGCTACTATGGGTTTGGAATACCCCATTAATGGCAAAACTCATACCCTTATTAAATAAGGGTTTCATCTCCCTTCATCATTTTTTCCCCAACTATTAATAATCATTCCCATTCCACCCAACTACCAAACATGCTAAATACTTTCACCAAAACCCATTACCATTACCAAGTATTTGATACCCATTCCGATTCCGATTCCCATGTGCGAACCAAACGCACCCTCATTTTTTATCTTAGTATTATTCTGGCATGACCATTTTTTATCCTTCATCAACAAAACAGTTTAAATTTCGCCAAATACAAGAACATTTCAGTCTACAGTTTTAATTCTTTTCAAAAAAAAATAAACATAAAAAATATATCGGGTCAAACTACTTTGTACAAAAAAGATCGAAATGTCATTGTATTTAACGACATTTTAGTCCCTTTTTATAAAAACATTCTCATTTGGTCCTAGTATTATTGTGGTATGAAGATTTTTTGTCCTTTGTCAAGAAAATCATTAAAATGTCGTTCAATACAATGACATTTCGATCTTTTTTGTACAAAGTAGTTTGACCCGATATATTTTTTATGTTTATTTTTTTGAAAAAATATCAAAACTAAAGACTGAAATGTTCTTGTATTTGGCGAAATTTAAACTGTTTTGTTGATGAAGAACAAAAAATGGTCATGCCTGAATAATACTAAGATAAAAAAAAATGGAAGTTTTGAGAAAAAATGACTAAAAATGGACTCTTACCCATAAATCTAGGACCAAAAATTGAATTAACTCTTTACTAAAATGTGATCATATGAAATTGGCGTGTGAAAATTAGAAATTTTATTTTTGGTCATTTTATGTAGTATAGACTTAATTTCTGCGTTATATGTGTGAAATTATCTTTAATCTCTAAGTTATACGCGAAGTAATGATTTTAATTCAGGAGAATTATTCTACAACCAATTTGTCACTTTATAAAGTGGATGATTTGATCTGTCAGGACTAAAATTACCAGTCCACTCGTAATTTAGGAGTTAAAATGGTCTACGCATATAACTCAAGTGCTAAGTTTGTACTACAAGTATAACTTGAGAACCAAAAATGTAATTTTCCTTTTTTTTTTTTCTTTGAGAAGATAAAGAGGGGATACCCTAAAAACACTAGCTCCTCTGGTGCTCATCCAAAACAACCCTTCTAGCTCTTGGTATATCCATCTTGTATTCCGTCGAGATGTTATGTATTGTTCAAGGAGGGTGTTGAAACACACGTGAATTGCCATCGTTGGCCAAGGAGTGCTTCGCCATGGAATCTGCAACCTGGATTTGCTCCCTATTGACATGTACCAAAGTATAAAATGCAGGATACAACTAAGCACAAGGAGTAGAAAGTCATTTCCATTATTTGTAGTTGTTGAGAGCAGTTACTTTGTGGTAGCTTGTATATAAAGGTTGTAGCTGAGCAGAGTTTTATCAATTTCACTTTTTTTTTTCTCTCTGTAATATCTTCTCCATTCTCATATAATAAAAGCTCTCTGCATTTTCTTCTTCATTATGCTGAAATATCCACTGACTTTTCCTGAGTTCTGAAATGGTATCAAAGCGTCGCAATCTGAGCTTTGCGACGGTTCCCTCGGCAAATGCATAATCCAGCAAAGCTCCATAACCACAACATCCTCCATCAATATCGCCTCCGCAATGAAGTGCGAGTTCGAAAGACTATGAAAATCGGTTGTTCATGCATGTGAGTGAGAATCCGAATGAAGTGCTTGTATCTCCTCCATTGATAGCGTCTAATTACAACTCATGGAGTCGATTGATGAGAATAACGCTAGAAGTTAATAACAAATGGAGAATAATTGATGGCTCCATTCCCATTCCAAATGTTGGACAACCTCAATATGTAGCTTGGAGGAGATGCAACATGATCGTAAGTTCTTGGTTATTAAAATCAGTGTCCTTCTATTGCTCAGAGTGTTATCTATTTCAGAAAAGCAAATAACACATGGGAGGACTTAAGAAGGAGGTTCTCTCAAGCAGATCCACACAGAATCTCAAAACTCCATGATGAAATCTACAATAATAAACAAGGAGTTTTGAGTGTTATTGACTACTACACAAGGTGCAAAATCTTGTGGGAGGAACTCCTAGATGTTCATGTGAGCTTGTGAGCTTGTGAATGCACTCATAGATGTTCATGTGATCTCGTGAACAAAATAATAAAGGAATGTGACGATGATAATAAAGGAACAAAATAATAAAGGAACGTGACGATGATAAGGTAATCCAATTTTTGAAGGGTCTAAATGATGATTTTACTAGTATTAAATCAAGAGTTCTAGATCTAAATCCTATGCCATGTGTCTATAAAGTGTTGGAATGGCACTCTAACTAGAAAGACAAATCAATGGCACAAATATTAGATGCTGTGGGAATGGTATATTGCAAGCTAATGCCAATCAAGGTAACCTCACAAAACAAATGAATGAAGAAGTTGTGGCTGTTGTTTCTGGTTCAAATAATACCAATAATTTCAATAACAAAAAAGGTTTAACACTAACATTATATTGGAAGCAATTCTGTAGCAAAATGCACATTTTGTGGAATAAAGGCCACTCCATAAACAAATGTTATAAAAAGCACGGATACCCCCGGATGGATTGCAGGCTATAAGTCCAAAGGGAAGCTAGCAAGCAATAGTTCAGGGACATGTTAATCGGTTAGTAGTTTCTGCAAATGCAAACCAAACTAGAGATACAAGAATATCAAACGAGCAACTCTAGAAATGGATCACACTTATCCATACTTAGATTAGACAAGATTCATCCACTGTTGCAACAGTTTCACTTAGTCTCCCTAGTCCCTACTCCAACTCTGGTTCCAAACTTTAAAGCTACGACAGAGAATCCACTTGAAGGCAAGTTTACTTCTATAGCTCACATTAATTCTATTTTGAAATATGCGGCCACATGGATATTAGACATAGGTGCAACAGATTATATTACCTGCTCTTTGGAATATTTTGATGGATATAGGGTTGTTCAGGGAGTTGTGGTCAACTTGCCAAACGTGGAGACTGTTAAAGTCTCACTTATTAGAAATATTAGACTATATGAGAACTTAAGGTTAAAGAATGTTTTGTGCATCCCCAGTTTTACTTTCAATATTGTGTCAGCCAGTAAATTAGCCAAACATTCAAATTGTAGCTTAAACGTGATAGCAAATGAATGTTTGATCCAAGATGTTCATGAGATGATGATTGGTTTTGCTAAGGAAGATAATGTGTTGTACCTTCTGAAAGATCCTCCAACAAAGAAAATTTCTTCTTTAGTATGTCTAATAAGATACATTGTAATTCTGTTAGTATGGATGTTTGGCACTAGAGACTAGGAATTTTCCCATTACTAAAATGCAAATGTTGTGTGATTTTCATCAGACTTCTTAGAATAATTAAGAATTTAGCTGGTGATGTGTCATGTGTGTCATTTTGTTAAACATAAGAGATCTCCTTTTGCTATTTGTACTTCCACTACTGCAAGTTGTTTTGAGTAGATACATTTGGATATTTGGAATCCCTTTCTAGTTTGCTCAATGTAGGGACAACACTATTTTCTCACAATATTGGATGACTACAGTAGGTTCACATGGCTACATCTGATGAGGCATAAGTCAGAGTCAAAACCTTTGATCAAAGCATTTTACAACTATGTAGTAACTAAGTTTTCTACTAAAATCAAGGTCATACGAAGTGATAATGGGGCTGAGTTTAATATGACTGAGTTTTATGCAGAAAAGGGCATTTTACATCAAAAGTCATGTGTCAACACCCCACAGTAGAATGCAATTGCAAACAAGGAAGCATCAACTGATGTTTTGGGTGTACAAAGTGGAGATTTTGACTGCTAGGGTAAGACTTATGTTCATCTAAATTCTTTTTACCCCATAAGAAACAAAAACATTTTCTCTAAGTGTTTATGTGAAAATCTTTTGCCCTAAAAAAATTCAATTTTGTTATTATTTTTAAATGATTGCTATTTGAGACTCATGATCCTTGTAAAAATTGTGTTATTATGTAAACTATTTGAATAAATATGTATTAGCATGGAATTTAAGTCTGTATATTTGGGTACATGTGATATGATCGTAATTCGTGTATATGTGTGTTTAATAATCCATGTTAATTCGTATGTATATATAATATTAGGGTATGGTATGTTGTAAGGCTATACAAATATACATATATATGATATTAGTTTCTTTGCATTCTACATACATAGTTAGTACGTTTCCCTTATAGTATGTACTAGTTTTATACGCGCATTGCGCGTATGGGTTAATGCCCAATGTTTATATTTAAATAAATATTTGAAAGTATAACAATGCAAGATTATATAGGAGAAGTTTATACATGGGTAATTGAATGTCGATTTTTTTTATTTAAATATCTAACTCAAAGTATATGAATCCAAGATAATATAGAAAATTCATTATAATTATTACTAAAATAAATGTTTGCAACCTTGTAAAATCGATAGTATAAATATTTGGTCTAAAAATGATAGTCTAAATAAATACTACTTTTCATTTGAATTTTTCTAAGTGTTCTTAATTCTCTTTTGAGTAACATTGTCATTGTCTTCATCTTTACTATTTGTTCTCTTCCTTTTTGTTGGTAGTGTGTTATTTGCAATTCGGTTATTGTTGGTAGCATAGATGACAACGTCATGCAATGAGATTATGATATAGGAGCTATGGACTTTCCTTTAGGTGTTCTGCTTGGGGTTCATTTGGTTCAACCATTATTGTTGAATGAGTTATTGTGGATAAAGAAATCCATAGTTTAAGAAAAAAAGATTAAATAAATTAATAAAAATTTGAAAATTTAAAATATTATATATTCTAAAGATATTAAAAGGTAGTTTCTCGCTTCAATTTCTTGGGTAATGGGTTATTTGAGTACTTTCATTGTCAACAAATCCCCCAAGTAGTTAATATGATTGGTTTCAAACTATTCTTTTTTATTTTTTTCATGGTATTAAAGAAATACATATGTATCATTTTTTGGTGTAACTACTAATTTATTTAATTCAATAAGAGTAAAATAGAGCGATTCCGCTTCAATTTGTTGGGTTATTTGAGTACTCTCTTTGTCAACCAATCCCCAAGTAGTTAATATAATTAGATTCAAATTATTTTAAAATTTATTTTTCATAGTATTAATAAAATACTTGGTAAATAAATATATAACATTATTTTATACTATAACTTTGATATTTAATTACAAGATATTGTAAAAATAAGATAATGGACAATGTAATGAATATCAATTGATAAATTTAAATGTAAAGAATCTTTGCATGAGAGAAAATAAAGACAATATAACTAAAGAAATTATTTTTCTTATTTAATTTAATTTTTTGATAATGAATAATTTTTTTTAGAAATACATATTTATCATTTTTTGTTGTATCTACTAATTTATTTAATTTAATAAGAGTAAATAGAGTGAGAAACTTAATTATGTCAAATTTGATTGAGATGAGGTTCGAACCTAAGATCTTTCTTATAGAAATTAATGGGTAAGTTAAAAGTTAACGAAATATTAACGGAGAAGAGAATATTTAACGGAAAACTTAACGGATAATCATAATAGTAAGGTTACGTTAAATTAGGTAATCTCTATTAATAATATTAATCTGAATTATCTTAACCATCTATTTGATTAAATAATTCATCTGAACCATCCATTTGATTAAATAATTTGACCGCCATTTTCTCTACCCATTTTAGGCCTAACTCTCTTTGGCTCTTATTAGTATAGTAGATAATATTTAGGTATATAATTAATTATATTTAATTGCATGTTCGATTATTTATATATATCAACTTTAAGAGTTATATATTAGATTAAAATGTTTGATTAGTATGTGCGTATTATAGTAATATAGTATATGATTGATTTGTACGCTATTTAGTATGTGATTATGTATTTGGTCTCTCACGTTTGGTTATGGATTACTATGATATACCGGTGTGGGGTTGGTCTCTCACATTTGGTTATTCATTATTATTATCTAAAAACATAATAAGTTTCAATGATGATTATATCCCTTATTTTTGTCCCTTTTTTAACTGCTTACTTTCTTGTACATTAGGTTCTTAATGTTGTACACTACATTTTTATGGACAAGAATGTCCAACATATTCTGTTACTGTTAAAGTTGACTAAAGAACCGTTAAAGTATAAATTCATTTTCGTCCACTCATTTTTCCCCTAATTCTTCCGCTTTTCCTTCCCTTATTTCCCCTAATCTTTCGCTTTTTCTTATTTACCCAGAGGAGGGATCTGCAATTTCCCTACTTCCCCTAATTCTTCCGCTTTTCCTTCCCTTATTTCCCCTAATCTTCCGCTTTTTCTTATTTACCCAGAAGAAGGATCTGCAATCCACCATGTTACGAATCTTCCACCTATTTCCTCCGCAGATTCCTCCCATCATTAATCTGCTGCTTTATATGAGGATTTACACGCTCAACAGCTAGAAGAAGAGCTGCAATCAACGGCATTCAATGGATATGAACATGAATTGCGCTCAATATTTAAGCCAAGGTAAATTCTTTAATATTTTTGTTAATTTTATATAATTAGATGCTGGTTGGTCGATTTGGGGTAGCTCCTATTCTCAGCTTGTACTAAAAAAGATAGGAAAATTAAAGGGATTCAATGGGTTTTCTAATTGTATTCATCAAATGTACATTTATGTTTAATTTTGTTAATTTATGATAATGTCGTGATGGTTAACTGCAGATATTTAAACCCTAAAAGAAATTATGAATAACTGTACACTCAAATAATCTAGACAAATAATTTTTTATTGTTTATTCTTTGGAAACAGAGAAATAAATTATTTGGTTGGTCGTACTTGTATTGTAGAAATAACTCTTAGAAGATGATATATATATTTTTTATTCAGTACTGTATTGGTATACTTAATTTCATTGTGATTGCTAAATTAATGTTATTTCTTTCTGAATTTGTATTTTGTTTTCTGAAAAGTTTCTTGATTTATCTCTTTTTTCTTTATTTAATTTTGAAATGTTGCTTGATGTTATGAGGTATTGATACACATGATTTTATACCTTTATTTGCCCCACGATTCAGGAGTTTTTGTTGCTTATTTCCTTTACCTTGATACATTTAAGGCTCGTTTGTGTGTTACATTTGATTAATCTTAGTTTATTCACAAATGAAGAGCAAAGGAAGGAATTTCGGTCATCTCGGACTAGTTTTCGAGACATAAGGAATCTACCCTGGGACGGAAAAGAGCAACGGAGCACGAAAGGAGTCAGAAGAGGACTAGGGGGCCGCATCACGGCCAGCCTCACGGCCGTGATACCGGCTGTGATTCCCACCGCGGACAGCAGCTGGCCACGCCACATCACGGCCCCGATCCCGGCCGTGATGGTGGCCATGACCCGGCTGCTGTCCAGTATTTATTCTGCGTTTTTTCTGATATTTTGGGGATGTCAAGCCCTAGTTTAGTTTAGTGCAATTTTTCCCTTCTTTAGAGTTCTCTATAGCATAGAATAGAGAAGATTTACATCATTGAATTCGGTTACAAGCTTGGAATCATTGTTTGGATTGGACTTGCTCTCAAGAATTTTTAGTAAAGTTTTCCTTTTTATTCTTTAATTTTGCAGCTATGATTTCAATCTTTAATTCTTGCTTTGCTGTGTTTACTTCAATCATGCGTGAGTAATTCGCCTATGGGTTTCGATTAGGGGTCCATTGTTAATCTTGATGTTCAATTTGTGATTATTGCATAAAGGGATTGAATCTTTTACCTAGGGTTTATGTTGATTTGGGGATTTGCTTTCTACTTGTTATTGATTGATGGCCACAATTAATTACTAGTCTAGGAGAGGGATTCATTACAACGAAAGTTGGATGGAGACCTCGAGCCTTACCAATTTCAACCTAATTTTCCTACTATGAGAATATGGGTAATTTTGGGGGTTTACAATGCTTAGGTGCTTAAGGTTATGATTGATGCATCACGACAGTGGGGCAATTGTAGCCTAATTCTGTTTATTGATTACGAAAATAGCTGAATTGAATTCTTATGTGCATTGCCCGTAAATCCCTAGGTTAATTATTCTTTCCCTAATTCTGAGATTGTTAGAACATCAAGATTACAATTCCCCTAATCTGACCCATTCCCTTATCATACAGTTAATTCATTAGCAAATTTATTTCTTTTTCTTTCATCATTCAGTGATTAGTTGCTTGGATTCTATTTGATTCGCATACTCTAGTGCCTAGTACTCTTAATTCATACAATTACGTGCCATAACCCCAATCCTCAACGGAACGACAATTCACACCCATATTTTCACTCCTATTTATACATCATCACATTTTGGCGCCGTTGCCGGGGATTGGTTTATTTGGTTTTAATTGTGTGATTAATTTCTTGCTACCATTAGAGTTAGTGAATTTTAGGAGATCAAGTTTTATTTTATTCAGTATTCAAAAAAAATGAAAAAAAAAAAGTATATTTGCACTAACCCGTAACCCATTTCTTCCAAGAGTGTTTGTGGTTGTGTTTGACATTAGGTTTCCCTCCTCTTATGCACACTAGATCGAAAGGGAGCACGAATCTTCGTCTCTACGATCCAAATCTTAAGAGGAAGTTAAGGAGGGAGAAGAAGGCGTTACGTGATTGGCTTCGAGAGTTTCAGAACTTCGAAGTAGACATGGAGACCGGAGACAGTAGCAATACCGGGCAGCCAGCCCATACTGGTGTCAACACACAACAGCACCCAAGGCAGAGAGAGGTAGCTGGGGACAACCCTGGAGTTCGTGCCGATCCTCCAGTGCCAATTGTTCAGAATCAGGCACAGAACTTCAGGGTCGATCCAAACCCGAATGTCTATGTTGGGGGAGGATTGGGAGCTCCTTTTGTACAGCAGCAGCCTGCATATCAACCGCAGGGCTATGGGTTTGGGATGCAAAATCTTCTCCATCAGATGAATCCCAATTTGGTCCAGCAGTTTGCCCAGCAGTTCCCACAGGCAAATCCCATTGCAGCTCACTTAGCTCCTGAGTTCAGTGAAGAGGATTGTATTGTGTATCCAGGAGTTGAGGCAAATAATTTTGAGTTGAAGACTGTTCTCATTCATATGGTTCAGAATAATCAGTTTGGAGGAGCTCGGGTTGAGGACCCGAAAGCCCATGTTGTGCACTTTGACCGAATCTGCCAGACCGTCAAGATGAATGGCATTCCTAGTGATGCCATCAAGCTAAGATTGTTCCCCTTTTCCCTGAGAGATCAAGCACTGAGTTGGTTGAATTCCTTTCCAGCCAACTATTTTATTACCTGGGAGCAGCTCTACAAAGCTTTCATGCAGGAGTACTGTCCTCCTTCCAAGGCTGCCAGGCTAAAGAAACAAATTCAGAATTTCCAGCAGTTTGGCAATGAAGATCTTCCTGAGGCTTGGAAGCGGTTTAAGGAGTTGAGGAGGCAGTGCCCGAAGAATTTGATGACTTCAGGTGATTTTATTTCATCATTCTATGAGGGGTTGGCTAATCGGTCGAAGGTTATTCTAAATACCTCATCCTTTGGGGGTATTTTTATTGATATGGGCCCAAAGGCTGGAGAGCAGTTGATTGAGAGGATCACCTCTAACAACACTTACTGGTACACTGAGGGGGATGATATACCCAAGAAAGAGAAGCCAGCTGGGATGTTTGAAGTTGAAGAGAAGATGGCAATGTAAGCTCAACTGGATTCCATACAGCACATGCTAAAGCAGATAGTACAGGCTCCTACTCAGAGTGTCCAGGCTGTTGCTCAACCTCCACTAGGACCACAGAGTTCTTATGTTCCAAATCCTTATTCTATGCCACAGGTGCCTCTTGCAGCCTGTTGTGCAATTTGTGGTGGCAATCACGCCTCTTAGACATGTTATCTGTTAGACTCTGGTAGCCAAGTCCCTCAGCCTAATGTGGAGCAAGTTGATCTCATTGATTATTCTAGACCACAAGGACAGGGGCAAGGTTATGGGAACTATCAGTAGCAAGGGAGAAATCAGTTTGTTCCCTCTTGGAACAATCAGGGAAATCAAGTGAGGAGTCATCCACTAGGTTTTCAAGGTAATCAAGGGAACAGAGGTGGCAATCAAGGAACTCAGTGGAGAAATAATTAGAATCCAAACCAAGGGCAGTTCCAACAAGGGAATCATAATTTCGGGAACACTCAGGGTAAAGGTTTCTCTAGACCATCTCAGGATGTTGATGTGCAGACTCTCATGAACCACATGATGGCTCAGACGACTCAGATGAACAAGTTGCAGGCAACCATAGAGTCTCAACAAGCATTGATAGAGAGCCTCACGGCTCAACAGCAAAGAGGTAGTAATCAGTTGCCTAATCGAGCCTCATCCTCGAATGGTAGACTGCCAACAAGCACAGAGAATCCAAGGCACCAAGTGAATGCAATCACCACTAGAAGCGGATTAGCTTTGAAGGATCCCCCTTTTCCTTCGAATGATCCAGTGCTTGGGAAAGCTGATAAGAAGGATGAGGGCATTCAGGTTGAGGATGTTCCTGATGAGAGTGAGGAGGAGTCTGTGGTGCAGAGAGATAGTTTTGAGGGGAAAGCTCCTGAGCAGGATGAGAGTGTCCCTAGCAAGAAACCTGGGAGGAACAAGAAGGCAGGTGACTCAGTTGTACCTTGCAACCTGTTACCATATCTATAGAGGTTGTGGAGATCAAAGGAGTCCGATAGAGAGAGCAAGTTCTATAAGATGTTAGATAAGTTGGAGATATCCATGCCTTTTGTTGAAGCAGTGACTCAGATTCCATCGTACAAGAAGTTTCTGAAGAATATCTTAGACAATAAGAAAAAGCCCGAGAAGAGTGCGGTGGTGGATCTGAGCGAGGGAGCATTGACCTGTGCAGTTCTTCAACATAAACTGCCTCCTAAACTGAAAGATCCAGGTAGTTTTGCCATTCCTTGCATCATTGGTGGTTTTGTAGTCGGTGGTGCCCTGTGTGATTTGGGTGCCAATATTAGCCTTATGCCATATTCTCTATGCAAGAGGCTCAATCTGGGCACACCAAAGCCTACTTCCATGACCTTACAGATGGCGGATCGTTCCATTAAGCGGCCAGTGGGGATTCTTGAGGATGTCCCGGTCATGATTGATCAGTATTTTATACCGGGAGATTTCGTTGTGCTAGATATAGAGGAGGATGCCAAGGTTCCTATTATACTTGGTAGGCCTTTTATAGCTACTATTGATGCTCTAATTGATGTGAGGAGAGGAAAACTCGTGATGGAAGTGGTTGAGAACAAGATCGAGTTCGACATATTCAAAATGACAAAACACCAGCCCTCGTATGTTGATGAATGTTACTTGATAGATAGGCTGAGAGAGTGCACTGATGAAAGTAGAAAGATTGAGTTAGGGGACTTGCATGTCTCCCCTATTGATCCTGACCCTCCTGAAAAGTCATGTGTGCTGAAACGAAGGAAAAAGTTCTTTGGTCCTGATGATTTCTACAAAAGATGGATGAGGGAGCTGTCTAAGTTCAAGAGGCCACCAGATCGTGTGGTTCCCAATCCCACCTGATATCCATAAGGTTGAGTCGAGCTAACGACAGTAAACTCAGCGCTTCATGGGAGGCACCTCATGCTATCCTTTACTTTTTGCACTTTATTTTACTACACTTTTCTTTTTATTTTAGTTCGGAGTAGAGTTAGGAGTTTTTCTTTGTTTACGGGGTGTTCCTTGGGTTATTTTTGGTGTGAGATTTGCACTATTTACTTTTGAGAGAGTGGGGAATAGTTAGATTTAAAGGCTTAGAAGTGCTTTAGGGAATATTTTGGACTAACTTGCAGGTGAAACCGAGGTTGGGCGCGAAACGAACAGAAGTGCAAAAAGAGAGCTCTGGATCACGGCCAGGCTCACGCCCGTGACCCCAGCCGTGATGCCTGGGCGTCGATTCCAGTAGCCACAGAGCAGAATAGGGCTCTGGGTCACGGGCCACGTCCCGGCCGTGACAGCCGCCCAGAAATTCCAGTACGTACAGGCCTATTGAGGGCTCTAGGTCACGGCCCGCATCCTGGCCGTGACCCTGCCCGTGATGAACTCCATGAAATTCCAGTGCTGAGAGCGCTTTTGAGGCCTCTGGGTCACGGGCCACATCCCGGCCGTAACCCAGGCCGTGGTGAAATTCCATAATTCCAGTGTGTAACAACAGTTTAGAGGCCTTTGGGTCACGGGCCACGTCCCGTCCGTGACACCGAACCGTTTTAAAAAAAAACGTATTGCTTTCTAGTTCGTTTTTCTCTTTGCTTTAGTTCGTGGGGCTTTGGTTGTCCGTTAGGGACGATGTCCAGACTAAGTGTGGGGGTGCTATTTCTGATAAACTGGTTAAAAATTGAAATTTTTGATGAACTTTGCTTGAAGGATTCAATTTGCAGCTTAGGGTAGTATGCTGTCCTTGTGTTGTGGCTGTGACCACTTTCCTTTCTGCTGGTTTGTGGTTTGTTTGGTGGTACTTGTGCAGCCTAGCTTGTCAGGGATAATTCAAGGTTGAGATTGTGTTTAATTCAGTCTCTTGCCAATAATTGGGTTAACCTCTAACCTAAATGTTTCCCATGTGTGTTATGCATTGCTAGTAAAGGCTTATGTGAGATTCCGGTGATACCTGTTCTGTCATAGCTTGTCTCAGTGCTCTCATAGTGAAGTCTAGAATTTGCATGCTTTGAAGTGATTTAGGCCATTGTTGTTAGCCCAAGCCTTTAAACCTACCCTGTGTTACGATTGTTTTTCCCTTTGAGCCTTGTTTTTGTTTAATAAGTGCAAAGCACTTAACCCCGTTCTTTGTATTGTTTTTCTTGTTTAGCCCTATCATTTAACCCTTAGCCTTTAGCCATATATTTTCCATTCACCCTTAGAGAGAATGTAGCATTTGTTCTTTAATTTAGAGGAGATTTCCCTTTTTGAGCTTATTTTTGATAGAGTTATTCCTGTTATCTTTGTTCTAGTGTGGGGGTGTGGTGAAGGAATTGATTGGTTGTTTGAATTGAAGGAAAGAAAGTGTCTGTTGGTTGAAAAAAAAAAATTTGTTGTTAAGGAAAAGTTTGAAAAAGAAGGTTGAAAGTGAAGAAAAGGTTGTGAAAAGAAAGAAAAAGAAGGATGAATAAAAGTGCAAGTCAAGTTGCTAGAATAATTGTCCTCATCCCCACTAGTTTAGAATACTCTTGTGTTTCCAATTATGTTTTGCTCTCTTAATTCATATTCTCCATGTCTCCTCTAGGTTTAGTTGTGAATAGGTGTGAAATTCTCTTTCTTTTGTGCATTTTTCCATACCCTTTCTTTGTTTAGCCACTCACCCTTAGCCCCATTACAAGCCAAATAAAGACCTATTTGATCTTAGCATGCAGTTTTAGAGTGATCTATGTGAGTATGAAGGGCATGTCTATGGGAGTTCATCTTAAGCCAAGTCTTGCATAATCTCAACTAAGTACATGTGCATACAGGGTTCTAATCTACCTAATTTCAGGTGCCCGGTTATTGGCCTGAGAGGGGAACTCACTTGTGATTCTGAGATGATTCTTGAAGCAGGTTAGGTTGTACAAGTTGGTTGGTGGAATGATTGGTTGAGCAGGAAGGAAGTGTGATCAGTTACAATGCCTGGAGGGTGGATTATCCTAGGTAATTGCTTGAGGACAAGCAAAAGTTCTTGTGTGGGGGAGTTGATACACATGATTTTATACCTTTATTGGCCCCACGGTTAAGGAGTTTTTGTTGCTTATTTCCTTTACCTTGATACATTTAAGGCTCGTTTGTGTGTTACATTTGATCAATCTTAGTTTATTCACAAATGAGGAGCAAAGGAAGGATTTTCGGTCATCTCGGACTAGTTTTCGAGACATAAGGAATCTACCCCGGGACGGAAAGGAGCAACGGAGCACGAATGGAGTCAGAAGAGGACCAGGGGGTCGCATCACGGCCAGCCTCACGGCCGTGATACCGGCCGTGATTCCCACCGCGGACAGCAGCTGGCCACGCCACATCACGGCCCCGATCCCGGCCATGATGGTGGCCGTGACCCGGCTACTGTCCAGTATATATTCTGCGTTTTCTGATATTTTGGGGATGCCGAGCCCTAGTTTAGTTTAGTGCAATTTTTCCCTTCTTTAGAGTTCTCTATAGCATAGAATAGAGAAGATTTACATCATTGAATTCGGTTACAAGCTTGGAATCATTGTTTGGATTGGACTTCCTCTCAAGAATTTTTAGTAAAGTTTTCATTTTTATTCTTTAATTTTGCAGCTATGATTTCAATCTTTAATTCTTGTTTTGCTGTGTTTACTTCAATCATGCGTGAGTAATTCGCCTATGGGTTTGGATTAGGGGTCCATTGTTAATCTTGATGTTCAATTTGTGATTATTGCATAAAGGGATTGAATCTTTTACCTAGGGTTTATGTTGATTTGGGGATTTTCTTTCTACTTGTTATTGATTGATGGCCACAATTAATTGCTAGTCTAGGAGAGGGATTCATTACAACGAAAGTTGGATGGAGACCTCGAGCCTTACCAATTTCAAACTAATTTTCCTACTATGAGAATAGGGGTAATTTTGGGGGCTTATAATGCTTAGGTGCTTAAGGTTATGATTGATGCATCACGACAGTGGGGCAATTGTAGCCTGATTCTGTTTATTGATTACGAAAGTAGCTGAATTGAATTCTTATGTGCATTGCCCGTAAATCCCTAGGTTAATTATTCTTTCCCTAATTCTGAGATTGTTAGAACATCAAGATTACAATTCCCCTAATATGACCCATTCCCTTATCATACAGTTAATTCATTAGCAAATTTATTTCTTTTATTTTTCATCATTCAGTTATTAGTTGCTTGGATTCTAGTTGATTCACAAACTCTAGTGCCTAGTACTCTTAATTCATACAATTACGTGCCATAACCCCAATCCTCAGCGGAACGACAATTCACACCCATATTTTCACTCCCATTTATACATCATCAGGTATTTTGCTATTTAAGCACTTCATGTAAAGTAGAGGTAGGCACTCACCACAGAATAATTGTGAAATTTTATTTATTTTCTTCTCTAAAATTTACTCTGTTACTCCATCTATCTCTTCAAGTCCACCTTCAGATTCTTACTTCTTCTCTCTTTATATTCCCGTTGTCAAAGCATAATTGCTTCATGTTCTGCTATCTTGTTAGAGAATGTTTTTCTTGTAGATTAATATACAATTGAATGTGTTGTGTGTATATATATTTGTTCTTAATGGTTTTTTAGCTTACTATAGCACTTTAGACTTGATAGGATGATGACACACACACAACTCTCAATTCTCTACCTTGTATTGTTGTCTCATTTGTCATTCTGCACAATGCTACAATAATGCTTTGCTTTAATATGATGTTTTCAATAGGGCTGCATTTGTTTGGGTATATTTGATGGCAACGTAAACCCTCTTTAATATGATGTTTTGAATAGGGTGGCATTCACTGTGTATATTTGGTGGCAATGTAAATCCTGATATCACATGAATAGAAGATTGGTGATAATATAAATAAATAAACAAGCAAGAACATGGAACTTGCTTGTTTCTCTTTTTTTGTAAAGATTTGATAGAAGGGATTTTGAGAGAGCTAGAGAAGAGACAAATGACTACTAATTTGGTGGTATTTGGTGTGAATTTGGGGAGGAAGAAGTGAGGTGGCGCATTTTTTGAGGGAAGACTGGAAACTCAAAAGCAGTCAGTAGAGCGTTTTTTAGACGAACCAAATTCACTTCTTCCAGTAGTGTCAAGCTGTTATTGATAACCCCTAAAAGGCCTGTTTTTTATCTATGTTTTGATGTCAACCAATTTCAAGGGTTTAGAAAGTGTCCATTGATAGAAACAAACTATTCTCCATCTCTGCTTTGATTCATATGTATATATTTGTTTAGGGTATGTATGATTTCTATTATTGATTTTTGGTGAGTTGAGGTGATATCCACCATCTGCGATGAACACAGCCTCCTCCAAACAACCATCCATGCACTCCGATGACTGCTCAGACTCCAGCTCAATTATATGCTAATGAGAAATTACTCTTATCTGCTACTGCAATAGTACTGTACTTCCGTGGCTGCAAGACCTGCCACTAACGACGTCAACCTGCGACAACTATTAGGAGGACGACGGCACCACTCCAGGCCTGCAACCTGCGAATGATAGGACTCGCGGTGAGGATGCGCTTTAATTGCTTGAATTATTTGTGCTTTACTATCTTGTTGTTTGTAGTTTGCCTTGTGGCTATTGTAAGTTCTTAATCGCTATTAAATAAGTTACTTCATTTTGGATTTGCTAAAGAGCCTGATTTAGACTAAGAATAAGAAGTTGGGCGTCTATTGATGCGAAACGATGGGTAGCATCGTATGCGTCTAGATAATCAGAATATTGGGCGACTCAATGAAGAAGACTAATCTACTCGTGGCTTGAAGTCATCGGTAGTAGTCTACGTTCCCCGGGATTGACATCTTCGTGTGTGTAGCATCGTCTGCAAGGTCTTCATCAACCTCAAGACTTGAAGGATAAATTTCGTGCAGCTGAAGTTCGATGTGAGACGAAGAAAACGATTGGAGCTAGAGGACTGAAGACTCGAAGACCCTCGGCGGTGAGGGAACGGCAAGAGCAGATGCTGACGCATCCAGAAAGAGTTAACGCACGCCAAGTAGGAGCTTTCGAATCAGTGATGAAGTGTCTCGTGCCTGGGTGATCCGCAAGTGTACTGGTGGTATAGGTTGACGGAAGGAGGGATTCCGCTGGGTGGCCCCGTTCTTTCTCACGAAAGGGAACGGCGGACCACGGCGTTCCGCCGAGGTGTTCCGTCAGTTGTGGCGGTCCAGTGTGTTCTGCCAGGTTGTTCCTTCAGTTCATTTCTTAGTTCTGTACCAGTGATTGTTTTGTGGTCTATTGACTCTGTTGTTCCACCTTTGATTCTGGAATATATTCTGAATGTGTTGTTGAGTATATAAGTATATTACCTTGCCTATTGAGTATTGATTCATGACACTTGGTCAATTATATTAGATTATTGGTGGAGTATTGTTTTTTTATTCTTTGGGTATTGTTCTGAGCATGTCCTATGTCCATGTTCTGAATCTGAGTATTGTTGTTATGAGTATTTCGTTGGGAATGAGTATGAGTTTGGTGTCTTGAGACCTTGAGTCCTTGTGAGTAATTCTTTGGCTTCTTGATTCTTGTGTACTCTTTGGGAGGTGGTTAATTGAGATATGACTCGACTTGTATTTGTTGTTATGAGAGGAATTGTATGGGTTTTGTGCTTATGTGGTAATGGTCTTCGTGCCTCTGTGGTAATGGGCTTTAAACCTCTGTGGTTGGGCAGTATGCCTCTGTGGTAATGGGCTTTATGCCTCTATGGTTGGGCTTTATGCCTCTATGGTCGGGCTTTATGCCTCTGTGTGGTGACATGGGTGTGATGATTTGGTATTATGGTTTGGTGGTTGTTGTGTGGATCTTATCCTATGTACCTTGGTTTGGAATCACTCTAAGGAGTGATGTGAGGTTGTGATTGGTTGGTTTCACTTGAGTTATTTAGTTGGGGTTGTGCTTTGGTTGAGTATCTAATTATAGAACTGTTGTATTGTTGTTTTATCCTTTGTTCGTGGATTCGTTTGAAGTGTCCTTGGTTTGTGATTCATTCAGCCTGTTGTTGTTGAATCATCAGGTTTTAAATAAGGAATAGTTTCGTTGGTGCATATATTCTATATGCGTGTGTAAAACCTATTTACAACCTATGCTATACTATGTATTTCTCACGAGTGTGAGTGGTTGATTGCTTAGCATTTCTTTGCTAATATTTCTATCTGTTTTTCAGGTACGGAGTAGAATGAGCCGTGAGAGCGCTAGCAATAGATCTACTTCGCCCTATGCCTAGTCTAGTGATCTGTTTGGTTGGTTTAGACATTTCAGGCCTACGCGCCTTAGACTCTGATTATGTATTGACTTATACAGTTATGTTTACTTTTGATGGATTAGATTGTGGATTTTGGCCTTAGCATCTAGGTGTTGACTTACCTATATGTAGCATGACACCCTTTGAGTATTATTATTGCTTCCGCTTTATTCTGTCTTGGTTCTGAGATTTGCTAGCTTTTATATTAAGTATTTGTCTATCTCATCGTGAAAATTTAGGGTGTCACAGTATACCTCTGTGTGGTTGGGCTTTGTGCCTCTGCGGTAATGGGCTTTATGCCTCTGTGGTTGGGCACCGTGTGTCTCTTGGTAACGGGCTTTTACGCCTCTGTGATTGGGCATTGTTTGCCTCTGTGGTGTGGTATTGGTAATATGGTTTGGTGATTGTGGTTTGGGTTTTATCCTATGTACCTTGGTTTGGGGTCACTGTTGAACTTATGCCTTGGATGAGTATCTTATTATAGAACTGTTGTATTATGGATTCGTTCCTTGGTATTGGATTCACTTGGAAGTGTCTTTGGTTTGTGATTCATTAAGCATGTTGTTGTTGAGTCATCTGGTTTTTAAATAAAGAACAGTTTCGTTGGCGTGTATATTCCATAGCGTGTGTAAATCTATTTACAACCTATGCTATACTACGTATTTCTCACGAGTGTGAGTGGTTGATTACTTAGCATTCCTTTGCTAATATTTCTACTTGTTTTCCAGGTATAGAGTAGATTGAGCCGTGAGAGCGCTAGCAATAGATCTACTTCGCCTTATGAGTAGCTTAGTGGTTTGTTGGTTTGATTAGACATTTCAGGCCTGTGCACCTTAAACTCTGGTTATGTATTGACTTATGCAGTTATGTTTACTTTTGAGGATTGATGGATTAGATTGTGGATTTTGCCTTAGCATCTAGGTGCTGATTTACCTAGATGTGGCGTGACACCCTCTGAGTATTAGTATTGCTTCCGCTTAAATATACCTTGGTTCTGAGATTTGCTAGCTTCTACATTAAGTTTCTTGTCTATCTCAACGTGAAAATTTAGGAGTGTTACACAGCTGTTATAAATACTAAATAGAAAGATTATTTCATAGATGGGTGGTTGAGACTACAAAGATTGATCCACAAATTAAGGCTGATTGAGCTGAAAAGAAAACTTGACGAAGTCTACCTTTGATTTAAGTTGTAAGTCTCGCAAGAGAATATGGGCACGTATTCACTTTGATCAAAGTGCGGAGTGTGATGTGCTGCTGTTGAGGGGGAGCCTTAGCACAAGTCTATCTTGACAACTCTTCAAGGCAGAACTCGAGGGATGGTGATTTGAAGAATATTCGAGAGTTCTCCGCGTGCAGTCAATAAACATTGTCGGTACAATCTTTTACATTGATTCAATGAGGAGTTGGGCAAATCAGAGTGATGCCCCCCAGACATAGGAACTACATTCTGAACTGGGTTAACAAATTCCTTCGAGTCATTACTGCTTTTATGTCTTTTATATTCCTTGCAATTTGAACACTGAACTACGAACTGAACCATCTTAACTATAGTTCACTTTTGTTCTCAAATGCAAATTGATTAGTCTGATCCTACGGAACTTAGTAAATAGGTTTACTCCGTAAGAACACGGCTAAGCGCATCTAGGAGTATTGAAATTAAGCGCATTTTCACCTTCCTTCATGGAGATTTAGATGAGGAGGTATAAATGGTCCTCCCTCCTGGGTTTCAAAGTGACAAGCCAAGCAAGTATGCAGGTTGATAAGATCACTCTATGGGCTTAAGCAAGCTAGAAAACAATGGAATGCCAAGTTGACTGCTGGTTTATTAAACATTGGTTTCACACAGGCTAAAGTTGATCCTTATCTATTTACTAAGGATAATGGTAAATATTTCCTTGCCCTCCTTGTCTATGTAGATGATATTATTGTGGCTAGTAGTGAACTAGAGTAGATAACTGATTTGAAGCAGTTTCTGGATTCCACCTTCAAGATCAAAGATCTTGGCAAACTTAGCTATTTTTTGGAAATATAAGTTGCTAGATCATCTTATGGGCTTAACCTTTGCCAGAGAAAATATATGTTGGACATCTTACAAGAATGTGATTTTCTAGAACCCAAACCTATGGATACTTCAATAATCCCAGGATAAAAACTTATGCACAATGATGGTCCTCTACTTGAATATGTTGGTGGGTATAGAAGGCTCGTTGGTAAATTACTCTATTTGACACCCACCCGACCTCATATTGCATATGCACTGTAGCAATTGAGTTAATTCATTTATGCTCCTACTGAAAAGCATCTAGCAGTGGCTCATAGAGTGTTTAGGTATTTGAAAGGTGCACCAGGAAAAATGCATCTTTTATCCCTCAAGTTCAGAACTACATTTACAAGCTTTTA
The DNA here is from genome assembly GCF_003576645.1 of Ipomoea triloba. NCBI lineage: Eukaryota > Viridiplantae > Streptophyta > Magnoliopsida > Solanales > Convolvulaceae > Ipomoea > Ipomoea triloba. Next base: position 13,603,423 of record NC_044923.1, on the reverse strand, counting down.
ATAGCTCCGATTGGGCAGCCTGTTCTGAAACTAGAAAGTCCATTTCAGGCTTTTATATTTTACTTGGGAAGTCTCTCATCTCCTAGAAAGTAAAGAAGCACCTTACAGTTTCTCATTCCTCATCTGAAACTGAGTATAGGTCTTTGGCTATAACAGACTTAACAGTGTGCGAACTACAATGGTTGTGGTACTTGCTGAATAATTTGCACGTTATTCTTGACAAGCATGCAATTGTTTTTTTGTGATTATAATTCAGTTGTAGCCATTGATGAAAACTTTGTGTTTCATGAAAGAACGAAACACATTGAAATCGATTGTCATATCGTTCACCAAAAGGTTCAACAAGGTCTTATTAAGCCCTTGTCTATTTCTTCTGCAAATCAGATTGCTGATGGATTAACTAAACCACTGCCTTTTTCTCAGTTTGACAAGTTTACTTCTAAACTGGGCCTCAAAAATCTATATGCTCTAGCTTACAGGGGGTATCAAAGTATAAAATGTAGCATACAATTGAGCACAAGGAATAGAAAGTCTTTTCCATTATTTGTAGTTTGTTGAGAGCAGTTACTTTGTGGTAGCTTGTATATAAAGGCTATAGCTGAGCAAAGTTTTATCACTTTCATCTTTTCTCTTTGTAATGTCTTTTCCATTCTCATATAATAAAAGCTCTTTGCATTTTCTTCCTCATTATGCTGAAAAATCCAATGACCTTTACTGAGTTCTGAAAACGTGTCAAATCTTCACTTGCCATCTTCTATTAATGAGTTGTTTGCATTTTTGGATGATGTTAGACAATATATTCTACTTCTCCCATTTTAGCTGTTAGGAACCCCGAGTTGTTGATTTTGATGATACCAACTATCCGAGGAGACCCATAACTTTTATCTTGTCTTTAGAATAGGTTTATGTTTTGTATCTTAGTCTTACAAGTTAACCGAATCCTTATTAAAATCTATTCATTAAGGATCCGAGTCCTATATACCGAAGACTTGAAGACTCCAACCGAAGAGTGAAGTACCGAGGAGTTGAAGTTCTAAAGTAATGAAGACTTGAAGAACCGAAGACTAGGATCATAGGCCGAAACATGGAAGGGCCAAGCTTTTATGACCGAGTAATCAAGAGTGTGATTGTCTCGAGGAGATTAAGAGGAATGATAAGGTCAATCATTCTCGCACAACCAAGGCAAAGACATTCTCTGATAAGTTGTCTTATCTACTGCCTTGAGAATGGGTATAACTGAATGTCATTTTGGGTCCTATGCAACGATCCCAATGAGCATTTAATGATTGTCAACTTTTTAAGAGACAAAAGACAAATTGTCCTTGCACAAAAGTGGACAAACGGCTAGTAAGTACTGACATTCTGAAAAAGATGAAAACACTACCCATTGGATATTACACACTGGACAATAGGTTTTGAATTTCATTTTCCCTCCAACGGATCTGAAATTCCACCTATAAATACCCTTGTCCCATCTCACCTTGACAAGGTTCAAAAAAAAAAACGCAAAATATTGTCTATCAAGTGAAAAACTCTCAGTGTGATATTCATAAGCTTACAAGTGATATTCAGACTTCTTTGGAAATTCTTGTGTGATTAAAGAGATTTTCAAGAACACTAATCACAAGGATTTCAAGTTGGAGAATCATCACAATCTTTCAACCATCTCTACAAGTGAAGTAGAAACAGGCGGAGTAAACTTGGAAGAAGTTGAAAAACCTACAACGACAAGGCTGTCAGGCTTAGTGGTCAAAGGAGCTTGTTGTAACGAAGATCTACTATACTAATAAGAGCCAAAGAGAGTTAGACCTAAAATGGGTAGAAAAAATGGCGGTCAAATTATTTAATCAAATGGATAGTTCAGGTGAATTATTTAATCAAATAGATGGTTAAGATAATTCAGATTAATATTATTAATAGAGATTACCTAATTTAACCTTACTTTTATGATTATCCGTTAAGTTTTCCGTTAAATATTCTCTTCTCCGTTAATATTCCGTTAACTTTTAACTTACCCATTAATTTCTATAAGAAAGGTCTTAGGTTCAAACCTCATCTCAATCAAATTTGGCATAATTAAGTTTCTCACTATATTTTACTCTTATTAAATTAAATAAATTAGTAGTTACAACAAAAAATGATACATATGTATTTCTTTAATTTAGAATTATTTGTCTAACTTTATTTGAAAAAATGATTCATTATCAAAAAATTAAATTAAATAAGAAAAATAATTTCTTTAGTTATATTGTCTTTATTTGCTCTCATGCAAATATTCTTTATATTCAAATTTATCAATTGATATTCATTACATTGTCCGTTATCTTATTTTTACAATATCTCGTAATTAAATACTCCGTATCAAAGTTATAGTACAAAATAATGTTATATATTTATTTACCAAGTATTTTATTAATACTATGAAAAAAAATTTAAAATAATTTGAAGCTGATTATATTAACTACTTGGGGATTGGTTGACAAAGAGAGTACTCAAATAATAACCCAACAAATTGAAGCAGAATCACTCTATTTTACTCTTATTGAATTAAATAAATTAGTAGTTACACAAAAAAATGATACATATGTATTTCTTTAATAACATGAAAAAAATAAAAAAGAATAGTTTGAAACCAATCATATTAACTACTTGGGGGATTTGTTGACAATGAAAGTACTCAAATAACCAATTACCCAGCAAATTGAAGCGAGAAACTACCTTTTAATATCTTTGGAATACATAATATTTTAAATTTTAAAATTTTTATTAATTTATTTATTCTTTTTTCTTAAACTATGGATTTATTTATCCACAATAACTAATTCAACAATAATGGTTGAACCAAATGAACCCCAAGCAGAACACCTAAAGGAAAGTCCATAGCTCCTATATCATAATCTCATTGCATAACGTTGTCATTTATGCTACCAACAATAACCGAATTGCAAATAACACACTACCAACAAAAAGGAAGAGAACAAATAGTAAAGATGAAGACAATGACAATGTTACTCAAAAGAGAATTAAGAACACTTAGAAAAATTCAAATTAAAAGTAGTATTTATTTAGACTATTATTTTTAGACCAAATATTTAGACTATCGATTTTACAAGGTTGCAAACATTTATTTTAATAATAATTATAATGAATTTTCTATATGATCCAGGATTCATATACTTTGAGTTAGATATTTAAATAAAAAAATTCAACATTCAATTACCCATGTATAAACTTCTCCTATATAATCTTGCATTGATATACTTTCAAATATTTATTTAAATATAAGCATTGGGCATTAACCCATTTGCGCAATGCGCGTATAAAACTAGTTGTACTATAAAGGGGAATATAGTGCAAACCTTCACGAGTTGTGAAGAAGAGTGGAGTAGGCTTAGTTAACAGCCGAACCACTATAAAAACTCTCTCTCTCTCTATCTCTCATCTATTTATTTTACGTTTTGCATTGCATATATCACTCAAACATAATACATTTTACAAGAAAAACCTAAGTGCAAAGTAAAGCTAAAATTTGATATAACCTTTCCGCTGCGTTATCTCTTTAAAAGAAAAAGTTTTCAAAAACCTCTTGTGAGTCTATTCAACCCCCCTTCTAGACTCACATTGTTACCACCAGGACCAACATTAGTCATTTTATTTCTCTGTTTCCTGTGGCACATCCAGGGAAGTTTGCGTGAACTTCCTCCTCGTCGATACGTTCCGTTTCGACCGCTTTGAGGGGTGTGTCTCAACAATCCGCCATTCTTCCCAAAAGTTGGTATCTCTTCCATTCCTAGTAACATGCCTCATGCCTCTGTTTAGCATATTCACCCCGCAACAATATCTTTCCATGCATTGGAAGGTACCTTCTTCATGGTAATCTTATTAATATTACACGCACCTCCCACGTATTCATTTCTAATGACCCTCGACCAGAGGGGGCTCTTCATATCTGTCAAAATTCTGCACCCGAGCTTTGCGAGGAAAGCCGTATTCTTATCTCGTGTGGAAGTTGAATGAGGCGGAGTAAAGTCGGTTGAGTTGAAAAACCTAGACACTCAAGGCCGGCTCTGTATTCAAGGGTTGAGTGGTCCTCTTTGTACTAAGGGATATATAGTGGAAAACCTTTTTAGAAGTTCCCAGGAGAAGAGTGGAGTAGGTTGAGTTGGCTGAACCACTATAAATCTCTCTCTCTATTTACTTACTATTTTTATTGCATATCATCATAACGATCAAACCTAATAATTTTTACAAAAACAAATCTACGTGCAAACTTTAAAAAGGATTAAGATATATTTCCATTGTGCATTCTTAAAGAGTCGTTGAAGTTACCTCTCGATTACTTGAACGAAACGAAGTTTACAAAAATCTTACAAGTCTATAATAATTTGACGACCACGTGTTTTTTTATGAGATTTTTTTTTAATCGTAAATACCACCACGATCACACTGAAATATAATTGTAGAAATTTTTTCGAGACCTTTTGATCATAATAACATATTCGAGAACTCGGCCTCTCTTTAAACCCATTTAATTAAATCTTCGCGGACATAAACGCCTAAAAAAAGGTATTGGAATTAAAAATATTATTTTAATAATATTAAATTAAAGGGAAAATGGCATCTTTAGTCCCTGGGTTATTACCATAGTACAAACTCAGTCCCTAGGTTATAACCGTATCCGAGTTTAGTCTCTAAGTTATGACCTAAGTGGCGTTTTTAGTCCCTGGCGTTAATGTTGTATTGACAGTGTTAATTTAAGGGGTAAAAAAGTAAAATATTAAATAAATTACCCATTTTTTTTATTAGAACCCATTCCCCCCAAAATAAAATGCATTCCCATGTTTTTGAGATAACAATCAGCGTGTTCCCACTTCCCCCAAATTTATGAAACCTAATTGCAATCTAAGAAGAAGAATTCAAAGCTTAAGCGAGGAAGGAAGCGTACTTCGTAGTTCAGAGGAAGAACAAATCCTACACTACAATGACTTCTAGAGTTTTGTTGGGCACAAATCAACCACCCACTAGTAAGTGTTTTTGTAAAATCAGAGTTTTAATAACTTTTGAGTTTGTTTTTTTATGTGTGAATGTACTGGGTCCATGTTTCAATTTTTGTGTTTATGTGAATCAGTGAATGGTTTTGAGTTTGTTTGTTTTTTTCTTTTTTTTATGTGTGAATGAACTGGGTCCATGTTTCAATTTTTGTGTTTATGTGATCAGTGAAGGTGTGGTCATATGAGGGGGGATGATTATTCTTTTATTACTAAAGCAATTTTTTTCTGTAAAGCAATGTATGTATGTCTGCCAAAAGAAAAACAATTTGGAGAAAGCAAGTTAAGCAATTTGTAATGGTTTCTTTCAGTTGAAGAGCAGAATGTGGCTAAAGAGGGTGATTTTGATTGGCTAGATGAAGATGGTGATTTGGAGTTACATTGGGATGATGAAGTTGATGATGTTAATGTAAAAAATACAGATGAACTAGTTAAATGGCGTGAAATTGAGATATCAACTTCTGTGGGAGAAGATTTTTCAGAGGCTATTAGTGATGTATTAAATCAAATTGATCTAGAAGGGGAGAAAGACTTTGTGGAATCAGAAGATGAGCTTAAGAGTATTGGGTCAAGCTCAGATATTGAAGGTGAAAATAGCTTGTTGGTTTATAAGGAAGGGGATGAGAAAAAGCATGGTTTCCACTACAAAGTTGGCATGATTTTCAGCAGCAACTCTCAATTTAAATGGGTTGTAGAAGTGCATGAAGCCGTTAACAACAAATCAATTAAGTTCACTAAGAATGACAAGAGGAGAGTGCAAGCAAAATGTAGAGTAAACCATTGCAATTGGGCCATTTTTGCTTCAAGGAGTAACCCAAGTTGTCCATTTACCATAAAGTCATTTGGTAAACATACTTGTGGAGCACAACAAAAGAACAAAACTATAAATTCAAGGTTTTTGTCTAAATATTATAAGGAGGAATTCAAAGATAATGAAAATTGGGGTAGGAGGGAATTCCAAAAGAAAGTGAAAAGGACATTTAGATGTAATGTGTCTAAGTATCAATCTTATAGAGCAAGGAGAAATGCCAAGAAATCATTAATTGGAACTCAATCAGAGCAGTTTAACATGTTATGGGATTATTGTGAAGAGCTTAGAATAAGCAATCCAGGTACAACTGTAATGATGAAGTTGGACACAACTGATAGGGAAGGTAGTAGGTGCAGATTCCTCAGATTATATGTCTGTTTTGCAGCATGTAAACAAGGCTTTTTGGCTGGATGTAGGCAATTGATAGGAATTGATGGTTGCCACTTGAAGGGGTTCCAAAAAGGAGGGCAACTTCTAGCTGCAGTAGGAGTAGATGCTAACAATTGCATGTTTCCAATAGCATTTGCAGTTGTAGAAAGTGAAGCAAAAGAGACATGGAAATGGTTTCTTCAATTCCTTGCATCTGATTTGGAAATTCATAATAACCCTTATGGCTGGACATTAATATCTGACAAGCAAAAAGGATTGGTTCAAGCTGTGGAAGAGGTACTACCTAACGTTTCACATAGGAATTGTGTAAGACATCTTCACCAAAATTTCACCAAAGATGGATTTGGGGGTCAGGTATTGAAGAGAGTATTTTGGGCAGCTTGCAAAGCCACTACACAACCAGAATTTAAACAGCACATTGAGGCAATGCAAGTGTTAAATCCAAAGGCAGCTGAGTGGGTTAGTGAAAGGTCTCCACTCCATTTTTGTCGAGCTTTCTTTGATACATCTACTAAGTCTGACATGTTGTTGAACAATTTGTGTGAGTCATTCAATTCTTCAATCTTGAATGCTAGAGACAAACACATTGTAACCATGGTGGAGTGTTTAAGAATATATCTTATGAAAAGAATGCAACATAATAGGGATACGATGAGGAACAATCATGTGAAGATTTGTCCAAAGATTGTAAAAATCATTGAACAAAACAAGGAGAAAATATGTGGCTACATTGCTTATAAGTCAAATGATGAATGGTGGCAAGTTGAGGATGATGATTTGAAGTTGTTTAGGGTGCACCTAACCACTTCTTCTTGTTCATGTAGAAGATGGGACTTGACAGGCATTCCTTGTGTACACGCAATTTCTGCAATTTTTGAAAATGGTCAAGATCCTATAGAGTATACAAATTGGTTTTATTCAGTGGAGGCTTATTTGAAGAGTTATGAACCAGCTATTATGCCCATCTCTTCTTCAGATCAATGGAGAAAAACAGGAGCACCACCACCCTTGCCTCCGAAATATAAGCCCCAGCCTGGAAGACCTAAAAAGTTAAGAAGGAAAGATCCTATTGAGAAGGAACATGTGCCAACTAAACTTGGAAGGATAGGAGAAAAGAAAAAGTGTGGACTTTGTGGCCAACATGGACACAACAAGAGAAGATGTAAGGCATCCAAAGAGGTAAAAAATCACTTTGTTATACTGCTAAGAATTCACTTTGCTATGTACATTTATTATAAACTTTGAATGTTGAATGGTATGTACATTTATTATAAACTACAACTATATCTAATGTTGAATGGCTTAACCAGCAGCAACAACAAGAACATGTGCAACAACCTTTGAATGTACAAAACAATATGAATGTGGATTCCAGTGTGCAACATCTTGTAGAAATGGTTAGTTGAGATTTCAATAATACATTAAATACATTAAATATGTCATCTAATATGTCTATTTGATTAAATAGGCTATAAGGACATCTCAAGCTCCTCCACTTGATACTGAGAGCACACAAGAAGCAAGTACATCAGCTACAAAAAAAAGAAGTAGGAAACAACTCTACCCCAAGCAAAAACTGAGAAAGCAGTAGGATGGATGATGGCCATCATTTTGTGGTGTTTTGTATATCGAACTAAATGGTTGACTGTGATAGCCTTCTTTTTGTAGTCTTTTGTATATCAAACTAAGGTGCTATCATTGTTTTTGTTTGGAATGTCAGTATAACATGTCAAATATGGTCTACTGTAAGTATAACATTTGCTAACCATGTTTTGCTGAACATCTATTAATATAACTATTTTTTGGATTAATATAACTATTTTTTGGATTAAATTGGAATTCGCCTACTTTACTTCATTTAGTAGTACTGTATACATATGGATTAGTTCAACTTGAAAGCAACTTTAATTTCACTTGAAGAATTTAAGAATTCAAAAGTTGGGGAAGAAGAACACCTTAGATTGTAGAAGAAAGAAGAAATGGATGACGCTGCGTGAGGGTTTGGATTTAGGAAAGGATTAGAATTTTAAATTCCAAATTTACCCTTCAATTATTAATTAATTTTTTCAGTTTTCCGTTAAATCTAACAGAACATTAACACCAGGGACTAAAAACGCCACTTAGGTCATAACTTAGGGACTAAACTCGGATACGGTTATAACCTAGGCACTGAGTCTGCACTATGGTAATAACCCAGGGACTAAAGATGTCATTCTCCCTAAATTAAATAACTATTTAAAAATTTAAAAATAAAAATACTTTAAAAAAAAAAACAAAAACAAAAACAGAAACCCCTCGCCGGCTTGTTTTTCTTTTTCTTTTTTAATGTTTTTATTTTTAAAATTTTAAATAGTTGTTTGGTTTAATTTTATTAAAGTAATATTTCTAATTTCAATACTTTTTTTTAAACTCTAATTTCAATTCTTTTTTTTTTTTGAACTCTAATTTCAATTCTTAATTTTTTGTGTAATTAAATTACATTTGACCATGGTGGTGTAAATAGTCATATTTATACTCTAATTGCTATTTACACCACCTATACAATTATTGAAATTTGTAATCTTTTTAGAATTCCAAGATTATTTACACTAAAGGTGGTACAAATAGCAACACATCTTTCAATACATAAACGTGAGTGAGACTTGCCCGTAAGGGCAGTCTGAGTGGCAAGACCAAGACGCTCGCGGCTGTGAGGTCCTGAGTTTGAAACCGTCTATGGGCAACCTAGGCTAGTTAACCCCCTTTGCGAGGGTTTACTCACATACTCGGAAGAGGAGTGGGCAACCTAGGCTAGTTAACCCCCTTTGCGAGGGTTTACTCACATACTCGGAAGAGAAGTGGAGTTTGCCTCGATAAACCCAATAAACTGAGTGAGACTATAAAAAGTGAAGTTTTAAAGCTTTACGTATTTTCTCATTAAATTTATTCCTTTAGGGCAAATTATACTATGGACCATGGTCCACATTACAATGTGAATCATAAATAAATATTATTTTTAATATATTGAAAGTTCATTATTTGTGTACTGGAGATTCATTATTGATAGTACATCAAATAATGAACCTTCGATACACAAATAATGTATTTTTAAAAAATGAACATTCAATGTATTAATTAATAATAATAATAAATGAACATTCAATGTATTAATAATGCAATTTTAATATACTCTATTTATCCCATTTGTTTTGTCTGGTTCATTTGACCATGCTTGACTGAAATTATTTTTAATTTAATTTTTTATAATACTAATTTTAATATTAGTATATAAAATTTATATATTTAAAAACTACATTAAAGTATTATTAAACACACAAAAAATCAAATTTAAAACAATTAAAAATACTGAAAAAAATAAGCAATAAAAAAATAATTGATTTGACCAATAAATGCAAAATGAGATAGACTTAAATAAAATGGCAATGCAAAATGAACGGGGTCCACCTTATAAGGTGGATTGGTATAATGATTGCAAGTATTTATAGGGAAAAAGAAAATGGCAATGCACTAATCCCTCAAGATAGGTGTCTTATTTCTTGTAGGAAAACTACATATTTTTCCTCTTTTGATTGCCCAATAGAAAGTACACAACATTTTCAACTTTAATTAGAAAGGTAATATGAGAAAATAAAACTATTTATGATATTTACTTGGAAGAAAAAAAAAATTGGGAGGGACTAGGGAGTCATCATCTGGCATTGAGATCCAAGGATGGTGTGAAAAACTTTTCTCATCTCAGTTGTGGCATCACCAGCAAGTTCCGACTTTGTGCGCCAAGCAATATGCTCGTCGGGCCTCACTAAAATGGCTCCCCTGTCTGTCATCTTGCAGACACCCCACCAAGACGACGAATTTGGTGGTCTCTTAACTTCCAAAACGTCTACGAAATTCTCCCAAGGTAACAATGCAGCTTTGCTTCTGTTGGCTCCCGCAATAGTTTCTCCTGGCCACATGACGCATACCTTTAAAGGAACTTTACAGTCCTCAGCAACCTGGAATGCCGCTAGAGCCAAATGGTAGGATGAGTCCACTGGTGCTATAATGAGAAGAAACTCGACCTTCTCTGCTGATACAAGGTCCAATGTAGAAAATGTTTCCTGCACATAATATCTTATCCCATAAGGCATGTGTTGAAATTGAGGGATTGAAAGGCTGGCGGGTGGAGAATAACAACCATCCGCTAGTTAGGTGAAAGCAAAATATGTGAGAAACCAAAGAAAAAGAGAACAAAAAGAATATATTATAATGAAAGATTACAATAGATTGTCTCTCTGTGTATTCTCTAGTTCTATCTATATAAGGATCCTTAATAGGAATAGAAAGCTAAGACCACTCCTACTAAGAGTTTCCTAATATTCAACAAAGGTTTCCTAATATTCAACAGTATGTAAAGATGAAATAACCTCCATTTAAATGTAAACGTGTGAGAATTTTATAAACTTCAAGAGCCTGAATTTCCACATCTTGCATTTAACAAAGTTAAACCCACCCCTCCCAAATGCCAATACAAGCTTTCCCTTAGGAATGAAAGAAAAGACGTTATTAAGAAGTTAAAACAATACCTTGCTAGGTGGATTTGAAAATGGTCTAACATTTATGTGTGGCAACCTTGATCCCGGATCCGCTGAGGGCACAAAGTCCCTCCTTCGTCCTGTGGGTGCTTCAGGTTCATGCAACAGATTATCACCATTAGACACCAATGCTCCTTTGAGATACCTAAATTAGAGGAAGTAAATTAACAGAAAATTCAGTTACCCACAAAATTAGGCTTGAAATAAAGAACTATAAGCATTAGAATTTAGAAGATGCTTGAATTTGGAGTGAATAGATAAAACAAATTTGTTAACTGGATCAACTTGATATGCATAAAATCAATTCAATATAGGTGTCAATAGCACTACCTGAAACCAAGATCCTCAGCTGGGAACTGGAGCTGAAGGCTCTGTCCTTCCTCAAATATTTCTCTTAGTCTGGCAAGCCTAGCAGATCCAAGCGGATTATTCGGATTTAAAACAATATCAGAAAGCTGTGCACGGCCTATGCTAAAAATTCCGTCTAAAATAGTCTTTTGTACTCCAGATGGTAAAATGGAACCAACGGTGTTATTAAGAGCTTGATGCACTGCAAGGATATTGATACATTATCATGATTCATGACTATATTACAGAGTAAATTAGCTCACATGTATTTAAAATGAAACATGAAGCATCATGCATTTTACCTGCATTTGCAATAGTTGGATCAAGACCAAGTGCAGCAGGAACTCTCATTGCTGCTTTAAAGTTTTGAACGCTAAGTATTGTATTAAAAGTTGCAATCTAAAAGTTCCAAGTATTAGTATATGAAAACCACTAAACCAGAAGTAAAAACCTATCAAATTGCAGAATGGTAATGAAACCACATGTCCAAAGGTGGAGGGTGAGGGAAATTTAAAGAACTAATTAAGAAGTCAGAAAAGCAATACCTGTTTACGTTCTGCTTCATAAGTGGAAAGAAATGATGCAGGAGCAATACCCTTGCTAACCAAAGCTAATTTCCAGGCAATATTATGAGCATCTTGAATACCGGTATTCATTCCTGAAATGGTAGAAAGAATCTCACAGTGGCTCCCTTTCATCATATTGACAATATATATATATCAGTCCGCATCCTATTGTGGTTGCTTATATGGATATCACGAAACAAAGCTTTAAACAAATATAAATTGATCAAGCATCATCACCATAGGGAGAGTATGGTTTTGGTTTTGGTTTATGTTCATTGGTGTATTTACCCTCCACATAATAGACACAAATGATTCAAGTCTCTTCTATTATCTCTCTAAGATTATGGTTTTTACACTCTGCCTGAAAAGAAATGTGAACCTGCCCTACTGCTGATTCAGTCCAGAAAAAAAGGAATCTTAACAATAATGATTTGAGCCAAATTAAATAAGGCTAATTTTAGTAATCCAAAACCTTCACAACCTAAATGGTACCAAACAAAATTTGGCAGGCCAACCAAAAAAGACAAACTGATACACGAGAGCAGTTGCCTACCAAAACCTCCAGCAGGAGGAAAACGGTGTGCAGCATCTCCAGCAAGAATTATTCTGTTGCCACAGGACAGAAACTTCTCAGCAACTTCAGCATGCATTACCCAGGGCTTTATGTCTATCACTTTGATGTCTGCAAGCTCTTTACCAACCAAATCGTAAATTATTTTATGCATCTGCAGCAGTATTTTATAAGAAACCAAGTATCCTTAAAATTTCATAAAATGCAACTAGATATTGAAAGAAAAAAAATAAAATGTTGTGTATGATTATTTTAATATGTCCTGTGTACAAAACAACTCAGCAAGCAGAGAAGCATACCTCAGAGCTGAAGTCTTCAAGCCTTTGCTGAGGTGGATAAAACGGTATCTATGAATTTCAAATAGAAGTACAGTAAGTTTCCTTCTTCTATACATTAGAATTACAAATATCACAACAATCCCATTTTGATACATACCTGCAACACAAATTCCCCCTGCTCAAGATTATGGGCTACAAGAACACCTATAGCTTTTTCATTAAATATGAAAAACAGCATCCCAGGTCTCTCATTAATGAGATATTGCCCCAGTTCTTGGCTCATAAAGTGGACACTGATAAGTTTTTGTAAGTTCTTTTCCCCTTTCATATTTATTCCCATAAGCTTTCTGGCTGTACTTGCAGCACCATCTGTACCAACAAGGAACTGACACCGGATACTTTTCTCTGAAGACTTTCCTTCCCCAGGGAAAGATGCAGTCACAGTAATAAAATGATTGCTAGGATTTATTGCTGTGCACTCATGCCCCATAAGGAGCTGCTTCTCCGAAATAAAGCCATCATTCATGCCAAACCCTTCATAGTTCCTGATATGAAAATCAAGTTCCTTTAGCTGCTTAAGCATCAATCTGGTCAATTTGTACTGTGAGAAGTGTGCAACAGAGACAGGGCTCACAATATGATCGAAATCTGAATAAAAGAGAAGTATATGAAACTAGCACAACAAATTGCAGTCTCTCAAGCAAGCATGTAAAAGAACTGTCTTCCACCAAGTTACTCATAGATTATGTGACAAAAATCAGTTCAATGAAAATTACATCAACACACCAGTTGCAGCATTTGTGCTTGTTATTCGAATGCAAATTAGGTGGTTCGGTACTATATTCTACCTTCAGGTTGCATATGATCAACTGAGCCAAGAATAGGACCCGTGAGAGATGTACAGTATATGAACTTCCTCCAAAACTCTACTGGTGGTTGAGAACTCAGAATCTCTTCTGCTAGGCCATCCATTTTGCGAAACACCTATCAAGAAATTCTACCATCAAAACAAAAGTTCCATTTATCCCATGAATATTCGATAGAACACATTCCACATAACAAAAAAACCAACCTCCATTGATCGATTGTTAATAAAGTGAGCTTGAGGGTGGGTAGAAAAGACCTTGCTCTTCTCCAAGACTGCACATTTCACACCTTAAACAGAGAAACGAACAATGTAATTTGTTATAAAAAATAAAAACCCAAACACCAAAAACCAATAGAAATGGAATTTGGGTTCACACAATAGAGAAATCTAAGAGCATTGAATACACAGAATTTTGCAAAGCTCCAAAGGGACAGTCAGAATGGTGATTTAAGATAAGTACCCAATTTAGCGAGGAGTATAGAGAGAGCGAGCCCAACTGGGCCGGCACCGATTATCAGAACGGGCAAGATTGGATCTTCGCCGTTTATTGAATGCGAATTGGATAATGCTCTTTGTTGAGTGTCGTTGTGCTTGAAGGACAGATAAGTGATTCTTGTACGGGCAAGGTAGAGATTCCGTAAGCTTCTTCTCCCTGCAAGTCCCAGTAAAAGAAGGGAGGTCGATTGGGCCATGGCGTTCTAGGATCGTACAACGCAAGCAAGCATAGAACAGGTCCTACAAACTAGGTTTAAAATGGTTCGCTAATCTCGCCGACAAGACTGCTTATCGTGTGTCTCCGACTCCGATGCTCAAAGATGAAGAGCAGCCGAAATGCTCCGAAGGTCAGCGACAGCTAGCCAGCCAGACTTTCCGATGACTTCTCTTTCTATGTTTTACTACCGGGGGCGGGTAGCTTAAGGCCCTGTTTGTTAAATAATCCTCCAATTAGTCAATTTTGACTTAACAACGAGTTGTTTAGTTAATAAGCTTTTTGTAACTTAAAATACTAAAATTGAAACATGGCCTAAATCTGAAAGGTTGTTAAAATGTTATTAACTATAAATAAGAAATATTCAGATATACAGTACTCTACTAGTGAATGTAATAATAAATTAATACTCTCTCTGTCCCATTTTACCTGTCCTATTTACTATTCATTGGTCAAATCAACTCTTTCTTATTTGCTTATTTTCTTTAGTAATTTTTTATTATTTTTAAATTTAATTTTTTTTGTTTAATAGTATTTTTAATGTAGTTTCTAAATATATAAATTTTATATATTAATGCTAAACTTAATATTATGAAAAATTGAATTAAAAATTACCTCAGTCAAGCATCGTAGACAACCATTATGGGACGGAGGTAGTAATAAACATACCAATGACTAAACTAATAATACTAATCTTATCTTACTATCTTATCTTATCTTATCTTACTATATACATCTTATCTTATCTTATCTTACTATATACAATAGCAAAAACTTTTTGCCAATGATTACTTCCCGCCCGCCTAAATAAAACGGCAACGTTTAAAGACTAGAAGAAGCTGTTATGACTTTTGCTTTGTTCTCTGATATTGTTATTAATATTCATTGGAAAATGTTCACAGCCGAATCATCATTTATTTAAAATTCATTGTCTATTCATTCCCAATAATGAATTTATTACTTTGCCTGTTCATTCCCAATAATTAATTTATTACATTATATTTATACATATATTTGAATTCAAATGCCTATCAGAATATAGGAATAAGAAAAAAAGATATTAAAAGAAGATTAAAAAAAAGGATATGCACAGTCGCACCAATTAATGGGAAACACCTGTACAGTTCACTCTCCAATAAAAATTAATACATAGCATTTAATACTGTAGCTATCTAATTATCTGGCTATAAATAAATCGTGCAAACTGATGAAAACAAATTGCTCAAACGATCTGTACTGCTAAGGAGAGCAATCCAAGTTAGGCTGGTCAGAACATATGAAGTTCATGAGATCCGTGGAAGCACCCCAAGCAAGAGCAAAGAATGCCTTTTTTCACGACAATGAGGTGAAGTTATTATCATATTTTCACATATATTGTTCCTGGATCCTTATGATCTATAATTCTATATTGTTTTTTTTTTCTTGAGAAAAAAATAAGCTTGAGAAACTGCAGAACATTAGATATTCACTACCCATAAAAATATGTAAATCCAAATTCGTGGGCAAGGAAAAGAAGCTTTAAGGTACCATGAAATAATACATGTTGCTTTAGCTTTAAACTTCTTATAATGCATTGACTTTGGTTTTATTTTTTAATGATTTTGAGCTCTGCTTTCCTTATGTGGCTAACTGCTGCAGTACAAACAAAATCAGAGACAAAGGTATGTTATATCAACTTTCCTTTCTACATAAAATCTAAGTAAAGATGTTGGAGTGTATGAAGTGTATTTTCACATGTATTGTTTCTGGATCCTTATATGATCTTTATTGTTTTTTTTTCTTGAGAAAAAAGTAATCTTGAGAAACTGCAGAACAGTAGATATTGACTACCCATAAAAATATACAAATCCAAATTCGTGGGCAAGAGAAAGAAGCTTTAAGGTACCATGAAATAATACCTGTTGTTAACTTCTTATAATGCATTGACTTTGTCTTTATCTTTTAATGATTTTGAGCTCTGCTTTCCTTATGTGACTAACTGCTGCAGAACAAACAAAATCAGAGACAAAGTTGGTTATATCAACATTCCTTTCTACATAAAAGATAAGTAAAGATGTTGGAGTGTGTGTGATGTGTCCTTACAGCTAAGGATGGATTCAATTACAATGTATGTAATTTTATTTGAGTTTTAGGTAGGTTTTCAGCATATTTCAGGATATATGCTATGTAATTGATGGATATGTGCTTTATAAATGATGCCTCCCATCACCTTATTTGGTTATATATTAAAGTGTCAATTTATTTTAGTTTTCTAATTGTACATTTTCAAATGAAAAAATAAGGTGTTTGATATATGAAGAGTACCTTATTTGTAATTAAAACTATAGGTTAATGATTTAAAACTATTTAGGCTTTATCCTCATATCCCCATCTGTTAAATTATATGAATAATAAATTACAATCTGGCTAAGTTTTTTTATGCATTCACCATTAGGTTAAAGTAATTACATTATTAGTTTTTTTTCCCTCTCGCCATTATTAATTAACATGCATAATTTTGGTTTTTGGTTTAATATATGTTGTAAGTTAGCAAAAATAATTTCTATATAAATTGATATAATTTAAATTTAAATAAACAACCAATTTATAATGAAGATCATACTTAAAATTATTTATAAGAATTTTCTGCATGCAATAAAAGTACTCATTAACAGGGAAATGCACAAATGGATTTTCTGCATGCAATAACAGTACTCATTAACAGGGAAATGCAGAGTAGCAACTATGTTGACAGCTATTGGAAACCATTATTTATATTCTAACAATTGAAAGCAAGGTGCTGAACAAACTAAAAATACATAAATATTTTGCTTATAAATTTTTGGGTTGAGAATTACCATTAAAACACAATTTACAAACTAAACATAACAGATAAGATATGTTATATTTTGACTAAACTAAAAACAGATAAATGGAAGAGACATAAGAAAATCGAACATGAAAGTGATGAGGGCAGAGAGCCGTAGACGCCGACGCCGATGTCTGTGGAGCGGAACCGGTGATGCTACCATACAGAGAGATTATTCATCGACGGTGGAGAGCGGAGTATACCGAGAGTGGAGAGCCGGACACCGGCTTGGCGGAGAGCGGAAGATGCTGAGGGCGGAGAGCGGAAGCGCAGAGGGCGGAGTATACCGAGAGTGGAGAGCCGGACACCGGCTTGGCGGAGAGCGGAAGATGCTGAGGGCGGAGAGCGGAAGCGCAGAGGGCGGAGGAATGGAAACGGAGAGAGTGCGAGACAGGGAGAGACGATGACAGGGGTGAGAGGCGGAGAGAGTGCGATGGGTACGGGCTGCGGACCGAATGGCTTTTAGGGTTAGATCCAGAAATGTTTGTTTGGGGAATTGGGGGTGAGGGTAGCAGAGAGAATGGGTGTTAGTTGTATATATATATATATATATGGCTTAACATATAATATTTTGTAAAAATTTCTTTTTAAAACATAGGATAAAGATTATCGTTTACATTTAATTTAGTTTTTTATAAATAATTACTTTATAATAATGTATGTTTAAATTAATTTGAGAACCGTCATTAAAAGTTTAAATTTAATTGTAAAATTTAATTATTTGTATTACGATTCAATATTTTAATCTTAATCAAATGTATTATTCATTGTACATTTTAAAATTATCATAATATACTTAATTAAAACTTTTAAAGATA
>NC_044923.1:13541999-13585572 GCF_003576645.1 Ipomoea triloba | reverse complement strand
ACACCGGCTTGGCGCGGAGAGCGGGCTGGCGGAGAGCGGAAGATGCTGAAGGGCGGAGCGGAAGCGCAAGGGCGGAGTATACCGAGAGTGGAGAGCGGACACCGGCTTGGCGGAGAGCGGAAGATGCTGAGGGCGGAGAGCGGAAGCGCAGAGGGCGGAGGAATGGAAACGGAGAGAGTGCGAGACAGGAGAGACGATGACAGGGTGAGAGGCGGAGAGAGTGCGATGGGTACGGGCTGCGGACCGAATGGCTTTTAGGGTTAGATCCAGAAATGTTTGTTTGGGGAATTGGGGGTGAGGGTAGCAGAGAGAATGGGTGTTAGTTGTATATATATATATATATATAGGCTTAACATATAATATTTTGTAAAAATTTCTTTTTAAAACATAGGATAAAGATTATCGTTTACATTTAATTTAGTTTTTTATAAATAATTACTTTATAATAATGTATGTTTAAATTAATTTGAGAACCGTCATTAAAAGTTTAAATTTAATTGTAAAATTTAATTATTTGTATTACGATTCAATATTTTAATCTTAATCAAATGTATTATTCATTGTACATTTTAAAATTATCATAATATACTTAGTATTATTCATTGTACATTTTAAAATTATCATAATATACTTAATTAAAACTTTTAAAGATAGAGATAACTTATAATGGAATATAATTTGAAAATCTTTGAAATTAATAATCAGGTTAGAATGTTGAATGAAATCATCAATATCAATTTAAAATTATATCGGTTCGGTTATTGCGATTAAGATACAGATCGGGTCGGTTTGCCTTGTTTCGGAGTTCGGATCGGACGGTTATTTCGGGCGGGTCGATTTATGCACGGACCTAGTTATGACTTATGAGTTATGACTTTGTTTGGTCAAATAGTTAATATACATTTGGTAAATATCTTTTGAGATAAGTTTTTTTTTTTATATATAGGAGTGGCATTTTAGTTCGATTCACTCGAATCAAACCGTTTCGAATTGAACAAAAAATAGTTTGCTATGTTATTATTTGGATTAAGTTTTATGTGATGTTTGGACTTTGAATTTTTAAATATGCATTGTTGACTTGTTGCTTGGACTTATTTGGAGGGTTTTAAATATGCATAGTTCACTTGATGTTTAGATTTTGAAATTCAAATTAATAGTGAAAATAATTAATTAATTATATGCACTAAATAACTAAGAAATGTTATGATTTTTAAATCGAACTGAAATCCGATCGAGCCAAATTTAAGATAAAACATAACTCTTTCAAATCGAATTGAAATTGAACTACAATATTAAATCGAGTGATTTATTTTTTTTCATAACCGAAACTGAAGCAAATATGAAAAATCCACCAAAATACCTGCCCCTAACTTTTTAGATCCAAAAGAAATATCAAATTTAAAAAGTTACTTCTTCCCTTCTAAAATTGTATGATCCTTTCCACTAATTTTTTAAACTTTTTTTTATTTTAACATATATATATATATATATATATATATATATATATATATATATATATTTATATTCAAATGTGGCCGCGCCCTTACGTGCAGCCGTACGGTTTACACCACTCAATGTTAAGAAATGCACCACTCAATATTTAAGAAATACACCACTCACCTGAACATGACCCTATATATATATATATATATATATATATATATAATAGTATAGTATATATATATATATATATATAGGGTCATAATCAGGTCTGGGCGCTCCTTAACGTGCGGTCAGTGCGACCGCACCACTATGTATACAAATATACACACCACTTAATGTTAGAAAAAGCACCACACAAATATGCATCATCACCACACAGTGTTAGCAAATGCACCATTAGGGGTAGGGGAGTTATGGTGCATTATTTTGGGTGTGTGGTATATTTTTTGGTATTTTTGTGTATTTTTACTGTGGTGCGTTTTCTAACATTGAGTGGTACATTTTTTAACATTGAGTGGTGCATTTTCTAACATTGAGTGATGCATTTTCTAACATTGAGTGGTGCGAACTGCACCGACCGCACAGGAAGACGCAACCACATTTGAATAGAAATCTATCTACACACACACACACACACACACATATTTATTTATTTATTACTTTATATTTAATGTGTTTATTAAAAAATATTTTTTATTTATATTTAATGATTATGAATAATAATTATTATATTATTATTATAAAATAATATAATGTAATCAGTACTTGTTAATTGATATTAACTTAAATTAATGAGAAAAATGATCAAATAGGCTTCTAAACTTTCATCAAAAAGTCAATTAGGTCTTTAAACTTTCAAAAGTTACAATTAAACTCGTAAACATACTATTTTGGAGCATTGAAGCCCAGAAACCGGTTGAAATTGCAAGTCACTAGGATTTCAGCGAACTTCCGATCAAACTATGACAATGCCGGTTGCGTTCACCTTCTCCAACAAAAGAGAATGCAAATCAAACTATGACAATGCCAGTTGCGTTCACCTTCTCCAACAAAAGAGAATGCAAACCAACTTGTCTGCCTTTCTTCGACGAAGGGGAAGGCAATCAGTTTGGTTGCCTTCTCCAGTCGAAGGAGAAGGCAGACCAGTTAGTTTGCCTTCTCTTTCGTCAGAGAAGGTGAACGCGACTGGCGATCCAGTGTTCTGTGTTTTTTGCCAGAGTTTGGCAGAAGTTCGTCGAAACCCTAGTGACTTGCAATTGCAGGTCAATAATCAGTTTCTAGACTTCAATGCTCTAAAATAATATGTATATTGATTTAATTGCAACTTTTGAAAATTTAAGAACCTAATTGACTTTTTGAAGAAAGTTCATAGACCTATTTGACATTTTTTTCTTAAATTAATAGCTAATTTTATCACTTATAAATTAAAAAATAATAGTATCAAATACTTAATACTATTAACTAGTTAAAGAAACAAACACAATCAGCTAACTCGCTAACTGCTACTAGCTAATTGCCAAAAAAAAAAAAAAAAAAAAAAAAAGCAATTTGCCAATTGACAAAGAAGAGGTAAAAATGTACAAGGTAGACCATGGTATAATGATTGTTTGCAAACAAGGAGTGAGGTGCCCCCTCATACAAATCAAAATGGATAAAACTTACAAAATTATGGCTGTGTAAACCATATTAAAGAAACAACATTGTTAGACTAATTAAAAAAAAAAGTTTATAAAATGCTGACGTGGCATGAGGTGTCATCTATTAGTACAAGTGTACAACAAGGTGTCATCCTGGGTTAGTTCCTGGTTGGGTTACCTGTAAAAATAGTACAAGAAGAAAACCTAGAACACTTGGCTACAGTCCAAAAACAAAACTTCACTCACTGGCTTTGGAAGCAAGAAGTAGACTGGTGTTGTGAAACCTTGCAATGGTGTTTCTAAAGAATCCACCAAGGTTTTGGAAATCAAGCGCTTACCATTACGTCAAAATCTATAGCTAATAATAAAGGCACAACTATCTTTTCTTACTCCGTTGCATAATAGCGGTCGATGGCAGGATGCTGAACTCGGCCCTCCAAGATGTACCCCAACAATAAGCATTGCAAGTTGTTAGTATAAGTAAAGTGGCGAAAGGTGGCTATAAAACCAAGGTCATCCCTAGCACAAAGGTGATTAGGGATAATTGGATGAAGAAGATTGTGTTAATTAGACCTCGATTCACTGTGTACCCAAATATAGTAATTCCTCCTGGATTGCTCTGCAGATACATAACTGCACAACACATGCATAATTAATTAGTCCATGCATTGAACAAAACTACACTACACTGAATTGGTACGTTTAGCAGCTCAATATTATCAAACCACGTACATTCATGCCAGCTAGCTATTTACTACAATCAATAGCTATAGGCAAGAAAGTTTTATCTTTGCGTTGTCAAATTCGAATGTAGAGGACTAGAAGCAAAGATTTTCCTATACCATGTGTCTCCGCTAAAGCATATGTTTAGTTTAGGAAGGAAAGTATGATCATACTCCTAGTGTCACATCAAGATATTATCAATAACCAGTGTTACAGAATGTGTTAGGCAATAATCGGGCGCTTAGAGCAGCCTAGGCAGCCAAGTAATCCAAGTATATCATCTTCACTTTACCCACTCAGGGCTGAGAGTTGTTAGACTGTTATAATCCCCAAAGTAGTCAACTATATATGTTAGATGGTTAGTTGAGTACATGGCTGGAGGAATATAGAAGAGGAGTAACCGTGGAGGCAAAAAAAACCTACTTGGCCAAGTTGGGCGCCAACTCAGTCAAGTTAGGCGCCCAACTTGACGCCTAAGGTGACTAGCCGGCCAGCCAACTAAAAGCCGCCTAGAGCTAAAATCACCTCGGCTTAGGGGCGTCTAGCACCTAGGCAACTGCCTAGGCCAATTTTTACAACATTGTTAATAACTGATTAGCTCGATCTGCCTAATGAAACTAACCATAGCAACCGGGTGGGTACATACCTAGGGCCTCTCTCTTGTGGTATGAGGACATATCAGAAGCCAACTGCGCATTTGTAGGTTCTACTATGAATAACCCCGACTCCAAATCACTTTCTGAGCTGTTCATGTAGAATGAGCTTGATATATTAGCAGCCTCCATGTATCCCATCCCAGTTGAATATCTAATTTGAGACGCCTCGTCAGTGCTGCAAGTAGCTAAAGCGTGCCATGTACTTGCTAGTGATCCGATGCTTTCTGCCCTATGAGATATTTTTGCAGCAGCATACAAGCAAAGGATCACCCCACTTACCTGAACAATTGAGGAGACCTGAAGATCACCGGTGGAAGATAATTAGTTTTGACGCTATACTTTAATGCAAAACGTACTATAATGAGAAATGATTATGTATGGAAACTAAAGAGATAAATCCAGAAGCACAAGTTCATTGATTTCTGTAGTAAAGTTTAATCCAGTCTAGTTTGAATCATTCACAGCCCTCAAATGTATAAACCAAAAGAATAAATTTCACTTTTGGTCCCCTAACTATTATACATGAATCACATTTGATCCTAGACTATTAAAATTTTCTAATTAGGTGCATGACTATGTAATTTGTATCACATTTGGTCTTGTCCAATTTCCCGGCAACTATTGACGGAAGTGATCCTTCCGGGATGAGCACTACATTTGCTTCTTCCGGAAGGAGCAATTCCGGCAATAGTTGACCGGAAAATTGGACGACAGGACCAAATGTAATACAAATTACATAGTCATGCACCTACTTAGAAAATTTTAATAGTCAAGGATCAAATATGATTCATGTATAATAGTCAGGGACCAAAAAGTGAAAATTTCTCAAACCAAAACAAATAAGCAACTATTAAAGCAGATATATGTCCTCCTATGAAGTTGCTTCTAGGAGTAGGACTAGGATAGATTAACTAAGCAATGAGTGGTCAAATTGAAGTATTTGTTTATAGGAAAATTTCAATCAAGTTCTTATTTTCTGTGCTTTACAGTTTTTGCAACTATTAAAGCAGATAGTAGGCAAACATATTAAAGGAAATGCAGTAGTAAAGTCTAGTCTTACCACAAAATCAGCGCTGTTCACATAAGTTATAATCCCGGTATATCCTGTAGTTTGGAAGAGAGTTGCAAACTGACTCCCAGTAACAATTACAAATTCCAGCAGAAGATACATTCGAAATCTGTGGCTTATTTTTGAGAGATTATACCGGAGAAGGACATGCTCGTTTATTAATAATGAAACATCAGGTTCTCTTTCCAAGAGCTTCACATAGTCATCAAAGTGTATAATTTGAAGATTGCAGACCAGGTGAAATAAAATGCAGGCCGACAAGAAAACTACAGTAACATAAGTCCATGACAAAACAAAAGCCAATAAGATAGCAGCAGATTCCCACCCTGATTCACGATGGACATATAAAATGCGGAAAACTTCACGGGCAGTCTTCAAAATGAAACATGGCAGTACCCACAACACTAGCAAGCGGAGAGAACCCTGCAAAACAGCAAAAAACAGATACAACTTCCAAGTCGCATATTAAATCGAGGATTTGCATAAGCCATAAACTAGAAAAACTGTTCAAGTCAGTCAAACCAAGAATTGAAGAGTAATGAACTCTAGACTGAAGGTTGTGAGTTTGAACTATTAGGATGTTTTTGGTTCAAACATTGGAATCGGAATGGTAATGGAATCAAATACTTGGTAATGGTAATGAGTTTAATTAAGAGGTGTCACTTTGTTTGGTAGTAAATAGGAATTGGAATCAAAATAAATAATTAATTAAAATAAAAATAATAAATATATAAAAATGTATAATACATATATATACACATACATATATGTGTATATATATTAAAAATCCATATTTGATGCATGGACAATGACTTTTATTTTTATTTTTATTTTTTTCATATTTTCTCCCTTATTTTGGATTCCATTCTTCAAAAGTAGAGGAGTAGAAAGGTAATGGGTTTTGCAATTACTAAAGAATTTGATTCCAATAGTAGGATAACAAAAGTAGGCAAACAAACATGGCAATGGGTATCAAATCCATAGTAGGGTGCAAAAGTCCCCAACCAAACACATCCTTAATCTCGATCGAAGTAAAGAGGTAGGGTGTGTTTGGTTGGTGGGTTTAGGCATAAGGTATGGGTATCAAAGTGATTGTTATTGTTTGGTTAGTAGGTTTTTAGAATACTACCATGAGTTTGGAATACCCCATTAATGGGAAAACGCATACCCTAATGAAATAAGGGTTTCATTTCCCTTCTTCCTTTCTTCCCCAACTAGTAATAATCATTTCCATTCCACCCTACTACCAAAATGCAAAATACTTTCACCAAAACCCATTACCCTTACCAAGTATTTGATACCCATACCGATTCCGATTCCCATGTGCGAACCAAACACACCCGTAGTATTATCAGGTAAGAGCCTACTCTAACTCTCTAAGGATATAGAAGGGCAATTCACTTGCTTTCATTTATAGGATCTTGGCATGTTTAGTTGCAAAAAAAATGTTTTCTATTCTACACTTTCAGCTATAAAACGTTTTTCAAGTTTTCATGTTCTACCCAAAAAAAAAAACTATAAAATATGTTCAAATTCAATTATTTGCAATTTATAAAATATGAAGTTATTTTGAAATCCTATTGCTTTCTTCACATAAAAATGGTATTGAGCAGCAGAGCAGCGGTGGCCATTGAGTTGGATTAGGCCGGCTTTGAGGATATCAAAATTACTTTGATGACCTAAGAATAATTCAGACTTTACAGTAAATTAAATTTGGGTTAGATTTATAATTTCAAATAACAACAGAAATTTTTGCTTTCAATTTAGATTGTGAGGAAACCTATTATTTTAGATACCTAAAAAATTTGGGTCCAAAACATCAATATAGAACTGAGATGAAAACAGAATTTGAATTTTAGATTCTCTTCAATTTTTATTCAAGTTTTGAAGTTCCTGTATTGACATAAATTATATTATTTGAATAATTCCCAGTAGGGTTTGAGGTTTAAGCACAGGTAATAACCACATGAAGCAGAAAGCTAGGCTGATATTCCCCAACTTCACTAATCACTGGAATATATGCACTATTGCATTTAAGGTTTAAGCACACTAAGCTGAAATCCATACATAAACCATAATCTCTTATGTGAACATTAGTTAAAACCATTGTACTAAAAGTGTTTTTGATTTCTTGTATCTATATAGCTATCTGCTTTCATCTTTCATTGATGAGGGATTGGAACTGCATAATACAGATTTGATTTCTTTGTTTTTTTTTCTTTTTTTTAAACTTAGGTGATCCCAGCTTCGTCGAATTAATCCTAAGCGGGACCCCGCCCCTAAGCTCTGCGGAGATAAACTGCGAGTCGCGCAATCAGCGCACTAGTCAAATCCTAGTCTTCATGTGCGCACAACTGCACAAGGGATCCAATCCCACCGGTCAAATCCTAGGGTGTGTTTGGTTGGTGGGTTTAGGCACAAGGAATGGGTATGAAAGTGATTGCTTGTGTTTGGTTGATAGGTTTTGTGAATGCTACTATGGGTTTGGAATACCCCATTAATGAGAAAACCCATACCCTTATTAAATAAGGTTTCATCTCCCTTCTTCATTTCTTCCTCAACTATTAATAATCATTCTCATTCCACCCAACTACCAAACATGCTAAATACTTTTACCAAAACCCATTACCTTTACCAAGTATTTGATACCCATTCCGATTCCGATTTCCATGTGCGAACCAAACACACCCCTAGTTTTCATGTGTGCACAAGGGATCCAATCCCACCGGTCAAATCCTAATCTTCATGTCGCGCAATCAGCCGCTTCAGCCCACCGGTCAAATCCTAGTCTTCATGTGCGTACAAGGGATCCAATCCCACCAGTCAAATACTAATCTTCATGTGCCCACAAGGGATCCAATCTAGACATTCCAGTCCCATGATTCCAGTGGGATTTGAACTCCACAGTGCCTCCTCCAATCATGACCTTTTAAGTCCGGCGACGAACCAACAACACTAAGTCTGAGGCACACATTTGATTTCTTTTACTTATGTCATGGTGCAGTAGAAAAATATGTTCTTTATTTCCTATTTGATCTTGTTGGGCGAAGGCCTGTGAAGGGCCAAGTCTAGCACCGGATGGCTGGGAGAATTGTTGGGTTAGGGCCCGTGACACTACAAGCTATGGCTTTTAGCATACTGAAGCGCATGATCTTAACAGATCTAGCAAATAATTGGTACAACTAACAGATCATTCAGCAGATATACAAACACGCTCATAAACATATCACTGATTACAAACATTCAAGAATTGAGTATGTAGAAAAAGCAGCGAAGTGAAGCAATTTACTCACAGAGATCTTATGAATATACTGCTGACTGAAGCGCTCCTCATGACCGGCGTAGCGGTCGACGAACAGGAACTTCCGGACACCATATTTGCGCAAATTGTGGGAAAGGCAAAGGAGGGCAGCAGCAGCAAGGCAAGCCTGGGAAATCACGATACCGATCTCAAAGCTCTTGATTTGAGCAGCCTCACAGGCTGGGCAATCGGAGAGCTGAAGAATCAGCAGCGGCAGCGCCAAAGCAAGCACAGAAAAGAAACTCCAAGAGAGCACAAGCCTCGGAACTGAGGATTGGTTGAATCCCAGTAGAGTCAGAAAAAGTTCCAGTTTTTGAAGGGCTTTGGCTAGATGGGTGTCATCAGGATAGGTGCAATTTGCTGCTTTGCCTTCTGGATTTTCAGCTATTTCGGTTTGCTCTGTGAGAAGCAGAGGAGTGGCTTCATTTTCAGCCTCTGATTCTACCGCTTCTATATGAGTTTCAGCCATTATTGAGTAAAAACATAAATTTTAGAAATGGGGTTAAGTTCTTTGTCCTCAACTACGAATACACAATATTTATCGGGTAATATAATAAAGTCCCGTGTAATTTGCAATTAACTTGGGTGTTTGGCTGAGAAACTCAATCTATTACAATGTACTATCATAATTACTTTCTCAATCTATTGAAGCATAAGAGTTTAATATTGCCTCCCGTGACTCTCCAACTCATGACCTCATATTTGAGTCATTATACTACAAGGTCATTAACTTTTTTCTATTTAATTTTAAGAAGTGAAAATTTTAGAGTTTAGATGGGGAGAATTGTAATTCTATGTAATTATAATTCTTTAAATTTGAGAAATTACAAATATCACATCACTTCCAGGAATTGCAATTTGAGTTAATTCCATTTTTTATCCTAGATTTATAGGCGTCATTCCACTTTTAGTCTTTTTTTTTTCAAAACATCTCATTTTGGTCCTAGTAATATTATGGCATGACCATTTTTGGTCCTTTATCAACAAAATCGTTAAAATTCTCATAAATGCAAGGGAATTATATGACCAAATGACTAAAAGTAGACTACCACCTATAAATCTATGACCAAAAATGAAATTAACTCTTGCAATTTCATAATCCATAATATATGAGTAAAAGTTTGTAGTGTGAGGATCAAATTGCTTTCCTTAATAATTATAGTATCCTACTTTTTCATAGGAATTGCAATTGTACTGATATTTTGATCTTTATACTACTTATTTTTCCCTTTCAATTCTCATATAAACCAAACAATATAATTAAAATTTTCAATAATTTTATCAATCCTTACTAAACAATGGAATTTGAATTCTTACTTTATTTTTTCCGTAGCATTATAATCTTTTCCTCTCTAATTCCCTCATTAACGAAACGACCTATAAAATTGTCTTACCCACACTTTAACTCTCTCTCCTTCCCGAAATCCCCATTAACAACCTCCGAAAAGTAATACGGAGTACTACATAGAATTTTTTTTTTTGCTTTTGGTCCTTTAACTATTGTACATGTATCAAATTTGGTCATTAATTATTAATATTTTTAAATTAGGTGCATGACTATTTAATTTGTATCGCATTTGATCGTTGACTATTAATATTTTCAAATTAGGTGCATGACTATATAATTTGTATCCATTTGGTCATATAGTATAATTTTTCGACCAAATTTTCGGCCAACTATTGTCAAAATTTCGATGAGAAAAATAAAATTTTCGGCAATAATAGGCCAAAAATACTATTTTAATTAGAATATATTATTTTTCTCATCAAAATTCTGACAATAGTTAATCGAAAAATTGGATGACAAGACCAAATGTAATACAAATTACATAGTCATACACCTAATTTGAAAATATTAATAGTCAAGAACCAAATGTGATACAATTACATAATTATACACCTAATTTAAAAATATTAATAATAAATGACAAAATTTGATACATGTATAATAGTCAATGACCAAAAGTGAAATTCTTTCTATCATATACATTTCTATTTTTACTCAGTGTGTTAATTAGATTAGTGATAGTGATTATAAAACAATGAAAATAGTAGTTTTAAAAAATTAAGATTACATGAGATTGAAAAGTTAAAAGAAATTTACGTATATACAATTATAAAAATTAGTATTTTATACTCATAATATGTAAAAGTAAATTGGTATTTTGTTTTTTCTTATTTGGTTCACGAAATTTATTTTCTAACGAAAATATAATTCCTCACATTTGAGAAAAGGGTCACATTTGTGTGAGACCGTCTCACGGATCCGTGAGACGAGTCGGGTCGGGTCAAAGCACCATGCAAATGTCATACTTATATGCTCAAATATACCACTAATCAAGAATACAATTTTTGTTACTTATAAGAGAAAAATTAATACATTTTTCATAATAAGTAATGTTGACAAGTGCCCCTTACTTATAAGGGCAAATATAATACTTTTGAGGAAAAAAGTAATACTTTTAAATCGAAATGTAAAAGTATTGTATTTTCCCTTAAAAGTATTTCATTTACCCTTATAAGTAACAAAAATTTTATTCCTGATTAGTATTACATTTGAGCATATAAGTATGACATTTGTGCATATAAGTGTTACATTTGCATCTTGATCCGACTCGGATCGACCCGTTTCATGGTGAGACGGTCTCACACAAGTTTTTTCCTTGAGGGGGATAAACAGTTTTCTTTGCTCAAAATTAGTATTTTGTTTTCCATAGAATTTTTTTTTTTTTTTTTTTGCTCACTTGGTAGGACAAGTTTGTTTTTGTAGAACTTTTTAGTTAACCTCCTCCTCCTCCTCCTCCTCCTTACTAGTATGCCACCCGTGCGATGCACGGACTAAAAATTTGAAATATTAAAATTATGCTATGTTATTAAAAACTATAAATGCTATTAAGTTTGTTTAAAAACAAATATGAGGATCGTTCATTTATAAGATTTTGTTATTTAATAAATAAATGTTGATTTGTTATCATAAAATTATGAATATACATATTTGCAATTAAATTAAGAATTGATATTTACGGGGTGTTTGGTTGGATGGAAATACAATTTCATTCCACTCAATTCTCACCTAATTCCAAAGGCAACTAAATTCCTTTGTTTGGTTAAAGTGAATTGCAATTCCACGGAATTAGAATTCCCTCATTTTCATGTAATTAGAATCCCATGCCCCCCCCCCCCCNTAATTAGAATCCCATGCCCCCCCCCCCCTCTTTAAGATTTTAATTTCGTGGAAAAAAATATAATCCTGAGACAAAATTACCCCTCCATTTTTTTCACATAAAATTTATGTTTGACCTTCCTTTCTAGATTATAGCGTGTATTATTTTTCGACTATTGTCAACAGAGAACGTTGTACCTGAGCAATAATCATTTTAGATCAACCTTAATCAAATATGTTTTCTCAAAACCCTAAAGTATTTAAATTTGATATGTGTATATAGTGTATTTGCCTAAATTTTGAACAACAAAATTTTCATTGTGCGCAGATCTATGCAATCGTGAATGGCTTGAATTGTGTGTTTGTTAACTTTGTTTATAATAGCGAATGAATTTTTATTTCTATGCAATAGTGATTGAAAATTAGCATTGTTTATAATAATAATAATAATAATAATAATAATAATAATTTTATAAGACCATTGGATCTCTACCTCTATATGCAACAGTATACAATTGACCATGGACAAAAATTAGTTTCCTCAATAACAAACCAACACCCTAGTTTATGCTTTCTTACCAGACATTATTTTGGCCTCTAAACCATGTTCTAACAATTTGGTAACCAATTAATCTAGCCTTATTGCATAAATCAAGTGAGTGATTTATATTTCTCAACAACATTATATTTAAACCAACCTTTAATGTTGACGAATGGTTACGTACACCCAAGGCTCGCAACCCATTTAGGAATTCAGGAGTGTGCACATTTGCAAGGATACTATTATTCAAATCATATTTACAGACACTAAGTATTGGTGCTAGAATAACCCGACTTTCAAGAATACTATGATCACAATTACCAATTATAAACATAGGAAAATGTACTTTATAGTTTCTACAATTGTATCAGTATACCCGCTCAATGCACGCCATATATAATATTTAAATAAATTTATTGTTAATAGAGTTTTAAAAATAAATTAAAATAATATAATCAAGCAAAAATAAATGCACAATGAAATTGCATGTACTGTTTTTAATAATATATTAACACGGGATAAAAATTATATATATATTTTAAATAATCATATTCTTCTGTATTATTTAATTAATTTAAAAACATAAATTCTATATTATTACAAACATAAAACTAAAAAAATTATAAAGAATAATTATGTGTGAGGATTTATATATTTATTGAAAATGAAATAATATATATTGTCATACTTTTTATTATAAATGTATAATATATTTCGTTTAAAAAGAATGAAACTACTATTAAAAATAGAATAATACAATTTAAAATTATGATTTAGTGATATCCAATAAAATATAGTATGACACACGTGCGTTGCACAAAAATATTTAAACAAATATTAAAGCATAACCAATTAGTATGAAATTATATAAAATATTACACACATAACATATTTTTTTTACATATATAAAAATTATAATTTCGTAAACTTTAAATGTNTAATTAGAATCCCATGCCCCCCCCCCCCTCTTTAAGATTTTAATTTCGTGGAAAAAAATATAATCCTGAGACAAAATTACCCCTCCATTTTTTTCACATAAAATTTATGTTTGACCTTCCTTTCTAGATTATAGCGTGTATTATTTTTCGACTATTGTCAACAGAGAACGTTGTACCTGAGCAATAATCATTTTAGATCAACCTTAATCAAATATGTTTTCTCAAAACCCTAAAGTATTTAAATTTGATATGTGTATATAGTGTATTTGCCTAAATTTTGAACAACAAAATTTTCATTGTGCGCAGATCTATGCAATCGTGAATGGCTTGAATTGTGTGTTTGTTAACTTTGTTTATAATAGCGAATGAATTTTTATTTCTATGCAATAGTGATTGAAAATTAGCATTGTTTATAATAATAATAATAATAATAATAATAATAATAATTTTATAAGACCATTGGATCTCTACCTCTATATGCAACAGTATACAATTGACCATGGACAAAAATTAGTTTCCTCAATAACAAACCAACACCCTAGTTTATGCTTTCTTACCAGACATTATTTTGGCCTCTAAACCATGTTCTAACAATTTGGTAACCAATTAATCTAGCCTTATTGCATAAATCAAGTGAGTGATTTATATTTCTCAACAACATTATATTTAAACCAACCTTTAATGTTGACGAATGGTTACGTACACCCAAGGCTCGCAACCCATTTAGGAATTCAGGAGTGTGCACATTTGCAAGGATACTATTATTCAAATCATATTTACAGACACTAAGTATTGGTGCTAGAATAACCCGACTTTCAAGAATACTATGATCACAATTACCAATTATAAACATAGGAAAATGTACTTTATAGTTTCTACAATTGTATCAGTATACCCGCTCAATGCACGCCATATATAATATTTAAATAAATTTATTGTTAATAGAGTTTTAAAAATAAATTAAAATAATATAATCAAGCAAAAATAAATGCACAATGAAATTGCATGTACTGTTTTTAATAATATATTAACACGGGATAAAAATTATATATATATTTTAAATAATCATATTCTTCTGTATTATTTAATTAATTTAAAAACATAAATTCTATATTATTACAAACATAAAACTAAAAAAATTATAAAGAATAATTATGTGTGAGGATTTATATATTTATTGAAAATGAAATAATATATATTGTCATACTTTTTATTATAAATGTATAATATATTTCGTTTAAAAAGAATGAAACTACTATTAAAAATAGAATAATACAATTTAAAATTATGATTTAGTGATATCCAATAAAATATAGTATGACACACGTGCGTTGCACAAAAATATTTAAACAAATATTAAAGCATAACCAATTAGTATGAAATTATATAAAATATTACACACATAACATATTTTTTTTACATATATAAAAATTATAATTTCGTAAACTCATATTTTTTTTACATATATAAAAATTATAATTTCGTAAACTTTAAATGTGCATATTACATTATATGTCATAATTTCGTAAACTTTAAATGTGCATATTACATTATATGTCATAACCCAAAAAACTTTAAATGTGCATATTACATTATATGTCATAACCCAAAGAATATCTTAAATCTAAATAAATCCTTTACAATTTATATTTATTGAAGTTAAAATAGCGCACATAAATTTTAAATTACAAATTACCTAAAGACTTTTCATACACAATATTCATAGTTTTACTGCAATTATTATTTGAACCGCTGCAAATCAAAATTTTAAGTGGTTTTCGATTACTAAATCTAGATAAAGCCACATAAAGCTGTCCATGATTAAAAATAGGATACTTAAATAACATACCAACATGCTTTAAAGCTTATCTTTTACTTTTAATTGTCAGTCATGGCATAGAAATTTAGAAAAATATAACACCGCATGTATATGTAAAAATTACATAGTATTATATTGTATATACAAATTATAGTATAATTATATAATTAAAATTTAATATGATCGGGTGAAATAACTATATCTGTGCAATGCACGACATATATATATAATTATTTCAAAAATAATTTAAATTTAACAATAGGGGAAAAAACACTTTTGGTCCCCCAATCGTTATCACATTTGAAATGTTATCCCTATCTCTCAATTTGAACAAATTTGGTCCCTCAATCATCGAGACGGTTGTCAATTTAGTCCTTCTGTTAGATTATTGGCTTAACACCGTTTATACCACGGGCAAAATCGGAATTTCACATTTAAGTGAATATACTAACGTGAACTTTTCCCCCTTTCCTCCGCCTGGTCTGCCATTTTCGCCCTAACCCGCAGCAGCAGCGTAGTCAAGCTCCAAGCTCCAAGGTCCAAGCTAATATTGAACAAGAAGCCGATCCAAGCTTGGTCGACAATGTCTTCAAGCTCTATTGGGTCAACACAATGGTTGCGAGAAATGCGCTGTTGGTGTGGGGAAGTTGCTCCGGTGAAGATGTCGTGGAGTAATGCGAATCCAGGGAAGAGATATAGAGCTTGTCCACATTATGGAGTAAGTATAAAATTTGAACTGTTTTTTTTTTTGTTAATTCCATTTGCCAGAATAACATGAGGCAAATTTGAATTTTTGTTTTTTTTTTTTGTTTTTTTTTTGTATGTTTGTTACACAGGGTAATGGCAATTGCTGGTATTTTGAATTGATTGATTCCGATGTCACCGAGCGTGTATCAAGAGTTATTAGAGGGCTATTGAAGAAGTTGGATAAGAAGGACAATGAAATTGAACGGCTACAAACTGCAATTGAAAAACAAAATGGTGTGGTTAAGAAGATGAAGTTGGAGTCTAAATTGCAATTCTTGTTTGGGTTTGCAGTTGGAATTGTAGTTGGCCTTCTTTGTTTGAAGGCTTGGGTGAATACATATGAACAAACTCCCAAGGTTTTCAAGCTGAATTAGGATTAGGATTACAAACTTAGTGGTAGTGGTAGTATTTCAATATTGTAACCAATCCTGATACTATGCTATGTTCAATTTGACAGTGAATGATTCTGTTTTGGCAAATGACTTTTTCTGGCACCCTTATGAGCATATAAACAATGGCATATTGTTTTGGTAAATGGCATAATTCTGTTTTGGCAAATGGCATAATAATGAGCATATAGACAATGACATAATCTGGCAATAAAATGACCATAAAGACTTAAAGACACTAACCAAAAAATGGCACAAAAGTCATTCATTAAAATATCACTTTGTTTGAGTACACAGACATATTGCTTTAGTTCATCAAAGCACCCAAGATCAAAGATCAGTTATGGTTAGCAAAACATCAAACTACCATTTACAACATATGCCCAAAAGATCAAAGTAACCATCAGTTTAGCAAAACATCAAACTACCCTACAGTTTTACTTCTACATCAAACCACCCTTTACAAAATATTTCCAAAAGATCAAACTATCCTTCAGTTTTACTTCTTCTTTGCTGTTGTTCTCTTCTTTCTGGTCTCTCTCTGGACTGCTTTAGATTGTTGTAGTGTTGCAACAGTTACATAGTTTTTCCCTGATCTTGTGATGACATTAGGAGTACTACTTTCAGATGGCAATTGTGCAGAAATGAATTCTGACAGAGAAGGGGCTTGGTTTTGAACTGCTTGTGATGGCTGGGAGTTCCTTAACTCCTGAAATTCCACAAGAAAAAAAAAGATGGGACTTGGGACTCAAGTAGTATTCTTGAATAGTTACAAATCTAAGGTACTTACCATCTCATCAAGAACAAAAGATGGGACTTGTGTCTCAACTGCTATATCCTCAAACTACCCTTCAACTTGTACCTCTTCAGCTACAACCTGTTCCATTCCAGCTACTATCTCTTCCATTTCAGCGACCTACAACAATCAATTGCAGTAATAACAATGAATTGCAGACCATATAACATATAAACTTAAGTAATAAATTGAGAAAACAGTGCACCTGTGGATTTTGTCTTTTGCAAGTTATTTTATTATGGCCTTTCAATCCACAAACACTGCACCTTTTAACTTCCCCAACTTTCCTTGCCTTGAGTTTAGTGCTATCTTTCTTGCTTTCTTCAATTGGGTTGATCTTTCTTTTTTTCTTAGGCCTCCCAGGTTGGGCCTTATATTTTGGGGGAAGTGGATCTGGAAGATTGGTCTTGGGCCACAACTCTGAAGATAGGATTGGCTGTATTGCAGGCTCATATGCTTTGAGATAACTGTCCACTGTGTAACATTGGTGCACATAGTCTTCTGGGCTTTCCCTTTGTTTTCTTACAGCTGCAATGGCATGACTACAAGGGATCCCTGTGAGGTCCCATCTCCTACAGCTGCATTGTTTATTGATTAAATCCACCTTGAAGCACCTAAAGTTCTCATCATCAACTTGGTAAAAGTTGTCATTGGACTTATAAGTACTGTACCTACATGCCCTATCCTTTTCCTCTTCAAGCAACTTGCATATCTTAGGACAAATCTTCTTAGTATGACTCTTAATGCTTTCTCTGTTTTTTTGCATTCTAGTCATAAGGTAGATCCTTAACTTCTCACACATACTTAGAACAGGCTTGTCTCTGAAATTAAGGATAGTGCTATTCCATGATTCACAAAGATTATTCAACAGCAGGTCAGTCTTAGGAAATGTGCTGAAATATGCCTTGCAATAGTGTTTAGCATCCCTTGCATCTAACCACTCAGCAGCCTTAGCATTTAAAGCCTTTAACTCCTCCATTTGCCTCTTGTATTCTGGTTCTGTTGTTGCTTTACACACTGCCCATAGCTTTTGCTTTAGTACATGCCCAGTGAAACCATCCTTTACAAAGTTGGCATGCATATGCCTTACACAGAATCTATGCTCCATTCCAGGAAACCGTTCTTCAATAGCAGGTATTAGTCCCTTTTGTTTGTCTGAAATCACTGTCCAAGCTCCAGGATTACTTGATATATTAAGATCATTGTCCAACTGCTCCAAAAACCATAACCAACTGTCCTTCAATTCTCCTTCTACAATAGCAAAGGCTATTGGATACAGTCTGTTATATCCATCAACACCCACAGCACTCAACAACTGCCCTCCCTTCTGGGGACCCTTTAGATGGCAACCATCTAGCCCCAAAAAAGGTCTACACCCCCTCAAAAAACCTTCTTTGCAAGCTGCATAACAGATATAAAGTCTGACAAATCTAGGTCTTCCATTCACACTAAACTGACCATCAACCTTCATCTTGACAGAAGTTCCAGGGTTGCTCCTTTTTAATTCTTCACAGTAGCTATTCAGTAACTTGAACTGCTCTGAATTATCACCTTCTAGTTGCTTTAGAGCCTTTTTTTTTAGCCCTATAAGCTTGGTGTTTAGTAACCTGACATTTCAGCTTAGCCTTGACATGTTCTTGAAACTGTATTCTGCCCCATTCAGTGTTAATTTTAAAGTCATCCTTGTAGAGTTTGGCAAGAAATCCAGAGTTCACTGTTCTGTTTTCATCTTGATCCCCACATGTGTGCTCTGGAGTGTATGTCTTAATGGCAAAGGGATTTCTTGGATTGCTCCTTGAGGCAAAAATACTCCAATTGCATGTGTTATTGTGTCTACAAATCATCCTTACTCTTCTTCCTTCATTCTTTTTAAAGTAGATATCTTTTCTCCTAGTTGCCTCATGACACTTAACAGCCCATTTGAACTCATCTGCTGATTTGAAAATCATTCCAATCTCAAACTTAAAGCCTTCTTTATTAAGGTTAGTTTGTTGGAAAACATTATCAATAGCAGTCACTTCTCCATCAGACTCTTCTGAATTCTCCAAACTCCTAAACAACTCTTCAGACAGTTCACACTCAACCTCATGGAATTCATCACCTTCTAGTCCAGCACCCTGTTTAGAACTAGTCCCTGTGTCCATAAGATACTCTTCCTCACATTGCACTTCATTTTCACCATCAGTTTCACATTCATTTTCACCTTGTACCTCAACCTCAACTTCATTGTCAGTACTTTGTTCTATTTCATCATATAGTAAGCAATCATCTCCCAATTCTCTAGATATCTCTACATCGTAGTCCCATTGATCATCAAATAAGTGTTCAACATAAATAACCACCTCCTTGTTAGGTGGAACCTCACCAACCAAACTCACAATATCTGCATCATTTATTATAGGCCTTAGTTCAGTTTTTTTCTGTTCTTTCTAGCCTTAACCAGGACCCAAAACTGCACCTTTTTATCGCAAAACCTCAACTGTTTTACCATTCTCCTTAAATCTAATAAGTTACCCTCATGACAGTTGAAATGGTCAAAATACTCAACTCCTCCATCCCTATAACCAATTTTTGGATGCCACACTAAATCCCCACCAATATGGAGTTTTAAGGTAAAGACAGAGCCTTCTTCACCAACATCTATACACAAAGCAGTAAAAGAAGCTCTATTTATTTTCCTTACAATATCAGAACCTAACAAACCACTAACAGTCAAATAATGCACTGCTTATTAATGCATTGCTTTTAATTGAACCACAGAATTGGACCCCACAAAACAAAAACAACACAGGGACCACAGAATTAATGCACTCCTTTTAATTGAATTTTGAAAATTGACAATGTGTGTATTGGGTACAAGTACCTTCTTTGCAAGCTCCATAACAAAAAAAGGTCTACACCCCAGTACAAATGGTCCCCATATGTTTTCCCCTTTTTATATTCATCATACAGTATGCTTTCCCCTTTATTCTACCCTTTTTGTATTGAACAAAACAAAACATGCTTTCATTTTTGTTTACCACAGAGGCCCCCACCAAACACCATAAGAAGACAACAAAATGCACATGCTAGCATCACGTCTACCAACACAAGTACTATATATATACATTTCATATGCAAATATGCGAACAAGAAAACAAACAAACACTTAGAGTTCTCAAACATTAGGTTCGAAGACTTACAACTAGGAGTACTATCAAACCCACTAATCCGCCTACTAGTCATTGCTCAGCACTTGCGTCCTCAATATAGCGTCAATGGCTGCTTCTCTTCGACCGGGTAAACAGTGTAGAAGATTAGGGCTCATTTGGTTAGGGCGGAAATGGCAGACCAGGCGGAGGAAAGGGGGAAAAGTTCACGTTAGTATATTCACTTAAATGTGAAATTCCGATTTTTCCCATGGTATAAACGGTGTTAAGCCAATAATCTAACAGAAGGACTAAATTGACAACCGTCTCAATGATTGAGGGACCAAATTTGTTCAAATTGAAAGATAGGGATAACATTTCAAATGTGATAATGATTGGGGGACCAAAAGTGCTTTTTCTCCTTTAACAATATTTAATATGATTAAGCGCAAATTACAAAACATAATTTTTATAGGTCTAAATTTGATGTAGAAAATAAGTATATTTTTCCAATTTTTTATTTATTAAGGAAGGGGGAGACCCGAATACAACTGGGCCAGTTAGCCAATGTCAATATCATACATGATTTGCCATGATGGCAACCAATTTTATCATACTCTAGAAGACACTTGCGATTGAGAAAGCATGTGGAGCCCTTTGGGATACAGTTTTGACGATCTTGCAGTTTTCACCATGGCAACAACAAATTGTCCATTATGATCTCTGATGATGGCCCCAACCCTTGTTGTTCTGGTTTCCTTAGCCAATGCAGAGTCCATGTTCAACTTGAGAGTGGTTTCTGGTGGTTTCTTCCATTTCACCTTTTGCCTAACAGATGTATAGCTACTATCCTTGCAGTGAACTTGTCTCCAAGCTTCAAGGAAAGCACTGGCTTCTCGAATAATGTTGCCATGGTTGACATGTATGTTGTTCCAAACCTTCTGATTTCTTGCGTTCCATAGGCTCCAGCAGATGGTTAAGAAGAGGCCGACCCTGATCGTGATTGCTAAACTTATTTAATGTGGCCCTGATCTATTTCTTATCTTCAAATGAAGCAAATATATACTTAATTTTATTTGGCAATGTGAGTGTATATAATGGTGTCTTTCTAGCAGCGAAAAGATAAGAAGTTAAGAAAACATATGAATATGAATATGTAGACAGAATTAGGTGAGATGTTATAGCGGTTCCATTTCCATACCAAGGTCACTTAAACCCTATGCTTCAATTTTGTTCTTCTTTATCTAATCTGCTAGAGGCGTGAGGGTCACCTTAGTCCTCACACATGGTGTAGCCAAATCCATGCCGCAAGCCACCCTTTCACACAGTGGAGTTCATTTTCGATATGATGGCACCGACTTCCGCAACTCACCGCGCAACTTTGAAGAAGTTTCTCGTTTGCCAACAGCTGCCGCGGTTTCTGAGAGGGTGGAGGCCATTATTCATAAGCAAAAAAAAGAAAAAAGCTTCCTGCGGATCCGCCAAAGTTTTGGTGCACGATGCAATGATGCCGTGGCTTGTGGAGGTAAAAATATGATTCTTTGTTTACTCAACCTGCTTCGCTTTGTGCTATCTATTACCATATGCTCCATGGCCACGTAGTCCAACAACTCATTCATTCTATACTGCGTTTACCTTCGTCTCCGGCCGGAAATGGAGTTGAGCGATCTGCCTTCCTTTTCCCAATTCGCAGATGCTGCAAAACAATTTGCAGAGCTTAGTATCTGTCAAGTCTCAAACTTGCCCAAAGCTGACGGCTTTCTCATAAACACATTTCACTCCCTTTGCTTCAATGGAGATGTGAGATCTTGAACACAGGTCAAGTATTTATAAGCTTTTTCCCACCAAAATATAGATTCAAAAAGAGTAATCATTATTTTTAGCATGCTTGAACATAACTTGTAAAATGAAATTTCACATTGGTAAATGATACTAATTAATTACCTATTACCTATCAATCAATTTATACCTTTGTTAGCTATTAATAGCATTGAAAAATGGAATTTACAAAACTGATACCAAGACAGGTTAATTAATCAGGAAATAAATATCAAACAACAATTTTAAAAGGAAAATAAAGTCCAAAAAGTTGAGCAGGAAAATAGAGCCAAATGAGAGGCCAAATCCCCTGCTGGCTTTATATTATTATTATTGGTGGACGCCAGATTTTTTATTTGTTTTTATTAATTTTTTAAAAATTATTTTAAGAGTTAATAATTGTAAAGTTTTTAATATTTTAAATCTTTAACCTTTAATAGTTAAATAGTTATCACTTATTAAGTTATTAGTTATTATTTATTAATTATTAGTGTTTTACTTATTAGTTTAATTTAGTTATTACTTATTATTTTATTAAGTTATTACTTATTAGACTATTAGTTAATACATTATAACATTAATAGTTTAAATGTTTAAGATTTAAAATTACTAATATATATATATATATATATATATATATATATATATATATATATATATATGATAGATTTAATTAAGCTGGGTATCCCAAATTACTAAATCCAAATTAAATAGATAATGGAATAGGCAAAGTGACGAGTGATAAACATATTTTATACCATGATTTAAATAAGATTTTATAGGTTAATTTTATTATTTATATTTTATATTTAATTATATTTAGTATATTTAGTTATATTAAGATTAGAGAACTTAGTTAATTAAATTTAGGTATTATTAAGCTTATTAGTTATATTAGTTTTAATAAATGAATTAGTGTGGGTCCCACTTATTTAATAATCCTAATTATACTAAGCTTTATTTTGGTTTGCTACGGCAATTTATTTTGTTTCTTTAATTTCATTTACGAACAGCAGGTGCGCAACAACGAAAAACGGCGCACGAAGCTTTGGGCCGCGACTTCGACCGATTCTCATTCGCGGAAGATCAAAAATCAACCAAGCTTTTGAATTTGAGGTTGAAATTGTGAGAGAAATCAACCTTTGATTTGGTAAGAGCAATAATTTTAGGGAAAATTGTTGGTTCAGAACCCTATAAAAGGAGAGCTATTATGATATATTTTAGCAGATTGTTCCTGCAACAAACCCCGACTTCTGGAAGGGATGCATTTATTAGATAAAAGGTCGACGCGGGCTCTGCCCGTTGCTGTGATGATTCATGATAACTCGACGGATCGCACGGCCATAGCGCCGGCGACGCATCATTCAAATTTATATCCTACCAACGAGATTAAAGTATGTCACAGGGACAATTTTGTATTGATAGTGAGATTGTAAGTTGATTACAAGCAAGGGATGCCTAGACCAAGGAGATGAAGATGTCCTGTAATGCTAAGACAATGTCCTTTTATACAAGGAACTACCAACCAAATTAGGCTAAATTCGTGGAGGACCACAAGACCAAGTTCAAGCCCTTGTGGTGGACCACTAGACTAAGTCAAGGCCCATTATTTTGGGCCCGGAGACAGATTCGGGATTCTTCTTGGCCTGCTCGAATTATCTTCTTAGAGCCATCGCTCGGGGTTCAAGAAGATAATTCGAGCAGGCCAAGAAGAATCCTGAATCTGTCTCCGTGCCCAGAATAATGAGCCTTGACTTAGTCTAGTGGCCCACCACAAGGGCTTGAACTTGGTCTTGTGGTCCTCCACGAATTTAGCCTAATTTGGTTGGTAGTTTCTTGTATAAAAGGCCATTGTCTTAGCATTACAGGACATCTTCATCTCCTTGGTATATATATATATATATATATATAATCAAGTTCAAAAAAATTTAGTACATTGTATAAATGATTAACAAATTACAATCTCACTATCAATACAAAATTGTCCCCGTGACATACTTTAATCTCGTCACTTTACCTATTCCATTATCTATTTAATTTGGATTTAATAATTCGGGATACACGGCTTAATTAAATCCATCAATATATATATATATATATATATATATATATATATATATATACAAGTTCAAAAAAATTTAGTACACNTATATATATATATATATATATATAATCAAGTTCAAAAAAATTTAGTACACTGTATAAATGATTTGTTATTGACTTATGGATTAACACATTATATATTTGATTATTTATTAGTTCTTACTTATTACTGTGTTTAACAAATTACAAATACATTAATATTATGTTTAAACTATCCAAATTATTTTAGCATACACATACTTACTTTTTTATATTCATTTTTTTAAAAATTTAAAATTTGACGCCCCCCCCCTCCCTACCAAGGCCCGCAAGCTTAAGGCGGGCCAACATTTCTTAGGCCCGTATTTTAGCGGACTTTTTAGCCCAACCCCGTCATATGGCGGGCCTTGGCGAGTCCCGCTCGACAACTCTTTTCTTGATAGCTAATACAACTTGGAATATAGTGTACGTATAATAAATATTGAAGAGCATTAATGCATCTTGGAACATGTTCAATCCTGCATCTAAGAGACCGATAAATTATACCATGGAGTAAGATTTATCTTGTATTATAGACCCTGGTTCAAAAATAGCATTCAAATTCTATACCTGCAATTAACCGTTGTATACAAATTGAAGACACATCACATGGTAATTACAAACACATAACATGATAACTATAGACGCATAAACTGTTAACCACATGTACATAATATGTTAACTGCTGCAAACACATAACATGCTAACCAACCTCTTATGTATCTACAATTAACATATTTTGCACCTTTAGTTAACAATTTATGTGCTTGTAG
Organism: Ipomoea triloba; assembly: GCF_003576645.1. Classification (NCBI taxonomy): domain Eukaryota; kingdom Viridiplantae; phylum Streptophyta; class Magnoliopsida; order Solanales; family Convolvulaceae; genus Ipomoea; species Ipomoea triloba. The sequence goes on along the minus strand of NC_044923.1, from coordinate 13,560,510 downwards.
TTATCATGTTATGTGTTTGTAATTATCATGTTAAGTATCCTCAATTTGTTTACAAGTACATAAATTGTTAACTGCAAATATAAAATGTGTTAATTGCAAGCACATAATTTTTAGACAAAGACTTACAATGCAATATAAACTCTGGTCCATGGTATAACAATGGTAAGAGACCACGAGAGTTAATGGATAATACCAATGTACACTATAAGAGACCAAAAAGGTAATGGACAATACCAATGTACACTATATACGATACTTGTTATCAGCTTCCTCAATAAAAGTTTGTCCTATATATGAAGAGGGGCTATCAAATTTCCCAATTCCTTGGGCAATTCTTTCAGTTTTGTGCAGTTGTATACATCAAGTATCTGCAGTGACCTTAACTGGCAAAGGCTATTTGGAAGTTTCTTCAACTTTGGACAGTCCCTAAAATCTAAACGAATTAGTCTCTCCAACTCTCCGATTGAAGAGTCCACCTTTACCAAACTCGAGCATGCTCTAAATGATACAATCTCAAGATTTTGTGCACCACCAAAGCTCGGAGTCTCTTTGAGACGTTTAGAAAAACTGAAATCCAGAGACTTGAGACACCGGAAATACTGTTTGAATCAATCAAACAAGGAAGAGGCAAGGGGCAAAGAAAAAGAAAAGATTGAATTAAAAGTTCTCATTCTCTTAGCACTTGTAGTGTATAAACAAAGAACTAATAAGTCAAATTATTGAAAGAAAAAAAAAATTCAATATCACCAAATTACCTTTAGAGAGGCTCGAAATTTTTTAATGTTGCTCCCCCGCATATCCAGACTTACAAGCTTCTCAAAATGAAAATCAGATGGAATGTATTCCAAAGGGCAGTGATTCCACTGCAAAATTTTGAGATCCTTGGATAGATAATTGAAGCCTCCATATAGATGGATATGATCAATTTGTAGCCATCTTAATTTCTTCATATTCTTAAACGCTTTTGTATGATAACGCATATTTTTCATGGCAGTGTTTGGCACAATTACCTCAACCCCTGTTGTACCCTACACATAGAAGATACATTGGTTAAAGAAACACAGCAGTTTGCATGGTGACTAAATATAATGACAATTATTGTATACATAATCTCCATTGAGGGATCTAAATGAGAAGTGTTAATAAATCTCGCTAGAAATCAAATGAAAATTCAAGATATTATTGATATTAACTATTGAAGTTTCATTACAAAAGCATTTAGGAATTTCAACTAGCATTTTAGTCTTTTAAAATCTGAGTAAATTAGTATTGGTATCAAACTTGCTATGTGGAAATTATAAACTCAAACTCACATTTTAGCAATTGCGAAAGAGAACTGCTCAACAATCATCCCAAGAGATATATTTTATAAAAATGGATGTAACATCGTAGTTGGTTCATATGCAGCTACTGCTTCCCGTGCGGTCGTGCAGCTTTGCACCACTATGTATGCACAAATGCATCACCAAGTATTCATAAATGCACCAGGGTGTGGTGAACACGTGGTAGTGCATTTGTGCATACATAGTGGTACAGAGTCGCACAACCACACGGGAAGAAGTAGCCGCACCAAATCTTGCCCCTTAGAGTAGTATCCCTTTGAACAATTTTAAGTGATTAAGGATAATTAGTGACTTGAGGCAAAGTGAAGCAATCAAAACTGAGAGGTACAAGACCCCTTCAATATAATATCTTGGAAAAGCATAAATACAAGGACAGGTTGACACATGACAAACATGGCAAGACTAGACAGAATTATGCATAAGAAATTAATTAAAGAGAAAAAAATAAAAGAAATTTCATTACCTTGTGTCCTACAAGCACATCATGGATATCATTGAGACACCACAATCTACTTCGTTCACCTGGTTTGTCAGGTGATTCCAAACGAATAATTTCCTTTCCCATTTCTCGTATTAAGCTATGCATACTAATTTGAGAACCGTAATAATTTATCAAGCATTTGTCAACCAAGTGTTGAATTTCAATGTTTGCAGAATATCCCATGGCCTCAAACATGCTAATGGCAGTATCTATTGGAACTTCATAGGGGAAGCAAACAAGATCAAGAAAAAGAGATTTGGTATGATCATCTAAAAGTCTATCATATCTGATTTTAAGCCTATCTTGAATACCATTATGAGGAATTCTCTTCAATTTCTCAAAGGCACTAATCCATTCTTCCTTTGATTTATCAAACAAATCGGCCCCTAACACTTCAAGAGCTAATGGAAGTCCCCCACAATAAGCCACTAGGTCATCTGAAAGCTCAATATAATCTTCTTTAGGTAATGATGGCTCTCCAAATGCATGTAGGCTAAAGAGCTGCAAAGACTCCTTCTGGTTCAATACCTTAGCTTCGTAACATTCTTCACCTTTCAAACTTTTCAGCACGGGTGCCTCTGTAGTTGTTAAAATAATTCTACTTCCTACACCAAACCAATCTCGTTGTCCACATAATGCATTAAATTGATTGATATATTCCAAATTATCAAGGACAATGAGACATTTTTTTGCTTGAAGCCACTGTTTGATCAACACGATCCCTTCATCTTTACTACCAACTTTGATCTCTCTTTTGAGAATCTTACTAAGAAGCTCTTCTTGCAAATTTTCGATCTCTGAAATTCCCGATCTTATCTCAAGAAAGCAGCTGCTATCAAAATATCCAAAAAGTCTGTTGTAGACAGCTTTAGCAAGAGTAGTTTTTCCAATACCTCCCATACCATGTATCCCAATCATGCAAACACCATCATTTGGTTCTCGATGTATTAATTGTACCACATGTTGAACCTGAGAATCAAGTCCTACCACATGCTTGGCAACAAACATAGGTACTCGGCGGCCTACTACCAACTGGACCTTTTCAATGATTGTATTAATGAACTTGGATTCATTTCTTCAATATTTAGATAGAAAATGATAGAAAATTTTAGAAAATTGAATACATAACCACACTAGTAAAAAATAACATTCCTCTAGATTAAAAGAAAGAAAATATTGATGTGAATGTTATGCTTAGATCACAGGCTAATTTGATCTAGACTCTTTTTATACACTAGTAATCTAGCAAGTTTTAAAACCTTACAGTGAAGGATTAGTTATTTATACACAATAATTTTCAAGTAAATACCTAGAAATACAATTAATTGTAATATATAATTAAAAAAAAAAAAAGGAAAAAATGTTAAATAACCACTAAATTTATTGCTTTTGTGCAATTTTGTCAGTGAACTTAAAATATGCAATCAAACCATCAAACATGCAAAATATGTGCAATTGGCCGGAACATTTTTTTGATCTCTTTTAATGCAATTTGAGTTAAAAACATTTCAATCTTTACTCCCAACTATTATTATAGAGGAAAAGACAACTCTTAGTACATACCATGTCAGCTATATGATCGGATTCTACCGCGAAAAATTGAAAAAATGTTCTAATGGGAAACTTTACAGCCCGAACCACAAGGAAGTAAACCAGTCTAGTTACCCATAGGCACCGACTCAAAACAAGGGGGCAAGTATTTGAACTCGTGACCTTGCGGATCTCTTGCCATCTTGACAGGGGTTACCATTACACATATTTTACGATTGCACAATGAATGAACTAATTGCACAAAAGCAATAAATTTAGTGGTGTATTTGACACTTTTTTTCCTGAATTTTTTTTTTTTCAAATTTGATCACAAAATATATATAATCCAAACAGAATAGCAAAGCATTATCCACAAGTTTTACCAATATCTATTCAATTGAATATGATCCAAAAGGAATTGAATAACAAAGCATTACCCATTAATGGCGGCGTCTCGCAAATCCAATCCTGATAAATTTCCAACTTTAGTGAGGGCATCTCTCCATGTCTGTACCTTGCTTGCCCCAAAACGCCGTTCGTGTTTCGCTAGGGCAACGCCGTAGTTCCCACTTTGGTTCTGCACTTGGGAAGCCTCAACGCCGTAAAACACAGGAAAAACTGTCTGTTTTCTCTTCTCCTTGCAGTCTAGGATTTGCAAGAGCTCGTCCAGGCACCATCTAGACGAGGCATAGTCTTGAGAGAGGACAATCACGGCGATTCGCGAACTTCGGATGGCTCTTTTGAACTCGGAGGAAAGATCTTCGCCCTTTCTCAGCTCATCGTCGTCTCTAAATGTTCTCACTCCGGCTCGACACAACGCACAGTAAAGATCATTGGTGAAGCTTTTGCGCGTCTCACCTCTGAAGCTCAAGAACACATCGTACTCCCAGGCCGAAGATTCAAGATTGATTGCTGGGGTGGCCATCGGCAAAACAAAATTAAAGCTACTTGAATTGGGAGGTCAAAGTCTTTAAATTGCTGGTAATTGAAAGAGAAAACAGGTAAAGTGAGAACTGAGAAGGGAGGAAGAAGTTGGTGTTGACTGTTGGCTTTTATCACAAAGTTTACTTCTCCCTCCTCCCAAATTTATCACCAATTTTAGCATCTCCATTACATTAAAAATAAGTGTCATGTTTAGTGGTTTAATTTTTTTTTTAATATTATTTGGAGGGTGGGACCCAAAAAACACAAGGATATTCATACATTCTGGACATCCTGCCAAGTTGGCAGTCCATTTAAATCATCCTCTAACAGGCCTAGATTATTGTAGGGTGGATTAGCCCGAACATGTAAGCCCCTTGGGCGACCACTTGAAAGCTTGGCTAAACTATCCACTACTTGATTTTGTTCACGTGCTATGTTATTGATTGTCAAGCCTCAAAACAGCGCAGCTCCCTTTTGCATGGCTCCAGGATGTTATGAGCTGCGATTGAGGGAGGCCTTGCCGAAGCCATATAACTTGTAATCTCGTTGGAGTTGCTTTCAAAGATCACTCTGTTGATCCCCGAATGTGCTGCTAGTTGAATGCCTTTAAGGAGGGCCCAAGCTTCCGCTTCAAATGTAGAACAGTTCCCTATGATGTATACCTACCCTTGCTTCTATAAGCCTGCCTCATCTCTTATTAATCCACCACGGCAAGCTCTGGACGTGGTCATGTCGACAGCTCCATCTACATTCACTTTTACATAGCCGTTTCGTGGTTTTGACCACGTTAGTTTGTGCTAATTGTTTGCACTCGGACGACCACATGGGTTATTTGCTCTGCAAAAGGCTCTGTTAATTCCTTCAACTTGGGAGCTGATCCAAGAGGTTTTGAACTGGAGTGGTTTGACCGTATTGTTGAAGATGGCGTCATTTCTCCACTTCCAAACCCACCACAACGTCATTGCGAACACAGTGCTATTGTTGACAGGATGCCTGCCATTTCCTTTGTTAGTGATTCCTTCCTCTAGCCATCTAGGAAAAGGGGCGTATTTGGTCTTCTCAAAGAATGCCGGAAGAACTGCTCTCCACACCGAGTCTGCGAGAGGACAGTGGCGTAATACGTGGTCCACGCTTTCCACTATATTCGTGCAAAACCAGCAACTATCCGACTCTGTCATTCCACGCTTAGCCCTGTTCTCATTGGTCATGATTCTATTGTGTTTTACCAACCAAATGAATGTACGGACACGGTTGGGGACTTTGAGCTTCCAAATGCTATTCCACTTTGCAGCTTCGGTTAAACCCTCCTTTCCTGACGCAATATATGCTGAACCAACCGAAAAGCTGCCTGAGGCTTCTTTACTCCAACCTATAGTATCATCCATATGCTGGTCCTCATCTAGAATGCACACAGCCAGCTTATTTAGAGACTCTTCCGGAAGCAGATTACTCAATGACTCCCACTGCCAGCCTCTTACTCCCTCCCAATAACTTGAAACTGGTCTGTCAAGGTCCCCTATTGGTATCAAGTTGATGACTTCTTGGCAGAGAGGTTTGTCCCCCAACCAATTATCTGTCCAAAATGCCGTTCGTCTTCCATTTCTCACTGTCTTCCGTATTCCCTTTATCAGCAAGACGAAGGAAAGATCACTGGTGGGCCGGAGTAGGTGCCTTACGCTTGGGTCCCATGGCTTCCAAAAAGGTAAGTTCTGAAATGTGGGTGGATGAGCAAAAATGGAAGCAGTAGCGCTATTTATAGAGGGGAGTTTACCTGGCCTTGAAAATGACAGTCGGTAGCAGCACTCGAGTGGAAGGAGTTAAGGCGATGTGATAGTGTCAGAAGCTCGCTGATCGACAAAAGATAAGGATTAAAAGGAATTAATGCATTAGACTTGACTAGTGATGGGATCGGGAGAAGATAGAGCTTAAAGGTGGAAGCTCGGGGAGGCACGAGTGATAACCAGCGCAAGGAGAAAGACCCAGTTGCAGGTACTTTTCCGAGTCGTGCTTTGCGTAACTCGGGAAAGTGAGGGACTTGGGGGGGGGGGTAAAAAACTTTCCCTAAGTAAAAGCGAATTAGAAGTGATAAAGTACGAGGATGATGGGTTAATGGCACAGGACGAGTTATCAATACTTTTCCGAGTTATGCTTTCTCGGGAAAGTGAAGGACTGAGGAGTGAAATTTTTCCCAAGGGTCTCCGAAGCAAACATATTTTCACGAGTTGTGCTTTGCGTGGCTAGGGAAAACGAGGGACTAGATGATGGGGGATAGGCTAAAGCTCGGTACTAGGAGCTCGGAGTGAACCGAAGAGACGACTGATAAAGTGGGGAAGAGGGCTCGGAGGAAGGCATGATAATGCGATATAGGTCGGTCGAGGATGAGTCAGTCGGTTGAGGATTCGAGGAAGGGGTGACAAGGCAGCTAAATATCTTAGACTGAGAGTGATTAAACAGTGCTATTGAAACAACTAAGTACTATGGAAAAAAGAACGGGCTAAAGGAGTGAGAAGGAGATGAGTCGGTCCAGACGGACCTAGAGGGAGACCGAGGTAAGAAAGACGGCTATGGAGGTTTCCTAAAAGAGTCTGGCGGCGAAAGGCGGAAGATATAGAAGGAAGATCGGTATAGATTAGGAAAGTATCTAAATGTAATAAGGAAAGAAATCCTAAGGTAGTTTAGAAGTTTTCTAAGGGAGAAATCCTTCATAACTTGTATAAATAGGGGTTCAAGGCTTTGAAAGAGGCATAAGCAATTCACTGTACTCAAAGGCAATTTATAATACAAAAAGGGCTGAGAAGTCACTCTAATTTCCGATCAAGTGTTAGTCGATTTTCTGGTGGTGTTGGCTTGCCATTCGACCCTCCGTGGTTGATAAAACCAACAAATACTCAAATATAACTTATATTATTAATAAAAACAAAGTTTTACAAAATTACAAATTATTGAAAACTTCATGATATACAACGTTAGTGGTTGATGTAGAAGTTATATAATTAAATATATGAAGTATTGTTATAACATTTAAAATAAAAGAAAAAAGAATAATGTAATAATGTTCTCTATTATGATCAACGGTTACAGGTTTACTGTGGGCATTTACATAAATGTTAAATATTTTGTATTTTTTCAGTACATGTATACACATATCAACAATGACAAAAATTTCATAATAAAAATAAAGTGTAGTTGTACAATAAAAAAAAATTAAAGATAATATTATTCAAAGCAATACTAAATTACAAATTATTAAAACATCTTTATAAACTACATTAGTAGTAGAAGTTAATTAATTTTTGATTCATCACAAAGTAATATTTTAAGGTCATTTAGGTGAATTATTTTTGATGCAGCCACATATAATTGACCATGAACAAAGACTGATTTCTTTAATAGCAACCCAACATTCGACAGTGTTTGACCTTTGTTGATAGTCAATTGATTGTTGTAGCACGCCACCATTTTTATCTTGATTTATAGTTTTACAAATAACTTTGGACTTTATTTGGAATAACTTTATGCCGCATGCAACTCCATGATAGAATTCTCTACAAAAAATAAAAAATAGAATTATTAAATATTGAAGTTTAGTCAATGTTGACACAAAAACTCAAACTTAAGTATTATCTCTGTCCCATTTTATGTGTCTGGTTCGGTTAACGAGCCTTGACTGAAGTTATTTTTAACTCAATTTTTCATAATATTAAGTTTAGTATTAATATACAAAATTTATATATTTAAAAACTACACTAAAAGTAATATAATTTATAACCTACATACAACATATGAAAATATGTCTTTTAAGTAAATATTAAGCTAACGTCATGTATATATTAACAGTGATTATTTACCAAAAATAAAAATATGTAATATACTAATTAACCATTAGTCAATACACTCATCTGAGTGTGCATCTCCGGTTCCAGTACGCGGCAAAAATTTCGTTTAGTTGTAAGGTAGCTAAATCCTTTTTGTTTAGTTGGATTTGCGTAATCCCCGTGTTCGTTATTGTAATTATCTAATGGCATGTTTGGTTTATGAAATTGGATAGGAATGGAATAGCATTTCTTGAAATGACCTATTCCATTGTTTGTTTTGTTCATTTTATCATGGGAATGACATCCCGAGGAATGAGCTATTACCTTTGCAAAGGGAATAGTCATTCCTTGGGGGCTTTGGTATTAGCTATTCCCATGCTCTTGGGAATAGCTTTTACATGATAAATATCAAAAATACTCTTTGTACATTATTTAATATTTATATTTAATAAATATAATGTATTATATAAATGTATATATTTGATTAATTATATTTTTACCTATATATATATATATATATATATATATATATATATATATATAAACACAAAATAATAATAATAATAATAATAATAATAATAATAATTATTATTATTATTATTATTATTATTTAAGGTATTTACGTCTTTAAAACCTATTCCATTTGTATTTCTTTAACCAACCAAACACTAGAATACAATTCTTAAAGTCTATTCCTTCAACGAACCAAACAATATTATATAATTCATATTCTATTCCTTACATATTCCATTCTCTGTGGAATAGCATTTCTATTCCCTCCAAATTCATTCCGTAAACCAAACGTGCTGTAAAGGAAAAAAGAAGAATACTATTTTTATGCATTGATAGTACATTGGTAGCAGGAATTTATTTGTCACAAAAATAACCCAAAATATATAACAATTACAATATCTCGATTTTTAAAAATTAATAAAAAATATTTAATACATTTGAATCAAATATTTTAATACCTGCAGAATTACTCATCATAGGTGTAACTGGAATATATCTCAGTCAATGGTGTACTATTAGGATTGTTCACAACAAAATTCGCGCTTGAGGTTTTGATCTACTAACATGTTAAAATTAGTGCCAGAATACACAATTTTACTCAATCATATACAAAATTAAATACTAACCGTTAAAGACTATTATACGCTCAAAGGAGTAGATAGTGATGTTTGAGAAACTCCAAATAGCATCTCATTGGTTTCGACTGAATGATTTACCGTTGTGTTGAAACGGACTTATATTTTCTTGTTGCACAAATTTCATTCTCTACAAATACAAAGAAAAGAAATCTAATATATCTAAATTAGTAGGAACTATGGGGGTGTTTGGCAAACGACTGATAGCTGGTTGGTTTAGCTAGTAGCTGATGGCTGGTTGTGTTAACTAATTTACCAGCTGGTTGTATTAGCTAGTTATAAAAAACTGTTTGGTAAATTAGTTGTTTACTAGTAGCTGATTGAATGTAAAATGACATTTAAGGATATGAGTGTATTGTATTATTTCAACCTTTAAATATAACAAGAAGATAAACTCTTATTAATAAGTAATTATAAAATTTGGATATCATCTATACTTTTTTTTTAAAGGCATAAGTTAATTATTTTTGTTTATTTAACTCTTATTAAATTATACGAGTATTCAAAAACAATTTTTATTACGTATTTATTTTCTATTATTATTATTATTAAATATAACAAACCCATCACCCGTTTATTATTATTATTATTATTATTAAATAACAAACACACCATCCATTTAAAAGTAAATCACATTGATTTCAAATGATAAAATAGTCCCATTGTTCCCAACAAGCTAATACAAAAAGCTACATTTATTAGCTTTTCAATTTTCAGCTTATTGGCCCAATAAGCCAAGGCCAATAAGCCATTTACCAAACACTTCAAAATAGCTTATTCGTTGGTCAAAAAGCTAAATTTGGTCAAATAAGCTAAATTTTGGCTTATAAGCCAATAATCAAACACCCCCTATATATTATATCAAAAGATTAATATAATCTATATATAATAATTACTATCATATATATATATATATATATATATATATATATATATATATATATATATATATATATATTTATACACTGACACGGTGTGTATGTACGTGTAACCTATATATTAATGTGTATGCACGTCATAATGTATACATTACATATTACAGCTATAATAATAATAATAATAATAATAATAATAATAATAATTATAATAACAATTAAAGAAGATGAAGGATCTAGAACCTCATCCTGATCCTCTCAGTCCAAGTAAGCTTGTGCATCGGACGGGTTCGGACGAATCGGATTTCTCATCTGTCAACCTATTCGGATTTCAGTTGCTTTTTTCTATATCCTATCCGTGAATTTATAACTATATTTCTATCGGGTATTTATATTTCGGGTTCGGTCGGATATTGTCGGATTTCGGTTAAATTAGGTTTGGGAAAATAATTTAAAAAGTAATGCAAAAGTGTAAACTAAAATCACTAAATTAGTAAAATTTGAAGCAAAATACAACTTCGAAAACTAATTATGTTACAAAACTCAAAAAATGTAGACTAAAAGTCTAAAATCACTAAATTAGCAAAAAACTATATTAGCTAATTAATTATGTTACAAACATCTACACAAATACTAAATTAGCTAATTAAGTTTTAAAAAAAATTACACAAAAATGACATAATCTGATAATCACAGATAATACTATTACCAATTACCAGATTCATACATTCACAATTTCACATAATGACACAATCACATATTCAAATATTATTTATAATAGGAATAACGTTCAAATTAGCCATTGAACGTAACCTCAAAGTGCAATTAGGCCACTGAACGAAAAAAGAGTGCAATCAGGCCACTCAACACTCCAAATGCATGCAATTTTACCTAATAGCATGTTACCTTCCATTTCATCAGGTTGCCTGTTTACATGGATGATAAGTTGGCATTTTAAAATATTTTTTAATACTAAACTTTAAAAATAAAAATAAAATAAATAAAAAATTTAAAAATTTAATTAAAAAAACAAGCAAACAAACAAGTAGGCATTATATTTTTAATTTTTTAATTAACTTAAAAAAAAACAAGGAAGCGGGCATTTAATGTTATTATCATTAAAAAATTATTTTAAAATGTCAATTCACCATCCACATAAGCAGACAACCTGATGAAATGAAAGGTAACCTGCTATCTGGTGGAATTGCATGTATTTGGAGTGTTCAGTGGCCTAATTGCACTTTTTTTTTTTCGTTCAATGGCCTAATTGCATTTTTAGGTTACGTTCAGTGGCCAATTTGAACCTTATTCCTTTAAAAAAAAAAAGTATTCATTCAAATGGCCTTCGGCTTCCTATTAACTGTTAAGAAATGCAAAATGGTGAAATAACATCATTTTCCTCATCTTCAATAATCATTCAAATACTACTCATATTCATGTTAAGAAATGCAAAATGGTGAAATAACACAAGTGTAATATATGTTAGTTATACTAAATAAGTAATCATTCAAATATTATTTTTTTTTTAAAGTAATCATTCAAATGGCTTTCAGCTTCCTATTAAGAAATGCAGAATGGTGAAATAACACAATTTTCCTCATGTTCAATAATCATTCAAATATTTCTCATCTTCCTGTTAAGAAATGCAAAATGGTGAAATAAGACAAGTTTAATATATGTTATGCTAAATACTAAGGGAGTAGAGTCAGTAGTACTCAAAAAAAAAAAAAAAATACTAAGGGAGTAACCGTCTAACATGTGGGCTATGGCTCAGATTGCTAAGTTTTCATATCAAGATAGAATTGGGGGCAAATTACTACTTGAGTTTTGGAACAAAACCCAAAACTCAAAGCAACATACCAACCCAAAATCTTTTGATTTAGACAAAGGTAGAAGCATCATCATAGCAAATGAATAGAACTGAAAAAATAAAGAGTAAATGAGTAAGGGTTGGCAGGGATGAACCAGCACTCTTAACTCTAGTTGTCCCAGTTGCCAACTCTGCAAAAAAAAAAAAATTTAATTAAAAATAGAAAGTAATTCAAAATGAAGGAATTTAAAACACAAAATAAATAAAAGAAATGACTATACCTTTTTCAAACATTTCAACATCATCAATATTTTCCTCAAGCAGATAAGGGGCAATAACTTCCACCATATATACATGCACTTTAAGAGATTAAGCACAAATCACAAAAGCAAAATATAATTTCATCATTTTTGTGCTCAAGTATTCATATAAAGCTCAGAGTCTCAGACAGGGAGACAGTGAAAAACTGACAGTATATCACAATATCGACTTATAAGCTTTCACTCTGTATATATGCATGCACTTTAAGCACAAATCACAAAATCAAAATATAGTTTCATCATCTTTATGCTCAAGCGTTCATATAAAGCTTAGACAGAGTAATAGACTGACAGTATATCACAATATCAACATATGAGCTTCCACACTGAATATATACACGCACTTTAAGCACAAATCACAAAATCAAAATATAGTTTCATCATTTTTGTGCTCAAGCATTCATATAAAGCTCAAATAGAGTAACAGACTGACAATATATCACAATATCAACATATATGAGCTTCCACATTGTATATATACATAACCAACATGGTTGGCGTGGTGGTTCAGCACCTTGTCCCTTAAGCATGAGGTTGGGGGTTCGATCCCTACCCAGGTAAATGGAGTAAACCATTTGGCCTCAATATAGTTTCATCATTTTTGTGTTCAAGCATTCATATAAAGCTCAATAGAGTGACAAACTGACAATATTACAATATTAACTTATAAGCTTCCACAATGTATATATACATGCACTTTAAGCAAAAATCAAAATATAGTTTCATCATTTTTGTGCTCAAGTATTCATATAAAGTGCATGTATATATATTGAATCAACACTAGCAATAGTCACCAGTTCACCACCAAGCTCGCTAGGGCTTCCACCGTCCACCGGCCAACGAAAAGAATAAAGAGATATTAACAGGTGGGTCGACTGGTCGAGTTGTTGTCTCGTTGAGACTGAGAGTCTGAGAGAATAAGAGAATCAAGAGATTCATGAGAGAATAGAGAAGACTAAGAAGAGCAAAGTCGAGAATATTAGAGAGAAGAGAGAAATGCAACTGCCGATTGCGCTCTCAAGTCTCAAACCCTCAAAATGTGAAGAACGACTGAAACATTGGTGAATATGTATATATATAGAACACTCAAACGATGTCGTATGGAGAGCAAAAAAACCCTAACCCTAATTACTTTCGGATATTCAGGCGGGTCGGGTGTCCAAATACCCCACCCTTCCCGATAAGTTCCAGGCCGACTTAAAGCACAGTGCGGATCGATTGTCTTCAATCGGATTCGGATCGGGGCGGTTCCCTTCTCTTTGGGCGACGAGTGGGTCGGGTTAATCGGATCCTGCACACCCCTAGGTCCAAGCACCTCAGTCCTTCCCATTTTCAGATTTTGATCCTCTCTCTCTCTCTATTACCATTGCGTTGAATATTGCTTACCCACTCTCAAAACATCACTAATCTGAAAACCATACTCAACCAAAGCTAAGCTAGAAGTGAAGAGGAAGCATGGTATGTATTTCTTCGTCGTACAATCAATTTAGTATGTGTATCTAATTCGTGTAATTTGGCACTAAATTTGTAGATAATCTGTGTGAATTTCTTGAATTTAAAGACCAAGAACACATTATCAACACAATCTTTAACGATCTGACCAATAAATTCACTTAATCCTAGAGACCTAGAGATCTAGGATTTTTTCTTTAATTTATGAAATGCATGTCTTGGTAATCTTAATTATTTCAGGCCAGACAGCCTTACTTGCTATGTGATTATCGGGTGTTGATTGTTGTAGATCTAGAGTTTTTTCTTTCTTTTCTTTACCTACAAATGTTTCTAACTGTCTTTTTATTTTTTATTTGAATAATGCAAATTCAACAGCTAAAGACATGCGTTTGAAGAAAATAAGTATTTTTTGTGTGGTGATTGATGAGTTGTGTTTTAGCGGGAGGTGGAAAGAGTGTAAGTGTTAAAACGGGAAGAAGTTCCCGAGTATCGTCTCAAGGAACGGTAAGAAAGGATTTGGTAGACAAGGAATTAGGCACAAGAGTTCCTATGTTTCAAAAGCTAGTCCTAATCATAAGGTTTGTGTAGGTCATTCTAAGAATAGCTCAAACACTAAAACGAAAGGTGTTGTAAACAAGTATAGGAAGGGAGGATTCGGACTAATCTAGCACACATGCAACTCTTGATTTCCTAAGGTACTAGGGGTTTGAAAACACTCAAAGGACTCACATGAGACAAGGTCACTCGCACCACCGCCACTCTCGTGGTCAATGGACTCACTTCTTAGACCATAAAGTCATCCTTGTGAACTTTAGGCTAGAAGAGGCATTATGACAAACACGTTATGTGCCTCTTGCCTTCCTACTCCCTTTTCTCAAAAGTGAGAAGGAAAAGAGGTTGGTGAGGTCTCAAGCATTCCCTATTCTCATAGGTGAAAGCTTTCTACACTAACTCTCAAGTCCGATTGGCCTAATCGGAAGCTTTCTACACTAACTCTCAAGTCCGATTGGCCTAATCGGAGTAGAGCTACACTAACTCTCAAGTCCGATTGGCCTAATCGGAGTAGAGATCACACAAACATCCCAAACCGCTATCAAGATATCCAAAAAGCATCATTCTACCCTAGATATATGACATGAGAGCTCAAGAACAACATGCATGTTCAACTAATCCAAATCCACTAGGTAACTAGCCACACATCTCTAAACTAGGCATTATCAAAGCAATTGAACAAATCTAAGCTATAAGGATTGAAATCTAAACACAAATCAAAGCACAAAACAAATCAACAAATCAAATCACAACTCAATTCACAAACTAAAATTGAAGAACAAGAGAGGAAATTGGATGATTACTTGAATATAAATGGAATTCTTCTACAAATCTTGATCAATTGCAAGTTGATGTCCACAATCTTCTCCAAATCTAGCTACTTGAAATGAAATGTGAATGGAATTGAAATGGAATTGGGAGAGAATTTCAACCTAATTCTAGAGAGAGAAATTTTAGACTAGACTAATCTGGAAAAAAATGAATGGGATCCCCCTCAAAAATGCCCCAAATCTCTATTTAAATCGCGCCAAACCGCCAAAATAACATGTAGTGGACGCCCGACTGGACGCGCGTCCGCTGCGCGTCCAGCGGGATTCTGTGCGCGGCTTCGAAACTTCGGAGAGATCTCGGAATCGGACGCGGGCGTCCGACCTGCGTCCGCTGTGCGTCCTAAGCAGACATTGCAACTTCAGAGAGGTGTTTTTCGGACGTGGGGCGTCCGGTCCGCGTCCTTCCCGCGTCCAAAGCAGACATCGCAAACTTCTGCAAGCTATTTTTCGGACGCGGGCGTCCGGGTGCGTCCGCCTGGCGTCCGCAGCGGCCTGCTTCGATTCCTCAGCAGCGTGTAATCGTGGACGCCTGGGCGGACGCGCGTCCAAGGCGCGTCCGTGCCTATTCTTCGCTTCCAATTTTGGCCCGTGAATCATCCTTTGAAATTCATGCCTTTTTCACCTTTTTGCACAACGTTTTACCTACAAAATGATCAAACACGTGTGGACTTGGGTCCAATGGCACTAACACGCATTTTAACGCAATTAAGCCCCAAATTAATCACAAAAGCTAGCAAGTACGTGCAATGCGACCCGAGAACGACCCTATAAGTGTAGCATCTTTTGCACTTATCAGTGATTATAATAAGTTGTTCTTGTTTTTTGAAATAAGTATATTTCGTAAATATATGATGTCTACTGCTAAAAAAAAGTAAAACTATTAATTATATGCATTATTAGTTTATGTTATATTTTTTTCTAACCAAATAATAATAAATTGTGTTACTTAAGATTATATGAACTTGGGATTTCCAGGCACCATTGTTGTGTCATGTTAAGTTTATAGGACTTAACAGATTCTAGAAAGGATGATCAACTGCTGTGGGACCTTTCAAATGTCAAGTGTTGCTAAGCATAAGCTTATGAAATAACTTTACTTGTTATGCATTATTAGTTGATGAATTATTAGTTTAAGTTTCTTTTTTTTTTTTTTTTTTTTTTTCTCTAATAGGCTTTAAATACAGTTTGAGTTCTTGTAATGAATCCCAAACAAATTTGTTTGGATAATATTAAGAAGAAGCAAGACAGTATATCATCATATAAAAACTGAAACCATTATTTCAATGCTTATTCCATCAAACAAATCTATTCCTAAATACAAACTATATTGGATGATTTACAGAATGATTCTAAAAATATCTTCCTGAAAATTTCACTGCTGCTTGTCTTTTACCTGTAAATGATTTCCAACACAAAATAAAATTTTTTTAAAAAAAAGAAAAAAAAAGTAGTAGACCACATAATATTTTAGACAATTCAAATAAGCAAATTAAATTAAATAAAACATACCAAAAGTTACAACTACAAGAATAGTTTGCTTTTTAAAAATATGATTTACAAACAGGGTGAATATAGTATGATGGATATTAACTAATACGGAGTAGTATTTTACTTTTTTGTATATTTTTTATAACATGTTATTTTATTTGATCTTTGTATTCACATACATGCTATATTTGCATATCTGGAAAATCTGTTACTATACATGCATTTGAACACATCGGGAAAGAAAGATGTATGGCATATGAACATACCAACTGCAAATGATATAAGATAAGTTGCTATTAAAGAATTTGAATACATTTTGTATATTATTTTTTTCTCTCTCTCACACACATATACACATGGTCAAAACTTTACTATGTGGTTATACATTGATGCTCATATATTCTTTCATGACACAACTTAAAATCAATTCATTTTCTAGCCATTTTGCAATTTATAGGAACTGAAATGTAAATATGTGCTAATTATCATTCCAGGACACAAATAGAATATGAGGTATACATTTGTGTGATATTGGTTTAAAAAAATAAATAGAACTAAATACACCTTATATTTTCTGTCTATTATTACCAAATCACTGCAGTTTATATTTAAGTTTTAAGCTAGTGTTTTTTTTTTTTTTTTTTTTCAAATCTCCCAAACTCCAAGTTCTATATATAATCCTCCATAGTTAGTACTGGTTATAGTTGGCAATGGTGCTCTATGTTTTTATGGTTGACCACCGTTGATTTGGAATACTTTTTTTCATCCAAATATCCGCATCTTTACAAATTTGTTTCAACTCTCAGTGCTCGCCACAACATATTGTTACTTGTTTTAGATGAACTTGAGCATTAAAGTTAATATTTTACAGTTTTATTTGAATTGTTTCTTGGAATAAGGCTCAAATTGGCCACTGAACGTAACTTGAAAGTGCAATTAGGCCACTAAACGAAAAAAATGTGTAATTAGGCCACTGAACACTTCAAATGCATGTAATTTCACCTGATAGTTGTCTGCTTACATGGATGGTGAGTTGACATTTTAAAATATTTTTTAATAATAAACTTTAAAATTAAAAATTAAAAATTGATTAAAATATAAAAAAATAATATTAAAAATATTAATATTAAAAAATATTTAAAAAGTAATATTATAAAATATTAAAAATTAATATAAAAAAATATTTAAAAATTAATATTTTTTAATTTTTAATTTTATTTTCAATATTTATTAAATAATAAACTTTAAAAATAAAAATTAATTAAAAATATTAAAATATTAATATTAAAAAATATTAAAAAATTAATATTAAAAATAGAGAAAATATCATTTTTAGTCCCTCAACTATAATATATGTATCAATTTTGGTCCTTGACTATTAAAAATTTTAAATTAGGTGCATGACTATTCAATTTGTATCACATTTGGTCCTTGACTATTAACATTTTCAAATTAGGTGCATGACTATTCAATTTGTATCACATTTGGTCCTTGACTATTAACATTTTCAAATTAGGTGCATGACTATTCATTTTGTATCACATTTGGTCATGCCGCTAAATTTTCCGGCCAAATTTTCAGCGAAGTCACCGGTGACCGACTAGTTTATTTAATTTTTATTTTAATAATTATTTTAATACTCCGTAACTTTTAAATAAAAAAAAACTTAAAACTAAAAAAAATAATAAAAAAATAGAAAACGCTGGTCACCCCCGATGACTTCGCCGAAAATTTGGTCGGAAAATTTAACGGCAGGACCAAATGTGATACAAAATGAATAGTCATGCACCTAATTTGAAAATGTTAATAGTCAAGGACCAAAAGTGATACAAATTGAATAGTCATGGACCTAATTTGAAATTTTTAATAGTCAAGGACCAAAATTTGATACTATGTATTATAGTTGAGGGACTAAAAATGATATTTTCTCTTAAAAATATTAT
>NC_044923.1:13498583-13527351 GCF_003576645.1 Ipomoea triloba | reverse complement strand
AAATAATATTTAAAAATTAATATTTTTTAATTTTACTTTTTTATATTTATTATTTATTATTAAAAAATTATTTTAAAATCACACATCACCATCCATGTAAGCAGACAACCTGATGAAATTGAAGTTAACCTGCTATCAGGTGAAATTGCATGCATTTGGAGTGTTCAGTGACTTAATTGCACATTTTTTCGTTCAGTGGCCTAATTGCACTTTCAGGTTAGGTTCAATGGCTAATTTGAACCTTATTCCTTGTTTCTTTATACGCAGTACATCGATGTCGTTTAGGTTGGCAAATATGATGCTATTTAGAAATGCCAAACAAATATAGCAAACAATAATATGATACATCCCCAACCTACACCTCTTTGTGAATTATTTTATCCTATATTGTATTTTTACTTAATATGTAGATCTATCAGTTTTGTGTAGAGAAGATTATACATGTGTGAACTTTAATGTCCACGGTTGAAGTTGAACCCTGTGGATAATGTCATATGAAGTTGTGAACACAGGTATGCCCAAAAGTAATATAGAAGTCTGTAGATGATTGAAAACCATGATTTAAAAAAGATATATTCAAAAGTAATAGCAGAAGTTACAAATATGATAAAGAATCAATAATATCAGTTTTCATAAATACCTTGGTCCAAAAGGAATTGGAAGAGAAAGTACATGTAGAAGGTGATTTCTTCATGTTTGGTCCCATTATGTTGGCCTATTTCCATGGTTCTTCTCTTTTGTTTATTATTATTATTATTATTATTTTTTGTTTTCGGGCATGATTGTTAGGGCCTCCCCTAAATTCTACCATCTTCCGCCTTCTCCTCTTCCGCTGAGACTGCGAAAATACATGAATGATTCTTCTACATCTTTGAGCCAATTTTTGTAATGATAAACTCCTAGTGGTAGCTATCTTGCCAATTGTGAGGGCTTATTTATATTGTTGTGTAGTATTATAGAAGCTTATGTATATTTAATGTTAGCCTTGAAGACTCATTTCAAATTTAAATTTAGAGTTAATGACCAATTTAGTCCCTTGACTATAACAAAATTATCGATCTGGTCCTTAACTATCATTCTTATCAAATTAAGTCCTCAATTATGAAAATTTTACTTAATTTAATCCTTTCGTTAAAATTCCATCCATAAGCTGATAAATTAAAGGACAAATGGGTAATTTCACTTTTCTATGCTTTTCTTCTAGCCTCAAGCTAAAGTTTCTGGAGAAGCACAACAAAACGTAGAGAGTGGGGGCGACGGCGGCTATGGTGGTGGGAGAGCACAACCGTCTGTCTTCCTTTTAGTCTTCATATTTCCATTTTCTTTTTCTTGTTTTCACCGACACTTTCTTTTCTCTTCCTTTCTACAATGATGCGTGGTCATATTTCCATAAACTTCAATTCATATTGAAAATGTTGATTGTTGGTTTGCAAAGACCCATGATTCATGTATAAATATTTATTATATATATATAAATTATGTTTGAATGATATCATTATCATGCATCATTTGCTTCCAAAGAAATCGATGGCCCTCTCATGAGTTCAAGAGATATTTTCACTGACTTATAGAACTGAGCACATAAAAAAAATTTTTATTGAAGTCCCTTTCATAAGGATGTTATAATTTGACAACACCGAAATAGGAAAGACAATGCTTTATGATTATCTTCTATGGTAGGTATGTAATCTCTTATCTGTATGTCGTTATTTTTGTATGCGAAGGCTTTGAGAGTATTGTTCAAATGGACAAGTTCCACAAATGCAGAGGAACTCATCGCTTAGGCGCCGGCGGCAAAGAAATTAGACTTAGCCTAGCATTCGGAGTGCACCGAGAAGCCTCGACGAGTAAATTAAACTTGTTGTTGAGCTTCGAATTTTCATTCAGCAGACCGAGTTGTTATTGCTAGCATCCTGAAGAACGAAGAAGAAAATCAGAGAAGTAAATTACCCTTGTCCTTTAATTTAATAGCTTATTGATGGAATTTTAATGAAAGACTAAATTGAGTAAAATTTTCATAGTTGAACACTTAATTTAGTAAGAATGATACTCAAGGACTAAATCGGTAATTTTACTATAGTCAAGAAACCAAATTCGTCATTAACTCTTAAATTTATTTTGTATTTACACTTGTATTGATGTCCTGTAATTATGATTGAAGTATAGCAAGAGGCAACTTGTATGAGATATAGTAAACAAAATATGATATGTAGATAACATTTCCAATTCTAAGACATTTAAATCTCAATGTAATTAATGAGATAGTAAACAAAATCTCAAAATAAAAACGATTTTAAAATTTTTTTTATTGGCAACTGATAAGACACGTTTTTTAAGACGGAAGACAATCAATTCTTTGAATCCATCAAAACGACGCCGTGTGTTACACTGTTCATTTGGACGGGAGTTTGAGCCAAAAACATCTGACTTTTTTATACTTCGTATTAGGAAACTGATACAAATAGAACCTTTCACTTCCCCTCTAAATATTCCTTCCCCACCCTCTCAAATTTTTGTCCCCTTTATTCTCTTTCACTTGAAATGTTGCCTGTTTAATACAATATCATACAAGTATCCCTCTTTCAAACACCTTAGCCAACATAGAATCCACTGTGCCAATGCATAAATTCATCTGGGAAACTATTAAAGGCTGCATCAAGGAAACCACGCAAGGTGTGACTAGAGTAGGCACCCGAGTTTACCTTACATTGCGGATCTGGTCTAAAAATAACCTTCAGATTTTGTACCTGCAGTTAGCCGTTTCTGTACCTGTAAATAAATTGAAGGCACATCACGTGGTAATTACAGACACATAACATGATAACTACAAACATAAACTAGTAACTGCAAGTACAGAATATGTTAACTACTGACACATAACGTGTTAACCAACATCTTATGTGTTTACCGTTAACATATTCTGTACCAGCAGTTAACAATTTGTGTCAGTAGTTGTCATGTTATGTACCTTCAATTTGTTTACAGAAATATAAATTGTTAATTGCAGACACATAATTGTTGGACTAAGATTCACAATGCAATATAAACCAACTTGGTCCATGGTATAGCAATTGACTAGTAAGACTGCAAGAGTGAATGAGTGATGTACAATATCTTTTTACAGCTAGGTTGTACAATAGATTTTGTCCATACCACAGATTGAAGAAAAGAAGAAAGGGAAAATACCTTCAAGAGCTTTCTGAGAAATCAGGCCGGCCTTTCTATGTGAACACCTCTTAACTCAATGTCTTCTAGGGAATGAAGATTTTCCAAACCCTGAATATCCTTCAACTTTCTGCAATTTCTGAGGTCCAACTGTCTCAACTTTGCTAAATTTGACAAGTTTGGTAGTTTCTCCATAGACTTGCAATTGCTGGCCCAAAGTTGTCCAAGACTCGGAGGAAGTTCAGGGAGCATCTCCAGGTTCTTGCAATCAGCCAACATGATTTTTTCAAGCTTGGACAAATGAGAAAGGTTGGCGGGCAGGCCACGTATATTGCTTTCGTCAAGATAAAGATGTTTCAGTGAGGCTAAACTTGTAACCGATGAAGGGAGATAGTAAAAGGTAGTACTTTCTAACACGAGGGACACGAGAGATATCAACTTCCCCAGCTCCTCGGGCAATTCTTCTAGCTTTAGGCAGTTGGACACATCGAGTTCTTGAAGTGACCTCAATTGGCAAAGGCTATTCGGAAGTTTCTTCAGCTTTACACAATCTGTAAAATCTAAACGAACTAGTCTCCCCAAGCCTCCAATTGAGGAATCCACCTTCATCAAACTCGAGCAAAAAGCAAACGATAGACTCTCAAGATTCTGTACGCCACCAAAGTCTGGAGTCCTCGTGAGACGTTTGGAAAAACTGAGATCCAGAGACTTGAGACCTTGGAAATACTGTTTGAATCAATTCAACGAGGCCGGATAAGGCAAAGGAAAAAAGGAAAACAAAACGATGAATTAAAAGTTCTCAACTAAACACTTTTGGAATAGCAAATTAATGATGGCTAGTAAAATTTACCTTTAGAGGGGCTACAAATTTTTTTAAGCTACTCGCCAGCAATTCCAGATGTACAAGCTTTTTAAGATGAAAATTGGATGGCATATATTTCAAAGGGCAGTGATTCCACAGCAAACATTTGAGCTCCTTGAAAAGATTTTTGAAGTTTCCATGTAGATGGATATGGTCGATTTGGAGCAATCTTAAATTCTCCATATTCTTAAAGGCTCTTGTATCATAACTCATATTTTCCATGGGAGAGTTTGCCACAATTACCTGAACCTTTGGTGTACCCTGCACATAAAAGATACATCAGATAAAGAAAAGAATTTAATTGTGTGATAAATAAGTGGTTATTTTCACTAAACCGAACAACAAATTAACTAATTAAGTAGAGTATATATCTCCATGGAGGAATCTAAATCAAATGTGGTCATTAATCAAACATTAGCTATTTCAACTAGTATTTTTTTTTTAATTCAAGTAAATCAGATAGTATCACTTAAGCACTTGGTCTGTGATAATCAACACATAATTACAATTTAACAATTGGAAATGAGGACTTGTCAGCAACAATAACTATGCAATTGATGTATCAAGAGATGTACTATTAAAAATGGATCTAGTTTAGAATGGTATAGCATAACACAAGTACTTAACTAGCTCTAGGAATATAAATGAATCTCTAACAATTATATTGATGATGTGCATGTTATCTTTATTTTAAGTTTTACTGTTACATGCAAGTTTCCAAATTTGTTTCACAATTTGTAATCTTCAATTAAGAATGATAAGTTGTCACCATGTTTTTGAATTTAATGTGATTTCGATAATGGATGACTTTAAATGTAAAGGATCGGAAAAGCAACACAGACAACGCGCCAAGAGGTAAAGAACCCCTTCATTGTGACTTGGAAGAGCTTAAATACTAAGAATCTAAGATAAGTTGACAATTGACAAACATAGAAAGATTTGATAAGTTTATGCATCATAAGAACAAGAAAAATAAAAGAAATTCATTATTACCTTATGTCCTATAAGCACATTGTGGATATCACGGGAACACCACAATCGACTACGTTCACCTGGGTTGTTGGGCGACTCCAAACGAACTACTTCTCTTCCCATTTCTCGAATTAAACTATGCATACTAATTTGAGAATCATAATAGTTTATCAAGCACTTATCGACCAAGCGTCGAATTTCGATGGCCGCAAAATACCCCATGGCCTCAACAATTTGAATAAGTGTATCTTTGAAAATGACATGGGGGAAACAAACAAGATCAAGAAAAAGAGCTTTTGTACGATCATCTGGAAGCCCATCAAAACTGATTTTAAGTTTATTTTGAATGTCATTACGAGGTATTCTCTTCAATTTCTCAAAAGTAATAATCCATTCTTCCTTCAATTTATCAGACAAATACGCCCCTATCACTTCAAGAGCTAAGGGTAGTCCCCCACAGTAAGTCACGATGCCATGTGAAAGCCCAATAAATTCTTCTTTTGGTAATGCTAGCCCTCTAAATGCATGTAGGCTAAAGAGCTGCAACGATTCCTCACTATTCAATTCCTTGGCTTCATAATGTTCATCTTTTTTTAAATTTTTCAGCACATCTGCAACTCTCGTTGTTAAAATAAGTCTACTTCCTGCACCGAACCAATCTCGTTCACCACACAAGGCATTAAATTGATCGAGATGCTCCAAATTATCAAGAACAATGAGACATTTTTTTGCTTGAAGCCACAGTTTGATCAACATGATCCCTTCAGCTTCACTGCCAACTTTAATCTCCTTTCTTAGAAGATTCTTAAGAAGCTCTTCTTGTAAGACTTTTATCCCATAGTTTTTTTGCTCTAAAATGTCTGATCTAATCTCAATAAAGCAACTTCTCTCAAAGTACCCAAAAAGTTTGTTATATACAGCTTTGGCAAGAGTTGTTTTTCCAATCCCTCCCATACCATAGATTCCAATCATGCGAATATCGTTCTTGGGTTCTCCACACATGAACTGGACCACGTGCTCAACCCGGGATTCAAGTCCTACTACATGCTTGGGAACACACATCGGCACCCGGCTTACTACCAATTGGACCTCTTTGATGATTGCATCAATGAACTTTGATTCATATCTTCCGTGTTTAGAAAGAGAATGAGAGCAGATGTTTAGAAAATGCCATAAAAATGCTATACTAAATAGCATACAGTTAATACCAAATGAATATGTATTTCAATTCAAACAAACATGAAAAACTGTATAATGCATACTCATTTCGGTTGGTCTTCATGTTTGTTTGTAAACTCAAATGAGCATTCAGTGCAATGTATATGATCATGAATTTCATCCATAATCTAGCAAATACTAATTTCGATCCGCATATTTAATTCCTACCAATTTTCATCCAGACTATTGTTTTAGCGCCAAAACTCATCACGCCGAGCTTAAAGCGAACGCCGTTGCTTGTTGGCTGGGATGTGTGTTATATTTATTTTGTACAAGTTTCAATTTTCCGCTAATTCCACTAACCTTTTCTTTTGGTTATATTTGTTTTTATCGAAGCCTACCATTATTTATCTTTGGTGTTAAATTCAAAATTGAAAACCATATTTATCCGGCTAACTTGAATCTTTTGCTTGTTTTTTGTCCAAGGGGAAATGAAAAATCCGCTATCTAAGACCCCCGACTCGGAGATAGGATCACGGAGAGCCCCCTACTAGCGCTCATCCCTTGCTTGATTATATGGATTAGGTCTTTTGGCTTATTGGGTGTATATCATTTTTTGATGTCTTGGCTTCCGTTTAGGACACGTCGGAATATGAAATTATTAAAGGTATTTTCGTCCTTTCATAATTAAGATTCAAATTCAAACTTGAATAAAAGAAATTTAAGACCTAAGATCCCAATTCACTATTCTCATCCTCATCCTTCTCCTTCTTATTCCTTTAAGAAGGATGAGGAGGAAGAGAACGGTGAATTTGGATCTTAAGGCTCTCTTGTAGCAATTGGATCTTAAATATAAAAGGACGAAAATACCCTTAATAATTTCATATTCCCATGTCATAAACGGAAAGGTGATTAGCATGATAGTGTGATGAGTTTTGGTACTAAAACAATTGTCTATGGATGAAAATTAGTAAGAATGAAACATGTGAATCAAAATGTTATTTTTCCCGAACCAAATTGGCATTTGCTCAATTATTAAAATTAAGGGTCACACTTGTGTGAGACCGTCTCACAGATTCTTATTCGTGAGACAGGTCGGGTCAGGTCAAAACACCATGCAAATGTCATACTTATATGTGCAAATCTCATACTTATATGTTCAAATATAACACTAATCAAAAATACAATTTTTGTTACTTATAAGAGAAAAAGTAATACATTTTTCATAATAAGTAATTTTGACAAGTGCCTCTCACTTGTAAGGGCAAATATAATACTTTTGAGGAAAAATGTAATACTTTTAAGTCGAAATGTAAAAGTATTGTATTTTCCCTTAAAAGTATTACATTTACCATAATAAGTAACGAAATTTTTATTCTTGATTAGTATTACATTTGAGCATATAAGTATGATATTTGTGCTTACATTTGCATCGTGACCCGACTCGACACGTCTCATGGTGAGACCGTATAGTTTTTGCCTAAAATTAATTATATCCACACTTTACACTCAATAATTAAAAATGAAATTAGCTATAATCTATTAAAAGAAAATTACTCAACAGGCATATAATTGATCACCAAAGATGAAATAATCCAAACAGAATGATAATCAATACCCATCGGCGACGTCTCCCAAATCCCATCCCGACAAATTTCCAACTTTAGTGAGAGCATCTCTCCAATTCTGAACCTTATCGCTTGCCCCAAAACGCTGTTCGTGCGTAGCGAAGGCCACGCCGTAGTCGCCACTTTGCCGGCGAACTTGGGAAGGATCAACGTCGTAAAAAACCGGAAAAACCATCAGTTTTCCCTTCTCCTTGCACTCGACGATTTGCACAAGTTCGTCAAGGCACACCCCAGAGGAGGCATAGTCTTTGGAGAGAACTATCACGGAGATTCTCGAGCTTTCAATCGCTCCCTTGAGCTCAGGCGAAAGAAATCCGCCCTCTCTGCGCTCCTCCTCGTTGTCCCTGAATGTGTTTAGCCCGGATTCACATAGCGCAAGATGAAGGTGATCGGTGAAGGTTTTGCTAGTGTCCTCGCCTCTGGAGCTCAAGAACACATCGAAATCCCATGTGAAAGATTCAAGATTGAATGTTTGGGTGGCCATAGATAGAGCGAAGAACTGAGCAAAACGAGAGATGTAAGAGTTGAACAGTGAGCCATTGTTGTGAAGGAAATCGGTAAAGCAAGAAAAAGAATAGATTCTTTCAAAACAAATAAAAAAAGAATAGAAGATGACTGAGACTGACGCTGACCAGAAGACGACCGGAGTCTAACTAAAAGAAAAAATATATTATACTGAGCCCAGGAGAGTAGAAAAAATGGCGGTCAAATTATTTAATCAAATGAATAATTTAGATTAATATTATTAATAGAGATTACCTAATTTAACCTTACTTTTATAATTATACGTTAAGTTTTCCATTAAATATTCTCTTCTCCGTTAATATTCCGTTAACTTTTAACTTACCCATTAATTTCTATAAGAAAGGTCTTAGGTTCGGACCTCATCTCAATCAAATTTGACATAATTAAGTTTCTCACTCTATTTTACTCTTATTAAATTAAATAAATTAGTAGCTACAACAAAAAATGATACATATGTATTTCTTTAATTTAGAATTGTGTCTACAATACCTTTATTTGAAAAAATTATTCATTATCAAAAAATTAAATTAAATAAAAATAATAATTTCATTAGTTATATTGTTTTTATTTTCTCTCATGCAAATATTCTTTACATTCAAATTTATCAATTGATATTCATTACATTGTCCATTATCTTATTTTTACAATATCTTGTAATTAAATATCAAAGTTATAGTACAAAATAATGTTATATATTTATTTACCAAGTATTTTATTAATACTATTAAAAAATTTTAAATAATTTGAAGGTAAATATATTAACTACTTGGGTATTGATTGACAAAGAGAGTACTCAAATAATAACACAACAAATTGAAGCGGAATCACTCTATTTTACTCTTATTGAATTAAATAAATTAGTAGTTATACCAAAAAATGATACATATGTATTTCTTTAATACCATGAAAAAACAAAAATGAATAGTTTGAAACCAATCATATAAACTACTTGGGGGATTTGTTGACAATGAAAGTACTCAAATAACCCATTACCCAGCAAATTGAAGCGAGAAACGACCTTTTAATATCTTTGGAATACATAATATTTTAAATTTTCAAATTTTTATTAATTAATTTAATCTTTTTTCTTAAACTAGGGATTTCTTTATCCACAATAACTCATTAAACAATAATGGTTGAACCAAATAAACCCCAAGCAGAACACCTAAAGGAAAGTCCATAACTCATATATCATAATCTCATTGCATGACGTTGTCATCTATGCTATCAACAATATCCGAATTGCAAATAATACACTACCAACAAAAAGGAAGAGAACAAATAGTAAAGATGAAGACAATGACAATGTTATTCAAAAGAGAATTAAGAACACTTAGAAAAATTCAAATTAAAAGTAATATTTATTTAGACTATCATTTTTAGACTATCGATTTTACAAGGTTACAAGCATTTATTTTAGTAATAATTATAATGTATTTTATGTATTATCTTGGATTCATATATGATAGGGATAAAATCCCAGTCTACGTATCCCGGCCTCCCGGTCTGTGTGCCCAGTTAAGGGTCGATCACCCTCCGGAACTTCTGCCCGATCTGACCAGGCCGGACAACCTTGCGCCCCGGGCCACAGTTAAAGCCTTTGTAGAGGTTCGAACCAGAGACCTCACACCCGCGTGCATATCCGCGAGCGTGCTGGACCGACAGAGTGACCGGTGCATGTCCGCCACGCGTCCTACATGCCGTCAGACCGGAGGTATTGTCGGGGCACTATAAAAGGTGCATTTAATGCGGGGAAGAGGACTTTTGGCTATTTCTTCTAAAACAGTAGCTGAAGAGACCGGGAACCTCTGACCCACTGTCACGTAGCTCGGTCTCGTCTAGGGTATTTCTACCTGTACCCGATTCGTATAAATACAAGCATACTATTCCGTATTTTGCGTTATCATTTTGGCGCCGTCTGTGGGGACCGAAGTGAGAGAAGCCGACCTTTGTTCTGCCCGACTTCGACTCCCAACCATGTACCCTTACATGGACTATTTTGCTGCTGCCGACCCCGAGCAGGAAGCATCTTCTGATTTGCGCTCCCGCCTCAGTTCCCGAGGCGAACCGAATAATATGACTAACCTTCCGCAAGCCGATCCAGCCAATGTCATCCACCCGCCTCAAGCGTTTCCCATTCCGGTCGGACCAGTACCTTATCAGTACCCAGCGTACCCGCTTGACCCTACCGCCTAGTGGTGGGCCAACTCTCCCCGGTTCTATCCGCAGCCGTACGCCCCCTCTTTCCCATTTCAACCGGTGCCACCCGTTCAACCACAGGCCCTCCGGTCCCTCATCCAGACACCGCAACGATCGAAGCTGCTGCTACCCCCTCGCCCGCACTAAGGAGGGCTCAGTCTAAGAGACGACCGGTATCCTCCAGGTTACAAGAGCTGACCCCAGCACGACGCCCGGCGCTTTCTCGCCTTAGTGCCTCGGGCTCCAGGCCACCGGCAGACCGGGAAGAGGCGCCGCGAGTCAGCGTTCTGGACAGGATTGACCCACCGATGGACCGAGGGCGCAGGTCGTTGCACTTACCGACCGCGAGCGAGGCTGATCCGAGTGAGGCCAGTTCATCGGATTCCCGCGCGCCGTCGACACCATGATCCAGCCCGTTCGTCTGGCCTCTCGAGAGGAATATTGGACCAGGTTCGGGCTGAATTCAACCGATGGAAGCGCGAGCAAGGGGGTGATCGAACTGCTGACCGAGCGAGCAATCTGCTCCGAACGCCATTTACCCAAGAACTCATGAGTGAGCCTTATCCGATCGACCTACGCATTCCCGGGGACAAGGAGTACGCTGGCAGGTCGGATCCCGAGCAGCATGTAAACCTCTATTACGGCAACATGCTCATGATGGGGGTGTCCGAGGCCGTTATGTGCCGAGCGTTCTACTCCATCTTGACCGGGAGAGCCGCAGAGTGGTTCCGCACCCTGGAGCCGGGTTCAATTTCGAATTTCTGAGATTTGGCGCAGAGATTCGTCGACCGTTTCGCCATGTCCATGTCCAAGACCGTCAAGAAACATTTTTCTCACCTTGAGAACGCCAAGCAATTGGACGGTGAATCGCTCTCCGTCTTTATTGAGAGATGGAACAGAGAGATGACGGAGATCGAGCCTGTCGATGATGTAACCGCCACTAACCTGCTGTTAAACTCTTTGAGGGCGGGAAATCTGTACCAGGATCTCATACTCCGGCCGCCGACCTGTTATGAGGACGCTGTGCGCAGAGTAGTCGCCCACGCTACGGCCACGGAGGCGAACTCAGCCAAGAGGATGATGGAGACAGGGGGGCCAAGGAGGGATCAAGGTCAGCGAGATCGACGCCCGAACAACCCGCGACAGAAGGACCGCGATGGAAACCCGATCTACACCCCGCTGACCAGACCAGTTGCGGAAGTCTTGTAATTTGCCCAGAATTGTCATCTGATCCAGCTGCCCGCCCCGGCGAGAGACGGCCCGGACAAGGATAAGTACTGTGCGTACCACCGCAACCGGGGACACGACACCGAGGAGTGTCACGTGCTTAAGGGCCTGATCGAAGATTTGCTGCAAACCGGAGAATTGGTTCAGTTCGTCGAGAAGAAGAAGAAGAACCGGCAGGGGTGGAGAAAATACTTCAAAAAGGATAAGGATAAGAAAGATAAGGACCCCGACCTGGATAGGGAGCCCCCGACAATCGCTCAGAAGCAAGTTATACATGTGATATTCGGGGGACCTGAAGGCGGTGACACTGCCGGGGACCGGCATAACTGGGCTTGGGATCTACACGTCGCTCTAGTCGAGGAGACAAATTCGGAGAAAATGACGAAATTGGAGCCCATTGTGTTCACCGACCGGGACTTGCCGAGCAGCGCCGGCTGCGCGACCGAAGCGTTGGTGGTAACCATAGACATCAACGGCGTCGACGTCCAAAGAGTCATAGTGGATACGGGGTCGAGCGTGAATGTTATGTATCTAGACGTCTTCCGAAAGCTTCAGTTAGATCGATCCGAGCTAACGCCTGTCAGAACCCCGCTCTCAGGCTTCACAGGAGCAATGATCCATCCGGAGGGAGTTGTCCGTCTGCCCGTAGAGGTCGGGACCGTTCCGAGAGTGCTCCGTGTGATCATGGAGTTTGTCGTCGTCGACCTGGCGTGCGTTCATAACGTCATCCTTGGCAGGCCGGGGATTTCGCAGCTCGGCGCAATAATATCGATGCCACACCTATGCATGAAGTTCCAGACACCGGAGGGCGTGGGTACGGTCAGAGGAGACCCCCAATCGGCGAGACGATGTTATGTCCGGGCTGTACAGAAGCAGGATGCTAGCACGTCCCGGGTGAACACTATCAATAAGAAGAAGGAAGATGTCCGGATTGAACGCCCCGAGCCGTCGGAGGAGGTAGAGTTGGTGGCGCTGTCGGACTCCCGACCGGAACGTATTGTGAAGATTGGCTCGGCCTTATCTTCTGATTTGCGGACTGCGATCATTGCCGTCCTTCGGGAATATGCCGACATCTTTGCCTGGGGCCCAGAAGATATGCCTGGGATCGACCACCAGACTATATGTCATAGGCTGGCCGTCTGCCCGGGCTCCCGACCAGTCAAGCAGAAGCAAAGGCACCTGGCTTCCGACCGACGAGAGTTCGTCCGCTCCGAAACGAGGTCCTTAGCAGCGGCCGGACATATACGGGAGGTCCATTACCCTGAGTGGTTGGCGAACGTAGTCCTCGTCCCTAAGCCTCCGGCCTGGAGGATGTGTGTGGATTACACTGATCTCAATAAGGCGTGCCCATTGGATTCGTACCCCTTCCCGAGCATCCACCAAATGGTCGACGAGACCATAGGCGCCGAACTATTGAGCTTCATGGATGCGTTCAAGGGGTACCACCAGGTGATGATGGCCGAGGAAGACGAGGCGAAGACCGCGTTCATTACACCGGAAGGTCTATACTGCTACCGGGTGATGCCATTCGGCCTATGGAATGCGGGCGCTACCTACTAGAGGATGGTGAACGCCCTATTCGGAGAGCTGATCGGCAAAACGATGGAGGCCTATATCGATGACATGCTGGTAAAGAGCAGGAGTATGCGCGATCACGCTTCCGACTTGAGACGAAGCTTTGAAATCATGAGGCGTAACCGGTTGAGGCTCAACCCGACAAAATGCACGTTCGCTGTACAGACTGGGAAGTTCCTTGGGTTCATGATGCCAAGGAGAGGGATCGAGCCGAACCCCGCAAAAGTGAAAGCGATCATGGACATGAGGCCGCCGACCACGGTCCGGGAAGTCCAACAATTGACCGGCCGGTTGGCCGCCCTGAGTCGTTTCCTCTCGAAACTCGCCGAGCGGGCTCACCCGTTCTTCCAAACGCTGAAGAAGACGTCCGCCTTCGCATGGACTGACGAGTGTCAAAGGGCTTTCGCGCCGATAGTGTTGTCCAGACCAGAGCCCGGTGAGGAATTGCAGATTTATCTCTCCGCGTCGGATCGTGCAATCAGTGCAGTGCTTTGCCGAACCGACCCTGGAGGGGTACAGCGCCCGGTTTATTACATTAGCCACGCCCTCCAAGGTCTCGAGCTACGGTACTCCAGGCTGGAAAAGGTTGTGTTCGCATTATACACGACCGCGAAGAAACTCACGCCATACTTTCAAGGCCGGGTGGTTCGGGTGTTGACTGATCAGCCGATGGGCGCCATACTCCGGACAACTACGTCCTCCGGTAGATTGATCAAGTGGGTGATGATGTTGACCTAGTTTTCGATTGAATACACACCGAGACCGGCCATTAAGGGGCAGGCCCTAGCAGACTTCGTCGTGGAATGCTCGGCGAGAGACACCAGTGGGACGACCACCGTTGAACCGATCCTGGCAGAGTGGGAGATCGCGACGGACGGGTCAAGTTCTAAGCAAGGCGACGGCGCTGGAATAGTACTCACTAGCTCGGAGGGCTTTAAAGTCTACTACGCCTTGTCGCTCTCTTTTTTGCCGACCAACAACGAAGCGGAGTACGAAACTTTCATAGCCGGCCTATGCTACGCCCGTTCCCTGGGGGCCCGACATGTGAGGATCCGAACCGGATCGGCCTTGGTCGTCGGACAAGTCACCGGCGCTTTCGAGGCGAAGGGAGAACGGTTAGCCCGGTACCGTGATCACACCATATCTATTATGGGATCGTTTGATGCGTGCGTTGCCAAGCACATCCCGCGGGCTGAAAATGCGGACGCTGACATGCTATCCCGGTTATTGCACGAAGCCTCGGAATACATATCCAAGGTGGCCCGGGTGGAGGAGCTATCGACTGCTTGCATTGATGTGTTGCCCGTGGCCCCGGTGGATGATGACGTTGACGAGTGGATCACTGACCTTCGGCTGTACTTAGAAACCGGAACCTTACCGGAGAACGGGCAGAGGGCCAGGAAAGTGAAGCTACGCGCACCCCGGTTTCAGATAGTCGACAACCGCCTATACCGACGGTCGTATGGAGGGCCGTTGATGAGATGTTTGTCCCGGTTCGAGGCTGAATTAGTGATGACCGAGCTGCACTCCGGACTTTGCTCCGCTCATCAGGGGGGCCAGGCCTTGGCAAGAAGAATTATGTTGATCGGTTATTACTGGCCGTCGATCCAATTGGACTATGAGGCACTGGCCAAATCATGCGAGTCGTGCCAGCTGTACGCCCGTGTCCCGGGCAGACCGGCCACTTTCTATCATCTAGTCAGTTCTGCAATACCGTTCGCTAAATGGGGGGTGGACATTTTGGGACCCTTCCCGCAGCTGACCGGACGACGCCGCTTCATCATCGTCGCCGTGGATTACTTTTCAAAGTGGATCGAGGTCGAACCGTTGGCGACGATAACCTCTCAGTAGTGCGCCCGGTTCTTATGGCGGAACGTGATCTCCCGCTTCGGGGTACCAGTACAGTTGGTGACCGACAACGGAAAGCAGTTCGAGGGCGAATATTTTCAGAACTTTCTGGCGACGGTCGGCACCAGATCGATTCGGTCTTCCGTGGCGTACCTCCAGGGGAACGGCCAGGTCGAAAATGCAAACCAGACCATTTTGGAGGGGCTCAAGAAGAAGCTGCATTCGACCGGGCGAAGCTGGGCGGACGAGCTCCCATATATCTTATGGTCGTACCGGACTACACCCCGAGAGGCTACGAAAGAAACCCCTTTTGCTTTAGTCTACGGTACTGAGGCCCGCCTGCCGGTGGAGGCTTGGATACCGACCTCCCGGGAGCGAGTTTACGATGAGAACAGCAACGACTCCTTGATGGTCACCGAGCTGGATTCCCTGGAAGAAAGGAGAGACGCTGCGGCCCAGAGGATCGAGGAGTACCAGAAGAAATTGAAGGCGTACCGTGACCCTAAGGCGCGCCCCCGGTACTTTCAGGTCGGGGACTACGTGCTGCGAGAGAGACAGGCCAGCAAGCCGCTCGAGGGCGGGAAGTTGGCCCAGAGTTGGGAGGGGCCATACGTTATTTCGGCCGTCGTGAGACCGGGCACTTACCGGCTCGAAACCACTACCGGCAGGCCGGTCGACCGCATTTGGAACTCCCAGCATTTAATTCATTTTTATCATTAGATTGTAATAGGTCCGGGAGCCTGCGCACCCAGATTTACTTGGGCCCTGCGTGGCCGGTTTGGTCGACCCTGCGTGGTCGTTCCGTTAGAAATGCAGCACCGACCAGTTAGGTCGGCTTCTCTTTATATGTTTTGCTTTAATGGTGAGAGCAAGGTGCTCACCCCGGGGGTAAGGTGCCCGATTACCGGTCTTCGGACCTTAATGGTGAGAGTAAGGTGCTCACGCCGGGAGTAAGGTGCTAGGTTACCGGTCTTCGGACCTTAATGGTGAGAGCAAGGTGCTCACCCCGGGAGTAAGGTGCCCGGTTACCGGTCTTCGGACCTTAATGGTGAGAGCAAGGCGCTCACCCCGGGAGTAAGGTGCCCGGTTACCGGGCTTCGGACCTTAATGGTGAGAGCAAGGTGCTCCCCCCGGGAGTAAGGTGCCCGGTTACCGGTCTACGGACCTTAATGGTGAGAGCAAGGTGCTCCCCCCGGGAGTAAGGTGCCCGGTTACCGGTCTACGGACCTTAATGGTGAGAGCAAGGTGCTCACCCCGGGAGTAAGGTGCCCGGTTACCGGTCTTCGGACCTTAATGGTGAGAGCAAGGTGCTCACCCCGGGAGTAAGGTGCCCGGTTACCGGTCTACGGACCTTAATGGTGAGAGCAAGGTGCTCACCCCGGGAGTAAGGTGCCCGGTTACCGGTCTTCGGACCTTAATGCAAAAGTAAGTGTTTAAAAGGAGAAAGCAAAAGATGCTACGAGTGAAAGCGGCTCCAAGGCCGTTAAAAATAAGAGTATCGCCCGACACAACGAGGCCGGGCTCTCGAAACGAGACGACTCAAAGGTCGTCAAAACGAATTAATACCCGGCACAACGAGGCCGGGCTCCCGCGTTTACTGTCTAAGGGCGTTCGGCCGACTGCTAGGCCCCGGGCTCCGTCGCACCCTCTCCCGCTGGTCCAGCATCGGGGGCTTCCGCAACCTCCACCGTTGGTCCAGCGGAAGCGTCGGTGAAAGAGACCGGTAGTACTTGCCCCTCAGAGACGGTTGAGAACGGCGTCGGACCAGGGTCGGGNGGCGCCCGGTTACCGGTCTTCGGACCTTAATGGTGAGAGCAAGGTGCTCACCCCGGGAGTAAGGCGCCCGGTTACCGGTCTTCGGACCTTAATGGTGAGAGTAAGGCGCCCGGTTACCGGTCTTCGGACCTTAATGGTGAGAGCAAGGCGCCCGGTTACCGGTCTTCGGACCTTAATGGTGAGAGCAAGGTGCTCACCCCGGGAGTAAGGCGCCCGGTTACCGGTCTTCGGACCTTAATGGTGAGAGTAAGGCGCCCGGTTACCGGTCTTCGGACCTTAATGGTGAGAGCAAGGCGCCCGGTTACCGGTCTTCGGACCTTAATGGTGAGAGCAAAGTGCTCACCCCGGGAGTAAGGTGCCCGGTTACCGGTTTTCAAACCTTAATGGTGAGAGCAAGGCGCTCACCCCGGGAGTAAGGTGCCCGGTTACCGGTCTTCGGGCCTTAACTGATATGCACAAAACTAAATAACGCAAAGCAAATAAAAGTAAACACGCACGGAGGATCGAATAGTTTTTATTAACCGGCTCAGAGGCCGGGCTCTCGATTCGCGTCGCCTAGCCTACTTCGCCTCGGCCGACGGCTCGGCTCTGGGCTCAGCATCGCCCTCCGCCGCCGGTCCGGCACTTGGGGCCGCCACGGACTCCGCCGTTGGTCTAGCGGTCGCCGCGACCTCCGCCGATGGTCCAGCGGAAACCCTGGCAACAGGGACCGATAGGGTACAACCGTCCGGAACCTTAGAGAATGGCGTCGGGCCGGGGTCGGGCACCTCCTCCGGGAGAACGGCTAAGATCTTCGGAAGGTCGTCGTCGTCGATCGCAACCTGCATGGCCTTCCGACCGCTGTTGAAGGCCCAGGACCCGAACTCATACATCAGGTCCTCCCCGATCGGGGTCCACGAGACGGCTGCGAGGACGGCTTCCCCGGTCTCTCTCCCTCGGCAGATGTGCCGGGCGAGCAACACGGGGTCGGTTAGGATCTTTTCCCCGAGGTCCGCACGGTCCAGGATTTGTCTCCCGGTCTCCTCGGCCGTCCTCAGCTTGCCCTCGAGCTCTCTGATCCGCTGCTCCCGCTTTGCGAGGGACTTCTTAAGCGGCGCCACCTCACGACGGTGGATCTCGTCCCCGTCCTTCGCTCGGGCAAATAGGTCGGTGACCGAGTGAGCCATCTGCGAAACCCCCGGTAAGAGAGGCCGTAACCAGCAACGAAGCATATTAAAGTAAAGTTCTCATTACCTGAATCAGGTCGCAGGCAATGCGTTCCCCGACTAGAGCGGTCGACCACTCGCTCGTCTTCTCCGGAGGAGGGGCCACGGCGCAGATCCTCGATAACAGGGCCGCAGGAGGCTCGTCCCCGTGCTTCATCAGCACGTCGATCCCCGGGGTCGTAGACCCGGACCCGTCACGGCGAGGGTGTTTCACCGTCGCGACCTCCTCGACCTCTATGATCTCCTTTTCCTTCCCGCGCTTGGCAGCCCGGGCCGCGTCTTGCTCGCCGCTCAAACCGGTAGGGCGCGTGGTGGCCAAGGGCAGGCTAGTTGGGACCGACGCTTCGGCGTTGGGATCCGCCAGTTTCGAGGGCTCGGCCTTCTTGGACCCTAGGCTGATTTTGGTCGCCGGCGCGGGCGGGCGGGCAGAAACCGGAAAGCTCCTCATGGTGCCTGGAGAATAAAAGAAAAAAAAAGAGGGTTAAAATCCTGACCTCCAAACAACCGACCTTAGATCGGCGACCCTTACGAACCTCGTGAACCGGCCTCCAGAAGGGGAGGTCCGACGGCTACTGTCACCACCGCCCTCTTGGGCGTGTACTTCTCTGCTAGGTCATATCTGGGGGGCTCGAGGTTCGCCTCCCGGTACTCCTCGGGCGACCGGAAGATCTCATACTCGTACTCCTCGGCTGAGATTTTGACAGCCGCATCGTTTAGAGCCCGGCTTTGCCTGGGTCGCTTGTGCTCCGTCACGAGGACTGGCCATTCTCTATCGACAGGAAGAGGCTATGGATATTTGACCGACATGATCCGATCCTTCTAGCCTCTGTTGTTCTCGGGCAGATGTAGAATCTTGCAGAAATGCTCGCGAGATTGTATGCACAAGACGCCGCCCCCGTGTTTTACCGACAAAGGCCGGACCGAAAAAAGGTACCGAAAAAGCTCCAAAGTCGCGGGGAGACCGTGACGATCGCAACACGCCAAGGTGCGGTGGGCGTTCGGGGCGATCTGCCCGGGCAGAACCCCGTAGTATTTCATAAACCCCAATAGGAAGGGATGGAACGGGAAGGTTAACGGGGCCTTGATGGAGTCCAAATGCATCCCGAGCCAGTCCCCGTTCGTCCGGTCGACGACGCTCCCCAATGACCGTTTGGTCTCAAATTTAACGACCCCGGTTAGTAGGGCCGAGATCTCTTCGATCTCCCCACGGGTAAGAAGACTAGTATGTTGCCGCAGGCCGCTGTTCTCCAAGCGGATCTTGCTGGCGGTCAAGGGAGGAGTGGAATCGACTGGTAAACCCGCGAACCAATCCCTACCGTGAGCGGTAGGGGCGGGCTTCCCTCGACCCGAGGGCCCTGCTTCCGTGGCAAGGGGCTCTACGGCGGGCCGGGAGTCCGCTTCGTCATTCCCGGTTCCCGGTTGGTTATGAGGCCGGGCTAAGCCCTCGTTCTCCCCAGAGTAAGTGTCTATGGCGTTGATCACGGAGTCATAGGTCGAGACCGTGAATGATCCGACCTCGACCGAGCCGCCGTAGCTGTGAATGGATAGGTTCTGTCTATCCGATCCGCTCATGGCTGTACCTAGCAAGAACAGAGAGGTGTCTTACTAAGGGCAGCCCGGGACTCGAAATCATAAATCAAAAAGTATTTATGAAAGTGAACGAGGGAATTACCTGTCCAAGAAAGCGTGAATACGTACTGCAGTTGATAGGGATGAGCTCGGAAAATTTCGATAGCTCGGGAAGCTCTGGGTTGGACTTTGGTCCGTGAAAGTTGGAAAGGGCGTGAGGATCCCGTTTTATAGAGGGAAGAGTAAGGGGCCGCCGTTTCGGTTCCCCGCGACCTAGGCCTAGCTTAGGCCCAAGTTCCGAGGTCCACGGGAACACGACGCGTGGGTGCTAGGGCTGACGACTTCTGCTGACGTCGCCTCCCATCCTTGCTCTTCGATAGAACGAGAACGACACGACCCGTGACTGTTCGAACAGCCCGGACTTTTCTTTCTGATGGTCGTAAAAGACCGGGCTGGGGGGCTAGATGATAGGGATAAAATCCCGGTCTACGTATCCCGGCCTCCCGGTCTGTGTACCCAGTTAAGGGTCGATCACCCTCCGGAACTTCTGCCCGATCTGACCAGGCCGGACAACCTTGCGCCCCGGGCCACAGTTAAAGCCTTTGCAGAGGTTCGAACTAGAGACCTCACACCCGCGTACATATCCGCGAGCGCGCTGGACCGACAGAGTGACCGGTGCATGTCCGCCACGCGTCCTACATGCCGTCAGACCGGCGGTATTGTCGGGGGCACTATAAAAGGTGCATTTAATGCGGGGAAGAGGACTTTTGGCTATTTCTTATAAAACAGTAGCTGAAGAGACCGGGAACCTCTAACCCACTATCACGTAGCTCGGTCTTGTCTAGGGTATTTCTACCTGTACCCGGTTCGTATAAATACAAGCATACTATTCCGTATTTTGCGTTATCAATATACTTTGAGTTAGATATTTAAATAAAAAAAATTCGGTATTCAATTACCCATGTATAAACTTCTCCTATATAATCTTGCATTGATATACTTTCAAATATTTATTTAAATATAAACATTGAACATTAACCCATTCGTGCAATGCGCATATAAAACTAGTTAATTAAGAAAAAGGGAAAGAGAAAAGGAATAATGAAACACAGTTGTTATGCCATGTACCCGAGTCCATCTTGTAAGGTGGATCCAGCTTCATGTTTACAGTTTTAGAATTTTATGTTCACAATTTTTGAACTCGTTCACAATTTTTAAACTTTACATTCACAATTTTTGAACTCTATATTCACAATTACAGTACTCTATGTTCACAATTTCAGAAATCTATATTTAATAATACAACACAATTTTTGAATCTATATAACAAAATTGTGAATAGAATTCAAAAATTGTGAATATTGATTAATGTAATTTTGTATATTAAGATTTAAATTTGTGAATATAGAGTTCAAAAATTATGAACATAGACTTTTAAAATTGTAAACATAAAATTTTTAAATTGTGAACATGGACATGGGTCCACCTTACAAGGTATACCTGGGTCCATAGCATAATTTACCGATGACACATGGACTACGTGTTACATACTTACATTAATTTGTTCCTGGTTTGTGGACCGGAGTGCTTGCGGCGATCAAGACTATAGGCCCAAATCTAAAATTTGCAATGGTTATTGCGTTGACCATGGTCACGGTCGAAAAATAATGTTGTTTTACTTAATTTTATTTATTTGCGTGTCCAACTGTAACAATAATTCATAATGTACATTATCCTAACATGTATTGTACATTATTCTAAAACATAATGTACATTATTCTAACGCATAATGTATATTTTTTTACTCATAATATTCATGACGATATTTTGGACCGTGGTCCATCCAACAATTTGCCTAAAATTTGGGCAAATTATATTGTGACCAGAGTCTACTTTACGGCAACACAGTATAATAAAAATGAATGAAACATTTAACATAACACACATAATTTATGTTCATAATGCACACAATTCATGTTCATAATGTACAAAATTCAGGTCCATTATATCGTGTTTATGTGTATGTGTATTATGAACATGAATTATGTACATTAGGAATATGAATTCTGTACATTATGAAGTCAAATTCTGTGTATTGAATCAGGGTCCACAATATAACGATGGCTACTTTACATGATGAATCTTCGTCCAAAAAGACAAATTATTGTGTGGACCATGATTCACACAGTGTTATGTGGATCATAACAAAAAGAATATTTTTAATATACTAAACGTACATTATTCATGTACTGAATGTATAATATTTGATAGTATGGTACACACAATAATGATTGCGTCCAAAACGACATCATTTTATATTTAGTGTCAACTAGTGCTTAGGGAGCGTTTGGTTCAACTAATTTTAGATTACCTAGATAATATGAGCATGGTAATATTATTTTACCTTGTTTGGTTCAAATTATGATATTACATGGTAATATTATATTACCCTAAAATTGACGTGGCAGTAATATTTCAAGGTTATTTAATTACCTCCATTTTCTTAGGTACTCTAAGATTACCTTGAAATGTTCCAAGTTTTTCCTTGTTAACTAATCCTTATATATAATAACAACAACAACAACAACAACAAAATCATATATAAAATAAATGTATGTTTATATAATCTAATATACATACACATTAATAATTCCACCTTTCAGTAGAACTAGACCTATCGAAAAGTGGAAAATTCACTTTTTCGGTGCATGCAATTTCACCGAAAGGTGGAATTATTAATTCAACCGAATAATTTCACCTTCCGGTGGAGTTGGAGCTATCGAAAAGTGAAAATTGACTTTTCGGTGGCCATGTAAAAAATTATTTTGACCATTCTTTTTAAAAAAAACTTTTATGAATTTGTAGCTATTTTTGTTGTTACCCCATAATATGTGTGAAAATATGAATTTAGGTTTGTGTGTGTGTGTGTGTGTGTGTGTCTCATGTTTTGAAAATTGAAGGAAACATTTACACCACTAATAATTTATGGATAACATTGATAATTGGCATATTTGTGAAGGGTATAAATTACAATTTTTTCAATTAACTCCCAAATGCTTTGTCGGGTCGGGGCGTGGGGGGCCTTAGGAT
This sequence comes from Ipomoea triloba, assembly GCF_003576645.1. Taxonomy (NCBI): domain Eukaryota; kingdom Viridiplantae; phylum Streptophyta; class Magnoliopsida; order Solanales; family Convolvulaceae; genus Ipomoea; species Ipomoea triloba. The sequence continues at coordinate 13,504,552 of NC_044923.1, read as the reverse complement.
TCGGGATTCAACCTTTTGGGAGCAAAGGGCTAGCAATCCAGAATTATTAAATGAATTAAAATTATTAATTGAGATTAATTATTTAATCATTAAGCTAAGACTACTTTTTAATTGAAGTAGTGCATCTGATCATCAGTATGGATAAAACACCGAGCAGATGAAGATGAAGAGGTGTGTCAGATTGAGATGCTGTTGGGAACACCACGACCAGTCACACCTGCAGGTGAAGAGGGCATAAGTAGTTCATATGGAGGGATCCCAGCGCCGCTTCGATTTTTCAGATTCTTATCCTTGTTTCTTTGGTTTATAGTGTCTTCTATCTCCTCTAGTTTTGCAGAGAATGTTGCAAACAGGTTTAGAACATGGGGATCTGTAATTGAGGAGCTTTGGAGTTGGTAGAGTTGATGCAAGTATTCCTCATCAGGAGAATGTGTTGAGAGTGTATCTTGGACAGCCATCACTTTCGTGGCTTGGAGTTGAGTTGGCAAGGATGACAGAAATGTTTGTTGAGGGTTAAGGAGAAACTTGTGGTAATCATCTTGTTCTTGTTCTTGGGGTATCAGTCTGCGCATTAAAGTTGGGCGATTAGGTACATAACCCCCAAAAGGATACTGCCCAAAGTTGATAGCAGCATGTTGGCCTGAGGCAACCCATATAATTGTGGTTAGAATGGCAGATAAGTCATGTTTAGTGTAGAGGCTAGGCCACCATGGCTCATGTTTTTTGTCAGCGTGGCCTACGTTCTTGATCTCACTCCACCAATCTTGGAGTTCAGTGTCGGATGTAATACAACCTGGATGATCAGAAGAATAATAGTGGTCAATGTAAGATTCCACCAGCTCTTTTATGGCTGCCCATATCAGAAGCCCATCTGCGGCATAAGGGTAGTCTTCAATCACAAGTTTTACCCCACAAGGTGCTGATGGATCCTCCTCAGCCATTCCTCTTTTCATTATGCAAATTCAAAACAACAACTTTAACATGTTGCACCATCAGAGCATAAAATGAATGGTGTGATAATTCAGTATCGTAATTAATTAGTCTGTATGTATGTGTATGTGTATGTGTGTGTGTGTGTATACACACACACACACACACTTGTTCAAATGCGACGACTTGTTCACATGTCCCCCGTGCGGAGTGCATCATTAGGTATGCATAAATACATCACAACATGTTCAGAAATGCATCAGGGAGAAATGCACAAATGCACCAGTAAATGCACCATACCATAGTGTATTTCTGGACACGTTGTGATGCATTCTTGCATACCTAATGGTGAATTACCGCACGTCTTCATGGGAACCAGATCCATATACACGCGCACACACACACACAAAGAAAAACACATACAAGTATTAGCAAAATGACAGTTTTAGTTTGCATGTGTAATTACTACTAATTTTCATTCACAATTATTGTTTTCGTGCCAAAGTTGATTATTTCGGTCACCCATCTAGTTAATACATGCCTGATTGTGTAATTTGTAAGGGTATTTTCATCCATTCATGTATAATTTCCAATTCCATTAATGTATGAACTCTTATCCAAAATGTGCCAAGGTCTTTGTACTCCATTATCACCGCCACTTCCGGGCGAGGGTTTCGCAAAGGATAGCTTCGCCTTCGCCTGTGCAGGAGACTCTACATAGCTCACAAGCATAGGTGTCGATGCCTGTGATTGAGGAGACCCTGATTCGACCCGCCATCATTTTCATTAGCCTACCGATTGACGTGCGCCCGTGAAGCTATCCTGCGGGATCCTCATCTGGACGTGGCGGCATTAATGGAGTACAAAGGCCTTGACATATTTTGGATGGGAGTTCATACATTATTGAAATTGGCATATTATAAATGACTAGATGAAAATACCCTTACAAATTAGACAATTCGGCATGTATTAACTAGACTAGATGGGTGACCGACATGATCAACTTTGGCACGAAAACAATAGTCGTGAATGAAAATTAGTAGTAATTAACATGTAGACTAAAAGTTTCATTTTGCTAATACTCTAGGACATAAGTTAGTATTTAGTCATACAGAGTATATTATTTCTGCAACAGAAACAAAAACTAAATATAGTAAAATTACATACCTTCTTACTAAATCTGCAGGCAGTGCTTCCATGTCGAACCGCCACATGGTCTTGTAGGCTGCAGAGCTTATTTCCATGGAATACTTCCCGGGGCTAAAGCAAGCTTCAATGATTCCTCCCCCATTTATTAAACTTTGCCTTGCAAGTGCATTGATTTCCATGGTGTAGCGCATATGAGGACGGAGCAGTTTGTAAATTGGGTGCATTGAGCTAAGCTGCCTCTGGGTTGCAATGATATATGGTTCCATAGAAGCATGAGTCCTCAACCTGAAATATGAATTGAAGTTATGGATGCCTAGAAGAATTGCACCATATTTCTAAGCTAGTTTCCTAAATTGATTTCACAATATAATGAAGATCAAACAAAATTATTTGTCACCAGCTATTGTACGTAATGCCATCAAAGAAACTATTGGCCAGAGGTCAGTAAAGGCTAAGTCTAACACCTGATGACTGGAGGATTGTTGTGCGGATACTAGTAAAGGGTCAAAATCCAACACCCAGCTTCTTGAAAATGTGTGGTGATATAAGGAAATAAAGTTGTGTGTTACACTACTAGCTATAACTTTTGGTGTAACAGGTAAGCTCTTGATCGTGGTATTAAAGCCAAGTCATGTGTTTGAGTCCCAGCAATAAGACTCGTTAGTGTTGGTGCTGGGATTGTAAGGCAGTAGTTACTAGCTATAGCTTTTTAGATAGTGGTAAGCGTTTGATCCATTATGTCTTACCAATGGTTGACCAGTTGATGGACGCCTGCATCATTAGAGCAAACATGTGCTTTAGCTTGCTTCCAGATCCAATAGGATGTTGCGTCACTGTCATGAGTCAATACACGCTTGTTCCTATGGGGGAGTGAAAGTTCTATAATGATTGGCATCAGAGTAGCTGAAGGTGTGTACAAGAAAATTGTTCTTGTGGCGTAAGCTTTTTTCCCTGCCAATGAGTTCATCTTCTCCATGAATGGTAGAAGCATGTCATGATAGTCTATTATGAATAATCTCTTCTGTGCAATGGCCTGCACAATCAATATATATAAATATATATTAAAGCAAGATTTCCTTATATATATATATATATATATATATATATATATGAGTCCGTAAGACCCTTCATGAATGCACACAAATCATATTGTGTGCAATTTGCCCAACATGAATGCACATAATATATCATGGAGTAGTTTATGTGCATTCATGTAGTATATTGTGTGCATTCGTGAAGAGTCTTTTATATATATATATATGAAAAAAATAAAAAGTAACAAGAAAACAACCGCGGGGGGTGGGGGGCTGTAAAGTATAATGTTGATAAAGTTGAAACTTGCACTATATTGAATTGCCAAATCTTGATCAATGTCAGTGAACATATAGAGAACAAACATGCTAAAGTTGGAAAATTAAAGTGAACAAAAATCTTGAATTTTTTAAGGCTTGAGAGTTGACAAGCTAGGTATGAGACTAACATATTAATTGCCTACCTCTTCAACAGTCATTCCTGTTAGCTGTTTCTCTATTATATCCTTTGTGATTGCTGATTCAGGAGGACCATAAATTGCAGGATCTAGTTTACTCAGAATTGGAACTTCCTGAATATCACATCAAAACATCATACTATGTATGTATTGGGGAAACAAAGTATATTAGTAAAGTGGCCATATACACTCAGATGAGCAAATACCAAATTTGGTCCCACGAGTATTAACAAAATGATACTTTTGGTCTGCATGCTTAAGTACTATCAATTTTCATCCACGGTTATTATTTTCGTGTAAAAATTGATCACGCTAATCACTCTCCTGGCTGAAACATGCCGGAATGTGTAATTTGTAAGTGTATTTTTGCCTATTCATAAATTAAAGAAATTGGAATATTATACTTGAATGAACAAAAATACCCTTACAAATTACACAATCTGCCATGTTTTAGCCTGAGGGGTGACCAACGTGATCAATTTTGGCACAGAAACAATACTCGTGGATGAAAAATGATATGGAGTAGTATTTAAACATGTGGACTAAAACTGTCATTTTGCTAATATTCGTGGAACCAAAATTGGTATTTGATGTGTGTAGATAGATGCTACCTTCAATAATTCAATGTTAACAGGGTTAACTCCAGCTAAAGCCTGCCGGGCAAACTCATCATCCCTCAACCAGGAAAATCTATCAGCTGCAGCAGATTGAGTTTCAGGAAATAAAAGCATCAAAACATGTTACGATCAAGCGCTTACCACTTATGTCAAAAAGCTATAGCTAGTAGCGAATGCACAACTTTATTTCCTTATACCACCACACATTCTCGAGACGTTGGGTGTTGGATTTGCCTCTTTATTGGCATCCGCCAAACAATCCCTCAGCCATCGGGTGTTAGACTTAGCCTTTACAGGCCTCCGCCCAACAAAACACTATTGAGCCAATTTATGCTAGCTGCACTAAATCATGTAGATAAGTGGCAATGCCTCCAACCAGAAGCCATCATTTGCGGTTAGTAGCTAGGAAGAAAAGAAACAACCAGATCACAAATTAATCTTACTCTTAATTACAGCTGGAATTTCATACTTGAACAATCCCTTGCCAGCAGAAAAAAGCTGAGTCATCATATTAGGACTAAATATATTTGCCTTTGCCTCTTCTCCATCTTTCAAGAGAAAACCATCAATGTATAACTTATCTATGTCTGAGAAGCAGTTGAAAGGAATGTCTGAACTTGACAATGTAGATGCAATCAAGGGTATGAGGTTGTGTAAAGCAGCTTTCAACTTTCCAGCAGAAAAGGTATCCTGCTTAATTTCCCCAAAAGCTTCATCTCGAGGAACATAAACTGGATTTGGCTTCTCTATTCGAGTCTCAGTGGCTGGATCTGTTCATCATGACAGGGCTACTCAAAGTTATCAAAACTATTTTACACAGAGTTAATACACAATTTAGTCATCGACTAGTAATTTTTTTTTCGATTTAGTCATAAATGATTTTTTGTGCTTAATTAGGTCATTGACTTTGATGATTTTATCTAATTGAGTCATTGGCTGTTAGAATTAAGGACTTGATGGATTTAATTAACCCGGGTGGGCCGAATCAATAAACTCGATAAATAAATGATAATGCAAATCAATGGGAAAATAGGAAAAATAAGTTTCGTTGGGTCATGGATACCAAATATCGTATTGAATAGTAGTTGTCAAGCTATTACAAAGACAATGTAATGCCATTACAAGAGTATATTAGGACAAGAAATAGATATGAATGTCTTAACAAGACAATAACAAAGCTATTTACACTTTCTAAAACCCCCTAACACAGAGGAACAATTATAGATCCAATTTGACTGTGTTCGCGCCGAGACCGGGCTTACCGCTTTGATTGACCGAGGCCTCTAGGTCGAGGGCCTTTGGCTGAGGCTTCGTCTTGGCCGTTGTGGCTTTCGGATTAGCCCGGGTCAAGCACGAGGCTCAACCTCGGGTTCTAGACCCGCTTACGGCCCTTGCTTCGTCGGGTTGGCTTGCTCTATTTATAATATATCAATTATTATTCTCCCACTCATCGAGCTGCGAGAAGTTATCAACGAAGGAGAGTAAATATTCTTACTCGACCCCCACATGTCTGAATATATTTGCAATTCCTCCACGAACCGAGGTGTAAAAATGCGTGGATATCCCGAGCGAGTCTCTGACCGCGAAAAATATAGCTTCATCACGAATTGACTTCTTCTTCTATAAAATCTCTTTTGGTTATGGTAAAATCCCAATAAATGTGCAACACTTCCTTATAAAAGCATTGAAAACCCCTCAAGTCACACGCATCACTTCTCCATCACCTTTTTCTCTTCCTAACACCCTTTTTTGAATTCCAAAAAATATGGCCAACCCTTCCCCTG
>NC_044923.1:13424961-13496936 GCF_003576645.1 Ipomoea triloba | reverse complement strand
CCCCCACTTTTTTCCCCATACTCCCTCTCTCTCCCTATTTAATCCCTACTTAACCCCCCAATTCGGCCATCACCCTCACATTTCACTCTAAATTTTCTCTCAAGCATCCTCCAAGCTCAAGTGCTCTCCTCCGTGCTCAAGTCGAGTCTTAAGTCATGAGCCCGGTTAGTTTCTTCCCCTCCTCTTTTTTTCCACGTGTTCTACCCTATCTCATTTTTTTTTTGAATTTCACTGCTTAGGCTGAGAGGCCCTTCTCCCCTCTCCCATTCTCCATTTTCACTCCTTGATGCACTTTCCCTTTAGTCTTGACATCCTCCTCCCCTCTCCCATTCTCTGGATAACAATGTGACCAAGCCCCCGGGGGGTCACGTTTTCAGTATCCACACCATATCTTTGTCTTATGGCCTTCGTTTTCACCTCCACCCTTTTTGGCTTGACCCTCCTCAATTACTATGAGATTAGCTAAGGTCAATTGGTCCCCAACTCCTAGTACATGCTACTTGCCTTCCTCTTACGGTGTAGGGAGATCAATGTTTCCCTTCAAGAAATAGCCTTTTCTAAGAAGCATTGGAAACTTGCCTTTGTCTTTATTTTGGTTGGGCCCTCCCATCCTTTTGTGTCCCCTTGGAACATCCGCATTTGCAAATACAAAACACCTCGAGCCTACCCCTCCTTGATAAATGATGTTCGTGCCTTCTGAGGGCCGAGTCTCGTACACCTCTCCTGCCCCCACTGCCATGCTTCCGTGGGGTCACGAACTCTACCGAGCCCATCGAGGTGGACTCGGACACCGAGGCCGAGGGCTCGACTGAGTTCTAGCTTGAGCTCGGCGCCGAGCCCCCTACCGAGGCTGAGTCCCCCACCTCGGTCGCGGTTGAGTCGTGCTCCGTGGTTGTCGCTGAGCCCACTCTCGGGGCTGAGCCCGAGCTCGTCGCCATGCCTAGAGGTTGTCTTCCCCTCTTTACTCTTTGTTCCCTTCATTGCAAATTTTAGATATGAGTGTTCATGCTAACCATTTGTTTGTTGATACAGTTGAATCTCGCGCCATGTCTTCCCGCTTAGAGAGGTTGTGTGATGCCAAGAAACATAGGACCGCTGGAAGGGGTGCCCACTGCCAACTCCCGTACTCACCGCGATACTACTCCTACGCCACTATTGCTCCCGACCTCTACACTCACAGCTCGGTTGCCACCCCCACCTCCCTGGGCAGCTTCCAACCGAGTTTGTGGGGACCCCGCATGGACTCGTGGGTTACTTCACAGCTTGGTTTCTTCTAGCGGGTCGATGACCTTTCGAGTTGACGAGGCTACCACCCGACTTTTTAAGGTACCCCTCTCTTCTATTCTCTCGTGTCATTATTGTTGTCAAATATCTTACCCTCCTCTATATTCAGGTCTTCCTTCACTGTGCTACCCTCCACGAGGAACATGAGGCTACCAAGATACAAGTGTTAGAGCTCTCTTGGACTTTGGAGTCGGAGAGGCAGTCCCATAGGCTTGAGCTGGAGGGGCTGAGAGGCGAGTTTACCTATGCCATCCCTACCTACAAGAGGTCCGAGGTGTTCAAGTCAGATGCCATAGCCTACGCCCGAGGACACATGCGTGCACTAGCAGAGGAGTTGCTTGCTTCGGAGTGGAGGCATAGTCGACTGAACGAGGAGGGGCTAGCCTCCTATGGCATGGGCTTGTATGAGATGTGAAACACTATTTATGACTTCCTCCGCAGAGAGGATAGTACTTTTGACCCTGAGGCAAGGGGTCTACCGACCGTGCTTCTCTCACCAAATGCCCCCATGGACGGTCCGAGTGCTTCTTTGGAGGGGGCCTTACTCGTGTTGAGCCTGTAGACTTAAGTGCATTGGACTAGCTTCTCGAGGATAACCCTGCGGGTACACTCGCCCCTGTCTCTCCCACCCTGGAAAATATTCACCTTCCCGATAGTGTAGCCAACCTAGGTGATGAGATTGTAGCCCACAATGCTTCTTCTACTACACCGGACTTGAATGCGTAGACTTAGCTCATTTTGATTATTTCCTCCTTTTTGCAATTTACATGAACTCTGCGCATGAATAGAACATTTTACCTCTTTTGTTGCTACTTGTACTTTGTGATAATACTACTCACTTTACCTAGTTGTATCTACCCGCGCGGAGGCACGCCTTCGTGGCCCTAACAGGCCTAACCCTTGCCCCTCGGCTTAGACCTTGGTCGTAGTCAAGGCTTCGGCCGAGGGCTCGTCCCAGGCCTCGGCTTCGGCTGAAGACATGGTCAAGGCCTCAGCCTTGGCTTTTTGGTTCAGCCATTACGCTTCTCCCTTGCTTTTTGGTTCCCAACTCAGAGCTTGGGTTGTACTTGGAAATCAGAGATTGGCACTATGGATTGATTCTTGTTCTTTTTCTTACTTTTTATTATAATTTTTTTTGTGTGTAGTCGTTTGGCTAACTGTACTCTCAGGCCAAAGACTCTTCCGTCGGGGTTGTTACGCGAGGTCAAACCTCGTTCCCCCTTAGGATGATAGCTCTTCGACCGAGTCATTTGACAACGGACCGTTAGGCTCTTCCGTTAGTGTTAGTACGTGAGGTTGGACCTCGTGCCCCCTTAGAGTGATATCTCTTTGACCCAAGTCGTTTGACAACAGGCCATTAGGCTCTTTTGTCGGGGTTAGTACGCGAGGTTGGACCTCGTGCCCCCTTAGGGTGATAGCTCTTCGACTCGAGTCGTTTGACAACGGGCCCTTAGGCTTTTCCATTGGGGTTAGTATGCGAGGTCGGCCCTCGTGCTCTCTTAGGGTATGATTGGAAGGGTCAGGTAAGTACCCCCTCCGCCCCCTAAAAAATGTGAAAATGAGTCATTCATGGTGTAACTTTTACTAAGTTTATTGAAATGAAGGGGACGGACCACCTTTTAACAAAATGATTACTGATAATACTTTAATAAATGCTCAACGTTCCATACCCTAGCTACCATCTTCCCCTTGGGGGTCTTGAGCTTGTAGCTGCCCGGGCGGACAACGACTTCGATAATGTAGGGGCCTTCCCATTTCGCGGCAAATTTTGCCCCGGCCTGGAGTTGGCTTGCTTCTCTCCTCCTAAGCACATAATCGCTTGTGTGGAAGTAGTGTGGTCTGGCCCTTTTGTCATGATAGGCTTTAGCTTGGCGCTAGTAGTTTTTTACTTCGATCATAGCAGCCTCTCTCTTATCATATATTAGGTGGAGGTCAGCTCGGTGGTGTTCTTCGTTGGTGTCGTGGTCGTACTCTTCCGCTCAGCGGGAGGGTATGATGACCTTCGCGGGGGCTCGAGCCTCAAAACCATATGCTAGCGAGAAAGGGGTCTCACCCGTAGCCCTCCGGGGAGTGGTGCGGTCTGCCCAAAGGATGGTGTCTAGCTCTTCCACCCATGCCCCTCCTGTCGACTCTAGCTTCTTCTTGAGGCTGTCTACTAGGGTGTAGTTGGCATTCTCGACCTGGCCATTTACTTGTGGGTAACACACGGCCACCCGGCTATGCATGATGTACCACTCTGCGAAGAACTTTTCAAACTCTTGGCCCCTTAAATTGGCGCCCGTTGTCAGTAATTAGCTGCATTGGGACACCAAAATGGCATAGGACATTTTTGTACACAATTGCTTGCACCAGGAGCTGGTAATGCATGCTAGTAGCTCGGCTTCCACCCACTTGGTGAAATAATCCACTGCTACTATTAGGTACTTCCTTTTGCCTGACCCCATAGGTAGGGCTCCAACTATGTCCACCCCCCACCGTGAAAAAGGGATGATCGAACTAATATGGGTGTAGTTGGAGGCGGGTTGACTTGGGGCGGTTTGGAACTGTTGGCATGTCTTCCAGCTTTTGGTGTAGTCAGCGTACTCCTTAACCATGTTAGGCCAGAAGTACCCCTGCAGGATGGCCCTCCAGACCATGGTGTAGGCCCCTTGGTGGGCTGAGCAAGTCCACGCGTGAATTTCTTCGATCACCGAACTCGCCTCCACCAGGTATAGGCAGCACAAGAGGGTACCGTTGTATGACCTCTTGTAAAGCGTGTCATCGAGGACCAAGTAGGTGGGGGCTCTTCTCTTCACAAACTTGGCGTCGACCTCATTGGGAGGTAGCGCCCCTGTTTTCTTGTACTCCTTGAGGTGGTCCAACTAGTAGGGGGGTCGGTCTTGTATGGGGAGGACCAGGTAGGCCTCCAAACTTGACCTCTTGATATCCTCCACTCGGGCTATTTTGGAAATATGCCCTAGGTCTCCCTAGCTAAGCTTGGATAGCATGCCCGCGTTCTGCTCCCAGGAAAATGGGCAAAATAAGTGTCGTAGGGTCACGGAGACCAAATATCGTATTGAATAGTAGTTGTCAAGCTATTACAAAGACAATGTAATGCTATAACAAGAGTATATTTGGATTTTTTGGAAATATGAGCCGGGGGGGAGGGAGGACCCAGACAAGACACCAAGAAGGAACTAAGCGTCAAGCCAGACAACTCGCTGTGTACAGACACCATAAGGTCATTGTAAACCCGACTTCTACATCCCGGGGGTGGAATATTAGGAATTTAGGACTAGAAATGGATATGAATCTCTTAACAAGACAATAACAAAGCTATTTATACTTTTAAAAAACCCCTAACCGCCCCCTAACACGGAGGAACGATTGTAGATTCGATTTGACCGCGCTTGCGCCGAGACCGGGCTCACTGCTTTGACCGACTGAGGCTTCTAGGCCGAGGGCCTTGGCCGGGGTGGCTTCTAGATTAGCCCGGTTCAAGCACGGGGCTCAACCTAGAGTTCGAAACCCGCTTGCGATCCTTGCTTCATCCTCTCGAGTCGGCTCTCTCAATATATAATATATCCATCAAAACTAAATAGAGAAAAATTACTATAGTGGATAACTAAATTGGGTAAGATCACTATAATCAAAGACTAAACTTGGGTAAAATTACTATAGTCGAGGACTAAATTGGGTATTAATAGAGGTGAAATTACCAAACCACCTTAAATGATGACTCAATTGAGTAAAACCATCTAAGTCGAGAACTTAATTAAGCACAAAAACTAATTTAGGACAAAATCGAGAAAAACCATTGTAATCAAGGACTAAATTGGGTATTAACTCATTTTACACAATATATCTACAATTAAAGCGTGTGCTCCATCTCAACTAAAATATAGTTGGATCCCACATTTATGTTTATGTATTATATATTCAACAACTACAAATAAACAAGATGCATACCTGTCTTAGTGGCAAGCCGTCCAGTCCTACAACGTCTAGGATACGGCCACTCCTTTCCACCCAATACTGGCCTAGCTAGATCTTCATCTTTGTCAGGATTGCCCAAATCATTATATACTTCATAGTCGTAGATTCTTTCATATAGCTTCCTTTCACCTTTTCCATTACCACGAATACTCATCAAGTCAGCGCTTCGAAGTCCTTTGATGCCAAGTGGTGTTTGAGATGGTAAATATGCCTATAAAAAAATAACAAAAAATAAAAAAAATACAGGAAAATTGTTAGGATCAAGGACTTACCACTTATGCCAAAAGTTATAACTAGTAGTAGTGAATGCGCAACTTTATTTCCTTATATCCCCACCCATTTTCCCTAGGTACTAGATTTGGCCCTTTAAGCCCTTTACCAACCTCTACTCAGCAATCGCCCAGACTTTTCAAACTTAGCGAACTGAAACATCTTAGTAGCAAAAGGAAGGGAAATCAACTAAGACCTAAGTTAGTACTAGAGAGCGAGAGCGGATTGGGGATTTGAAGAGAAACAAACACGAAACTTCGTTCCTCAACAAAGTTTCCGCTTCTTTTTTCACCAGATTTCATTCAATTTGTTGTGGATTGGATGATGGGAAAAGTAAACGGGTTCTAGACTTGGCCTTTACTGCCTCGAACTAGAGCTTTCAAAATGGGCCAAACATGCCGGATTGGACTCGTTTAACTTGTATTTTAGGCGGGTTGGGTTGGAGAATTTCCAACCTGGACCATTTTCAACCCAACCCGTATAACTCGTGTGGAGGTACGGGTTAGCCTGGTTACACAGGCCAACCCGTATCTCCACCCACACTCAAATTTGTTGTGTAATTGGGTATTGTATTAAAATTTTAAAATATTATTGATAACAAAACTTGAACTTTTGACCTTTCACATGATTTAACACCGTTGAAATTAACTATGCTAAGGACAGTTGTTGAAATTTTTTATATAATTATATATTTATTTAGATCATTCACAAATATTATATATACAATTTGGCAAAAACTTGTGTGAGACCGGCTCGCGTGTCTTAATTTGTGAGACGGGTCAAATCAACATAATTTGGGTCATAATTATGAGTTGGTTTTTATGACCCAAATTATGTTGACCCGATCCGTCTCACGGAATGAAAACAGTGAGACGGTCTCACGCAAGTGTGACCCATATAATTTATTTATATTACACGTATTAATTAAAACAATTAATTTTATTTTTATATAAAGATTAATATAAAGTTTATATATTATATAAATTATATAAAGTTATAAACTATATATTTTATAAACTTTATAATTTAATAATATTATAATTACAAAATAAAAACATTACATGTAAACAATATTAGTATTAATTAAATATAAAGTAAATAAATTATAATTATATATTAAAAATTAAAATCTAATTTTATATATATATATATATATATATATATATATATATATAGTGTGTGTGTGTACATACATGGTATTTGTTTAAAAAGTTTAATTTGTTTGGTTTAAAATAGTATTAGTTGCTAATTCAGAGGTTGGGTTGGGAAATTTTCAACTCGTGTAAAAGATGGACCGGTCCGTTTTTGGACGAACCCGAGACGGATTAGCCCGTATAGGTTGGACTAGCCTGTTTTGACAGCCCTATCTCTGCCCAACAAGGACTCTGTATTATTTTGTTAGAGTAGTAAAGTAAAAAGGAGTAAAATATTTTTGGAAGATTCTCATCTATCTCACCTGATTTTTGAAGATAATTCTACTTTCCGTAGGATTATCTTTGGAAGAATGTATCCATGTATTAGCAGAAAAGAAAAGGGGACCTTGACTAAAACCATGGACAACAATTTGCACCAAGTACACCTCCCTGTCAAGGAAATTGGTAATCAGAGCAGCTCCTGGGCATCCAAAATCCCGTGGCACCCTCAAATCAGCTGCATATTCAACTATGTATGGATTATTCTCTGAAGTTTTGGGAAATCCCCTTACATAAGACCACTCTGAACTCTTCCCAGACTGTGTAACTGTAAGAATCAGCAAGCGGACGGGTAAATGTAACAGTATAAAGAAATAAAGTTCTGCACTTATACATGCGTTTTATCCTAATAAGTTTAAAAAAACTGCACAGTTAAAACTGGGTAAAAGTAGGTGATTGGCCAAGTCCAGCACCTCAAACTATTGTAAGAATAAAACATAAAAAATAGGAATAAGACTCTAACCGGGATCAATCTCTTCACTGATGAGCTGAATCAAGATTCCTCTGCCAATCCCATTGATGAAAGATATCCACTGGTCTTCAATCTTGTCAACAAGCCTCTCCCTCATCTTCTTCCTTATAGTGATCACTGCCCTCACATCTATACTTGTACCAGACTGCATCAACCCCTCTAAACCTTTCTCCATCACTTTTCCAGCTGCTTCTTCCACAGTAGCCTTACTATCCCCACCCCTAACCACAGCTTGTATTATTGGCCGCCGGAGACCAGGGAATGGGGTGGCCCTTCTTCTTGCCCGGTCGTTTCTTCCGGTGCCGGAGATGGCATCCGGTCGCCGGAGGTTGAGAACATGTTGGATGTTTGAGCAGAAAGTTGTAGTTCTTGGTTGAGCTGTTAGCATATTCTTTTCTAGCTACTCAAATCCGGATGATGAATACATTAAATGATTAAATGACTATCATTTTCTATATCTATCAAGATTTGTTATGTATATATGAGAGATGAAACATGTGGATGTGGTTCGCATTTAACTATGCTGAGTTTGGCACTTTCTTTGGGCTAAAAGCATTGTAGCTTTGGTTTCAAGATAAAATGAAATTTGACTTAAAATTGACAAGTAAAAAAAAAAAAAAAATTCCGACAGTTATTTTTTGTTACTAAAATTTTGAAGATTTTTTTTTTCCCGTCTATTTGAGTTGACTTAGAAATTAAAAATATAATGGTTCATATATCTACTATACTAATAAGAGTCAAAAGAAAGTTAAGCCTATAATGGTAGAAAAAATGACGGTCAAATTATTAAATCAAATGGATGGTTCAGATTGTTTAAATTTATATTTTTCCTTGAGATTTCATAATTTACCCTTAATTATATGATTATCTGTTAAATTTTCCGTTAAATATTATCTTCTTTGTTAATATTCCGTTAACTTTTAACTTATCCATTAATTTCTATAAGAAAGATCTTAGGTTCGAACCCCATCCCAAACAAAGTTGGCATATTGTCGAACATATACTATAAATATCTTAGAGTATATTATTCAAAAGTAAGTATCCCACCTTATTACTCTTATTAAATTAAATAAATTAGTATTTACAAAAAAAAATATGTATTCATTATCAAAACAATTAAAAAGAGATATAATTTCATTAGTTATATTGTCTATATTTTCTACAATGCAAAGATTCCTTACCTTCAAATTTATTAATTAATTATAGGAAAATATTACATGGACTCCCTCTTCTTACTCCCAATTTATACCCCTCTCACAAAAACTTGATGTAGACACTTTTTCCTGGGACCCACTTGATGAAAATATCCTATCATTGGTTGCCACATCATGGAGTACAAGTGAGGGAGTAGAATTTTGGAGTCCATGTAGCAGAACTCTTAATTATATTCACTACATTGTTCATCATTGTTTTCTTTTTGCACTATCTTGTAATTAAATATCAAAGTTGTACTATAAAATAATATTATATATTTATTTACCAAGTATTATGTTAATAACATGAAAAAAAAAAAAACAGTTTGAAGCCAATCATGTTAACTACTTGGGGAGAATTTGTTGACAAAGAAGACATTCAAATAACCCAATAAATTGATTTAAAACTCTTTATTAAAAATGTCAAATGTCCTTTCAAAAAAATGTCAATGTAGGGCAAACAACATTATGACATACTTGATGCATTGAAAAGATGCTGAAACTACAACATTGCTGGTCAATCTTACGGAGAAAGTCAAAAGAAAAAGTAGTATTTATTTATACTATCATTTTTAGACTAAGTATTTAGATTAGTGTTTTTACAAAATTGCAAACATTTATTTGAGTGACCATTATAATCAATCTCTCATATATTATCTTGAATTCATAAACTTTGAATTACCGATTTAAATAAACAAATTCAACATTCAATTACATATTATGCATGAACACCTACTATATAATCTTGCATTGATATACTTTGAAATATTTATTTAAAAATAAACATTGGCGACATTATTTCATTCGCACAATGCGCGTGAAAAATTAGCATGCAAGACAAAGAGGACATATGTTAGAAATGTAGGTAACATCCCTACGGCTCCACAATATAGCACACGAGTAATATGGGAAATGTACCATAATCTCAGTAACGAAGTATATATATGAGGCTCGATCTCATGACCTTTCATTTGAGAGTCACATACCACTGGATCACAAGATTATTTATATATTGACTCTTTCTACGTCAACAGATTGAAAAAGTATTGATGAACATATACTAGAATGTAATATAGTTGGAAGCACTAAAAAAACAATATATATAAATATTGTTACTATAATTAATTTTAAGCATGATTAATAAAAGAATCATTTTGCTCTTAAGTAGAAACCGCCGGATTACGTAAATTTTGTATTCTTATTTTTCTCTCGTCATTGATTTTTATTATTGTCTTGATTACTGAACAAAAATTAAATCAAATCATCATTCACATGGGTGTGTATTATACGTTTGTAAGGCTTTGTTTTTTGAACTATTTCATTTCTGAAAACAGAAGTGCAGAATGAAAGCACTAGCAATTATGCTATAAAGAGGAACGAACCCTTTTCATACGTACAAACAATCCTAAAACTTGCCTATCAGAATAATAAAAGGATGTATAGATGCATTCTCTCCATCATCTATCCAATTCCTAGCTAAAATCCAAGAAAAGTATAACAAAATGTAACGATAAACCATGTTGCAATGCTCACTGAAATTTTAATAATGGCAGTCCAGAAAACGGCAGCAACTCACATCCAAGAAGCAACCAATACCATGTCATCCAATCATGTCTGAACAGTCCCGGTGCAAATAGCATGCACTGGTCAAACGCAACCAAAATAACCAAATATCACACGTTAATACAACTAAGAAAATAATGACAAATTGCCCGCTCAAAGTGAGGGAGCAGGGGCTCCTTGTGAGCAGTAAGCAAAGGTCTAGCCTCAGTCTTTAGTTGAATTACCATGATTTACATTCTTCCAGATGCTTTGTCGGGCTGAGGCCTTGGATGATGACGAAGACCCAGATCAGCCCAATCAGTCTACCAGTCAGTATACTAAAAATACATTATAAAAGTACATTATACTAAAATAATGTACTTTTAGTATATTAAAATATACTTTTTATTTATGATCCATACAACTGTGTGAACCATGTTCCATATAATAATGATTGGAAAATAATCCAAGCTAGAGTTTGGGCTTTTGGACTCCCTGGATTAGAGATTGGGCTCTCCAAAACAGCAGAAGTGCGGAGATAGATCTCTTGTGTGCAGAGTCAAGACAAAGACTGACTGGTAGACTGATTGGGCGACTCACATTATACCTCCTCCATGGACTCTTGCGTAGTGATTCTAGGGACTTAAGATTAATTTAGTATAAGTACAAGTTGGGAAATCTAATGTATAAAAAAAAATAGATCAAAAAAGAAAAAGAAAAACGATAAAACTGAAATAAATTTATAAATACATAAAAAATAAGACAATATAGTATGTAAATTATTACATCATCAACATATTTCATATTCCTACACTTACATAATTTATTTTTTTATTAGAAAATTATAAATTTTTATTTCAACTAAAAATTGAAATTATGAACTAAAACATACATTTATGATGAAGTAGAAATGTTGAGAAGCCAAATGTAAGTTGCATACACGTATTACATAAGGTGCAAGATTTTATACAAATTAATGGAGTGCAATGATTGAGTAACAAGCAAACAGACAACAATGAACTAAGCCATAAGCCCATAACCATAGGACAAGCAGTGACGGCTATATGTAGAGAGATAGAGTCATTATTCTATGGATCATGTTTACACAACTGTGTGAATCATAAATAAAAAATACATTATTTATATACGTCAAATACATTATTTGAGTACTGAAAAAACACATTACTTTGTATATTATCAAATAATGTACAGTCAGTATACAAATAATGTACTTTTAGTATATTAAAAATATACATTATATTCATAGAAAATACATTATTTGAGTATTGAAAGTACATTATTTTGTATACTATCAAATAATGTACATTCAATACACTAATAATATACTTTTCAGTATATTCAAAATGTACCTTGTATTTATTGAAAATATATTATTTGAATATTAAAAATATATATTATTTGAGTACTAAAAATGTACTTTATATTCGTCGTTCACACACGAAAAAATTTGCCATGTAGAGATGGGAAGCTTAAACTACGCGGCATTAGCTTATTTAGTGACTTAGGACCACGGTGAGGCATGCCAATAATTATGATCTGAAATCAACATCACCTTTTATATACACGACAATATAGTGCCTGACTTGCAAACTCTTGAAATGGCCATCACACGCGGAGGACCCTGCAATTTTTGGCGTACTTATTCACCACTTTTCGCTATGCAAAGATTTTGTTTTACTTGATATGGACTACTTCCCAAAGTTTGTGTGGTTTTGAGTTGTTGATTTGGAGATAATCCCTTCGATATGATGAATGGATTGATTTCAACTAATGAAATAGAAATGGGAATTGGAGACTGGTTTTGAGAATGAATTAGAGCTAGGTAAATATGTCAAATAATTGACGGTTCAGAATTGCTTAAGACAATACACCAACAACAACAACAACTAAATAAAATCGTTGCCTTTTAAAAACAAAACTCACAAACACAACAGACTTTTAATAGCGTTGTTGTAGAAGTGTTGTGTAGATTGCAATTATGGATTCAAGTTTGGTATTCATTTCTTACTTCATTTCCCTTTCATCTTCCATATTTGCTAAACTTGATTTCTTGCAATTGAGGTTTAATTGCATGATGAATTGTAGCTAGAATCCCTAGGAGTTGGATTTCATGATCTAGAGATTATGCATGCTTGATCTTTCAATGTTGAAAAGATGAGATTCTTGCAATTGTGTCTAAATTCTTTTGTGTGAATGATGTTGAGTATTAATCCTTTGCTCATTGCCGCCCAAGATGAGTGAGGAGTATGAGAGAGTGGAAGTAGCAAGGTTTTGTGCTTCCATGAAGTCTTACGTATTCACATTCCCACCCTATGATCCGAGAGGGCTAGGTTGGGAAGGAGTGGTAGACCAAGTGTTTGATAGAATGTCTTAGCCGATTGAGGACCTAAGAGTCTAAGTCCTATGCGACTTAGTGATGGTGTCTCACTGTCTTGTTCTCCCTTAACTTAGTCATGATTTGCATTACATCTAGTGCACCATAACCTAATGCATGCATAAGATCAAGTGATTGAATCCAACTCCCCGTTTTAATTGCTTTCTTGCGCTTTTACTTTAATGCTCTTTACCTTTGCAACCAATGTTTTTCAATGCTCCTTGTTACATTGCTTTGCTCCTAGTAACTCTTGGTGACACACACCTATGAATGTCATACACTCTACTTAGCTTCAATTTTTCATCCTTGTGAGATTGACACTCGGGAATTTCATCTCCATTATACTTTTCCAACCTACTAAACTACAATCATCAAGTCCCTTGAACTTGAAAGTAGATTTGCATCCTGGCTTTCCAGAATGAATACTTGGTGTCGCCCATCTCCAGAGGTTTCATGTTGCCCTCCATCCACGACCTACACAGTAGTTTGTGCGCTAGAAGTCTCAAAAAAAAAGAAAAAGAAGTAAGTACAGAACTATGACTCCCTTCTAGATCAAGTCACTACTAAGACTTAAAAGCTCTACTACCAAGTGAAATTGTTGTGTTCGTGATATATAATATGTATTTTAGTATAGTTCTGTTTGAGTATCTGTCTTATCACTGATTTAGTATACTACTATTAGATCAGTAAGTGAGTCAGTGATAAGACTTAGGGTGTGTTTGGTAACCCGGAAAATGATTTCTGGAAATCATTTTTCGAGTGTTTATGTTTGGCAAGCTCTGGAAAATGTGGTCAACGGAAAATGAATTCCGTTGACCACGGAAAATAGGCTTGTTTTTTCGAAAAATGGCTTCCAGCCAGAGAGCCAGTCTGACGGAACCAGAGCAGCGACGACCTTCGCTGCTTTGGTTTCCGCCGGAAACTAGAGCAACAGCCAGCAACGACCGTTTTAGTTTTAGTTTTTTTTTTAAATTTTGTTTTTAATAAATATTATTAGTTTATATATTTTTATATTTTAAATAAAATTATAAAAATATATAATTATACATTTCTATTCATTTTCCAAAAAATGAA
Source organism: Ipomoea triloba (assembly GCF_003576645.1). Lineage (NCBI taxonomy): Eukaryota > Viridiplantae > Streptophyta > Magnoliopsida > Solanales > Convolvulaceae > Ipomoea > Ipomoea triloba. Next base: position 13,483,259 of record NC_044923.1, on the reverse strand, counting down.
CCAAACACACAAAGACAATTTTTCAGGATGCAGCCAAACACTGGAAATGAAATCATTTTCCAGAAAATGACTCATTTTTCAGAAAACATTTTCCAGAAGTCATTTTCCTACTTTCCAAACACACTCTTAATGCGGAATTAAAGCAAATAGAAACTAAAGACACACGATATTATTTATCCAGTTTGATACAACAGTATCTACGGTATAGGGGACCACCATCAGTAAGTTCAATCCACTATCTCAACTAGTCAATCATACAGATGGTAAAGATATCGCGATCTCAACCCAATGTGTGTTATACCTCACACGGTAGCAACTCAACATGATGAAGCATATAGAGGATTGTTGAGGCGGAGATCCAAGCAACTAGCTGTCCAAAGAGTCCCTCGTTTGGAGATACACGCTGTCACTGTCAAACCCACTGACTTACTCACCACTACACGACAGTTATATGGAGTACAGTCCTCAATTCAGCACAAAGTTGATGATTCGAAGAATATACTATTAAACTCTCATTGAAGAAGAAGCCTCTCAAAATATTCTCTCGTGTGTAAAGTCTCAATGTTGCAAACTTCTTCAAATATATAGAGGTTCTTCGAATCTTGATCAGTAAGTAATCTTCTACTGTTACCTTGTAGACACAGATTACTTATCATACTTCAACTTACAAAGATCTGGCTTCTTAAACACTAGTTTCCAAAAACATGAGTTTGAAAATATGCTCCACCGGTTCGGAAGGGAAGTCGGTGAAGATAGTCAACACTTTTCCAAATCTTCACTGGTGCAGAATATGTTCTGTCAAAGTCTTCATTAGTAACACAACCTTCACTAGTGTAGGATCTGGTCTTACCATAGACTACTTCAGTAACTTAAGACCTACACTTATCTATTTTGCCACAATATAGCCAATTATAAAAAATAGGGTTTGCATTAATAAACACTAACAAAGATCGTGATATATTGCCATGTAGCTCTCTTTATCAGCTTGATCATTTGGGTTGTTGTTCTCAGTTGTTAACTCATCCTTGTTGAGTTCGGCCATTAGACATATGAAAACTTCATCATCTAAGCTAGATGGACTTGTGCTTGATTTGGAACGTGGTCTTAGGCATTCCTAAGACTGTTTAATAGCTAGTGCTCGTATGTTGTACTTTTTGTGACGTTCACTCTTATCATTTGGCTCATTTGTCAACTGAGAACAGTCAGCTTTGAAGTGGCCCTGTTTCCTACAATGGAAAAATTCTGTCACTTTCATCATAAGATATTCTATAATTCCTTACCTTGTCTGTTAATGAGTTCTTCCTTGAGTTAAAAATTTGCTCTTTGTTTGATTTCATGAGCTTCTTGACTTTTCTCAATAATAAAGCTATTTCCTCATCATCTGCATGTGATTTCAATGCTCTTCCAGAGGTTGATTGTATAACATTCACCAGTGTTATATTGGTAGGCCTGCCAACAGCCACATCTCTTTTGTCAAGTCTCTCCATGTTATACTCATGATCGTTAGGTGAATATAGAATGAAATTAGCTAGTGCCATTTTCAAAAATATTTTTGAAAGCACAAATGCTACAAATTTTTAAAGAAATTGATCAAATTAGTTTAATCAAAACGATTACTTTGAATAACCACTCTGATACCACTTGTTGGTCCTGAAAGATATGAAAGTCTAGAAGGAGGGGGGGGCGGGGGGGAGGGGTTTAAATAGACTTTAAAAAGTTCTAGCATTTCAAGATTAAATAGGATTTAAAAAAATCAAGAGTATAATTAACTTGAGAATTGATTAAGGAGCTATGAAATATTTAACATAGTGTAGCATTATTTTCAAAGTGTACACGTTTGAATGTGCACAGTGTGTGATCTGCTGATTTTAATCGCATGTAAAGCAAGTAAAAACGTAATGTAACCTTTTCAAAAAAACAAATGTAATGTAAAACGATAAAGTAAGTGCAAGAGAGATTTTTAAGTGGTTCGACAACTCCGCTTACATCCACTCTCCTCCCTAAACTCAAAAGAGGTTTCCACTATGTAATCATTATTGTGTGGACCATACTACCAAATAATGTACATTCAATATAAAAATAAGGTACTTTTAGTATATTAAAAATGTACATTGTATTTAGGGGATGTACATTATTTGTGTACTAAATGTACATGATATAATATAATGTACATTTAGTATATTAAAAATGTACTTTTTCTTATGGTCCATACAACACATGGATGGTCCACATAATAATTTGCCTCCACTATGTATTTTTGCCTCAAATACAAAGTGATCCAACCAAAAATCATCCACTAAGGGCTTGTTTGGTTATCAGCGGTTAGCAGTTAGCGGTAACAGATTGTGTTAGCGGTTATCAAACAGCGGATTGTGTTAGCAGATTTGACCAGCGAATTGTATTAGCGGTTTGTAAAAAGATATTTGGTAAAATTAGCTGTTTAGATTAGCAGTTAATATGTAAAATGACCTAAAAGGACATTCATAATAATAATAATAATAATAATAATAATATTATTATTATTATTATTATGTAATAATAAAATAAAATTTACAATAACAATTACAAAAACAACAATAATAAAATAAAATAAAATAATAATAATAATCCAAAAAATATATAACAAAATAAAAAAAAAATAGACAAAGGGGAGCCGCATGGCTCCCCTTTGTAAATGATGTGGGATCATTTTGATCCCACATCGAAAATATTTGGAAGAGGAGCAACTCAGCTGCCTTAGAAACCTTCTTAAAGGCTTTTGAGAGAAGTCTTTTCGGCTTCTTAGTTAGTTTTTTTTTTTAATAATAATAATTAGAACTAAGGGCGTTTTTTTTTTCCCCAAAACGCCAATCTCAAACGCTGCTCATAGCAGCGTTTGAGTTTTCAGCGGTTTGGAGCAATCCGCTGCTAACCAAACGGTTACTTTGGCGTTTTGACTAAAGTTGGTGGGTCTGCCAATAACCAAACATGCCCTAAGTACTATGATTGAGTATGATGTTCCTTTGACTTGGACATGCCTACCAAATCTTCAACACCTGATCTTCACCCCAAGGATCGTCAACCAAGTCCCCTTTGACTAAGATCTTCACCACGATAGTAAGATTGCAATAGAGGTTGTTTGTTTTCACAAATTGATTTTGGATAAGAAGCTTTCGAGATACTAGATACAACTTCAATGTTCCTATTTTTCCTTTCAGATTTTCAGCACGCAATAACTTGTAAATCTCTTACCTTTTTCACACACTATTCCACATGTTTGACCCCATCTTTTTTAAAATTTTCTCTATAATTCTCTAAGCTTAGGAGTCGTCTATTTATATGATAGAGGTTGGGGCAGGTTGGTAAAACAACCTTCATTGGAATCTGCCTATTGCACCCCAATTTGACAAGTGTCCATGCTGCCAAAAACTACATGATTATGCAAGTGTATGCCTTTGTCTGTTTGTGTAACAACCATGTCCTTTTCCCTAATGATGCGTTGATTCAAAAAGAATGTGTTGTCTTTTTGTCTTTACTTCATCCTTGGTTGAGTGATGTCCAAGTGCCATCAAGATGCTTCATCTGGAATCTTATTTAGAACTTGGATGAAAAATACTTCTTATTTCTGTTGGTTGCTTGTTGGTAGCCTTCAACTTATTTGTTGCAGCAAGGTCCGCTAGTGTCTGCTGATAGCCTTTAACTTATCTATTGTGGCAAGGTCTGCTAACTTACTTCTGTTGCACTACTCTGATTTGCTTCTACTCTAACCTGCCGCTACATTTCTGTTGCTAGATCTTCAAGACATCAACATGGCTTCAGACTTCTCTATTGGTCCCTCTACTTCAGCACTTAAGCTGGAACCCTGATGGTCCTTCTACTTCACTTCTTCTTGTCTTCCCCTTTGCCTCTTCACTTTCATTGGTTGACTTTTAGTTGGTGTGTTTCTTATCTTTCAGCTGGTCAGCCTTGTATGCTTCCACTGTTTTAACTTAGGCAAGTATTAGTTCGTTTCTTCAGTTGTTCATCTTAGACAAAGAAACGGCTGGGTTGTTCGACTAGTTTAGCAGGAATTATTTTTCCAAAGGAAATGAGGGTATCTTCAGCCCTAATGAAGACTTCCAAAGACATCATCAAAATCTAAGTCTAAGTACAATCAAACCTAACACCTTTTACATGCTACATTTTTAAATATTCTTGTAGTATCATTTTCCCCAACATGCAATAGTTACGTTCTTATTCAATGAGAAATATTTCTTTGTCAAGAATCACAACTTCACCATTGGTAGGTTCTATGTTTAGATGGAATTCTTCTTCATCATACCCATCAAGTATCAAATTACAATATAGAGTTTAGATATCGTTCCGCTGGAGATGGCTCTTGTAATGTTAGGAATTGATGCAATGTGGAGTTAAGCACAAGCTAAAACTATTCTTATAGAAGCTAGGCCTATCGTTAAAGAGTTTGGTTGATATGGTTTAGCAAATGACAAATTAGACAAGTAAAATAAAGGACCGGGACTTGGTTGATTCAAGCTAAGATGCTAATTATTCTACTAAGGATTAGGGGATTAGGACAAGGCATAGGGTAAGTGAGATGCACAAATATGTTCAAATACCACTCTCGTAGCTATTTGGACTTGCAACCTCACTATGAACTCCACTATCGTGACAATCTAACCTAAAGTTGCCTAAACAAGAACACAAAGCATAAATTCTCCTTAATACCCGAAATACTCTCGTATTGGGCATTAAGTGTGTGACTGTGTGGCTAGTGTACAAGCTCTACTCTCGTAGCAACAAACACACTCCAAATCATGCATATAAAAGGGATCCAACAATTATACACAATTTCATAACAAATCCAATTCACACAACTAACCCTAGAACACCCAAATAATCCCCTTTATGCAATACAACATATATAAGCATCAATAGCAAGAAATCAAACCAAATCCTAGTCCCAAATGGTTTAGCTACTCATAATATAACAATAGATGCAAAATATTAAAGAAGTAAATGAAAGCATAAAGAGAAATTAAAGGAAGAGATGGGTAAGAAAAACTTCTCTATTGAGCTTTTGAATCCAACATTTGCTATGTTCTTGATGCTTGGACGTGAAGAGAAACTAGTATTCTACCCTATTTTATGCTATTCTAAACAAACCCTAGCTAGGAAATGAAATGGAAATGAAAGATGTCTTTTTGGGTGGAGAAAATCTCATTTTAAAGAGCAAAATCGTGCTGTCAAAAAGTGCAGAGTGCTGGCCACGGGTGAGGCTAGACTTGTGGCCAGAAAGCAGTGGAGTACTGCCCAGTGGCCACGGGTGTGGCTAGACTTGTGGCCACCGGGCAGCGCTCCTACGCACAGTGCCAATCTTCTAGGCTATTTTTTACCCATGAATCTTTTGAATTTGTATTTATGATCTTCATCAAAGTTGTAGCCCTTCAAGTTAGCTTTCCAATGACATAAAGAAAATTTGATTTGGACATTCCTAAAAAGAGATATGGCCAAAAAAAATCGAGCAGTGGACGAGTTATGCTGGAATTTCAACTTCTTGCTTCTTTGCTCCACTTTTTCCTTTGTTTGTCCAAATGACCAAGACCATTGAAAACACCACTCTTTGGCTCTTCAAGCGGTGTTTCCTCCATCTTCATAGCTTCTCTTAGGCTCCCATTGGCTCTACATGCATCCAAAATGCTCCAAAAATTATCCAATTCATCTAAGTCATCAAGAATTACACCTAAACACACAAATGAATCAAATGAGGAACATTTTGAGTAAAATTATAACAAATGACAAGATAAATAAACTTAAATGCAAGGTGAAAACATGAACATTTTGACACTTCATCAAAGATACAAGCCCATGAAACTTTTTTTTTTCACGTAATACTGAATCCTCTTCGTAGTCATCAATGAATTCCTAATTTGAGCTTCCTTCGTCTAAATAGTCTTCATCGAAGGACATTGTGTCATCAACACCCAACAAATGAAACATTGAGGCATCCTCTTTCACCATTATTATGTTTGTTTTGTCCTTAGAAATCATAGACTTGAGTCTTGTAGGAAGTGAGATCATCCTTGTTCATGTGAGGGCTTACTTTCTAGCTTTCGATAAGAGAAGCAACATTTAGTCTAGGTGACTCTTCAACTTCTAATAGGGCCAAGCCCCTCCAAACTCATTTTGAATGTATGTAGCCTCAAAGAAAGCAAGATAACAACAAGTAAAATGTAATTGGTGCCCAAATGCGGCTTATCCAGCCAGATAAACGTGAACACAAATAAATCGCAGGCAAAAATTGTTGGTGCCCACAAGCGGTTGAATCGATGTAAAACTACACTAACCAATTCCCACTGGCGGTTTATCCTACCAAACAAAAGTGCAAGAAGTGGCATACAAACTGGGATTGAATAAAAGGTTTCTCTTTCACACCCCACCATTAACAGGTTGATATCAAAGGTTCGTGATATGATAGCCTTCACAAAATTTATCCTTAACACGCACAAAGGGTCCTTGAAGGCATGGCATGTTCACTGCATTTTTTGTTACCTTGGTGTTAGTGGCCATCGGAATTCTCTTCTTCTACAACATTTGATTGTTGGCTTCAAACTGCTCGGAGGCATAGGGGGATACGCGACAGTGAATTCTGACAGTTAGAAGGCAAGTCAAAAACATTTGGCTAACAACCCAGACTAATACGGTTCCACCTTACAAATGAGTCAGTGTTGCTCGAATCTTCAAGAAAGCTTCCCTAGACTCCTCACAATGTGACACAATTTTAGGATACACTATGATAGGGCGATTTTCAGAAGCTTTGTATCAATAATTTTTTGTTTGGGTTTTGCTGTTTAAAATAAAAGAAAGGGGGTAGTTAGGAACTACGCACACCACTCTCAGAGGATTGAGAGATAAATGCTACGAGCATGGATGCCACAACCAAAGTTACGTTGATGAGTCTCACAACTCAAGATAACTCAATATAATAGATGAGCTTGAAAACACATACAGTTGCTTACCTTTTTCAATTGAATTCAAAACTAATTTGTATATACAAGAATTGACCTAATAAATACTCTCAAACCTGACCTAGACAAGATCATGGGGCGTGGTAGTCCTTAGCTTCCATCACATGAGGACTATAACTAAAAAAGTGGGTTTGAGACTAACTAATGGAGATTAAGTCTCCTAACGGAATTCTCCATCATAACATTACTTTAGCCATAAATAAAGAATAATAAAGTAAAATAAATAATAATAATAATAATAATAATAACATGCTATAAAGCTATATAGATTCACTCCAAGACTCCTAACTTTATTTTGCACGTCTAAGATCATATCTTAGTCATCTTGGCAAATTATCTTTTCTTTGAACTTTAGCTTAGTTAATTTGCGTGACTTAGCACCCAATTAAATTCACTAAGTCTCCATCCTCATTCCCCATTGACTTGACTATGGCTTCAGTCCAACTAAATTTGACCATTAATGCACAAACAGCTTCTTATAGACGCTTATTTTGAGCTCTAGTAATTAGACCAGGCCATCTTGAGTTTGTAGATGATCCTTATTCCATTTCATTTGAGCTTGTTATTGCCCTAAGATGTCCTCATAAGCTCCACCCCCCTCAAAAGGATTCACCCAATTATCTTTCTCTACACCTAAATCAAAAGGGGATAGATGTTAAAGGTAAAACCCACATTACCATACTCGCTCGGGAGATCAATTTTATAGGCATTATCATTGATCCTCTCTAGCACTTGAAAAGGTTCATATCTTCTTGGCATAAGTTTGGATTTGCATTGAGTAGGAAATCTAACCTTACTCATGTGAACCCAAATCCAATCATCTGGGTGGAAAACAACCTTCTTGCACCTCTATCTTATTAACTTAGTTGGCCACTTGTGCATTTCTTTTAACTATACTTTTGCTAACACATTCATGCATCTTTGTAACCATCTTCGCCTTTTGCGCTCCATCTAAATTAACACTTTCACTAACTGGTAAAGGAAAAAGATCAAGAGGTGTTATTGGGTTAAAACCACAAACAATTTGAAAATGAGAGTAGCCTGTAGTCATATGTACTTGTCTATTGTAAGCAAATTCAGCATAAGGAATACACTCTTTCCAAATTTTCAAATTCTTACTAATCAAAACTCGTTGTAGAGTTACGATGGTTCTATTTACTACCTCAGTTTGGTGATATGTTTGAGGATGCACTACAACAAATTGTGTTTTTAGCGACATATACTTAGCGGCGGTTATGCCTCTAAATAACTGAGGCGGTTATAGAAACCGCCGCTAATTTAATATGGAAACTTAAATAAATTAATTGTTAGCGACATTTACATGTGGCGGTTCATCATAACCGCCACTAAATAATTAAAACATTAATAAATCAGTAAATAATAATAATAATAATAATAATAATAATAATAATAATAATAATAATAATAGTAAATCAGTAATTGTTCTCTGCTTTCTTCACCGACCACACCCTCCACAAACCACGAATCCATTTTCTCCGTCTTCTCCGACCACGCCCTCCATAGAGCACAACTCCATTTTCTCCGTCTTCTCCGACCATGCTCCATTTTCGGTGGCTGCCTCTTCCCTGCAATTTCGCCTCTTCTCTGTGATTTCGCCTCTTCTCTCAGATCTTCTCAAATCTCACATCGCCGGTGCCCTGGGACTCACCGCTCACGACCTCAACCCTCACTCCCCTCAATGACTCACGGCCTCACGTAGACACGGTAAGTCTTCTGGAATTCTTATTTTTATTGAATTTGATTTGATCTATGTATCTTCCATTCATACGAATCGGTGGATTCTTATTTTTATTGAATGACTCAACCCTACTCACATTTTGCCCATACTTTATGCACCTTAATTTTGATGAGCGTTTGTGACAAAGCTAAGAGAGATATCATACAATTGACAATTGTTCTTTTGGTTGAAGTCTCCTGTGAAGAAGCGCAACATTTTTCATAAGCTGATCAATTTTGAAATATCTAAATCAAGTTTTTTAATCTGCATACATTAATCTATTAGCGGTATGCTTTGCAAGGAAAAGAATTACAATGCTATATGTGGGGCTATGAGACTAGATACTGACTGTTACAATGCTATATGTGGGGCTATGAGACTAGATACTGACTGTCTGACCACTATATGTGGGGCTATGAGACTAGATACTGACTGTCTGACCAAAGAGTTTTTGTTCCTAATTATAAAAGCTTTGGTTAAAATTGGAAAAGAAAAAAAATTCATTTCTGTAATATTTTTGATATTATGCTTGCAGGATCTTTCTTTGAGAGGGGTTTGGCTCCAAAAGTGGTTACGTTCAGATAAAGTAGAACAATTTCATGGCATGATAGATTATCTTTTGGGCCTAGTTCGTGATGGGAAATTGACTTATGAGTATGCGTTCTTTAACTTACTCTTGTTAATCCCCATACCCTCCTCTTCTATTCTTTTCAAGTTCCTTTTTCTTGAAATATCTAGATTCTAGTGACTCAAGTAATTGATACACATCAATTGCCAATTTGGCATTTTTGTTCTTATTGTGTAGATTATTTGACAACAAGATTAACTTTTTTGGACCATTCAATTATAACTAATCAAGGATGCTTTTGAAAGGAGAAAAATGTGCTTTCTTTGTTGCATTTTAGATATAAATGACTGCAATATATTCGATATGTTGGAATGTTAAATTTTTTACTTGAGACCTGAAAATTGCTCTGTAGTTATATGGAGCCTACTGATACTATTACTCATAATAATGCTGCAGCACTGCCACATGATTTGAAAATGAAGAGATCGGACAATAAGAATCTTACAGAACTTCTTGAATGTGTTAGCATTTATAAAAAAAATAAAATGCATGATAAATTTTGGGTAATTATATATAATTGGTTCAAGTTGAATTTGCAAGTCAACTAACATACTTAATTATCCATGTTGGCAATCAGGTTACACGTGGATGTCTCAGGTTCATATTATGTAGCATACTGAACATGTCTGTCTAGCAGAGTCTTGGATAGACAAGGCTAATATTGCTTGCTTAATGCTAGTACTTTGATTCCTAAACCATATTCTTCATTACTTTGATCTATGGGTTGCTTCCTAGCAAATTTCAGTTTGACAGTTAAGATCATATTTGTGTTTATAATGTTTCCAGGGTTCTTTGCAAGTTTTTTGCACAAGGGGCTGTCTAAAAGGGGAGCATTATGAGTTCTTGCATGAATTGAGAGGTAATGTTCTATCATAGTATCATTATTGTTGAAGTGATTATGCATGGATAAATCTTGGATTAATTTACCGTGAAATGCTTTGAGATATATAGAATGGGTAGATAAATTAATTGATTTTGCAACTGAGCATAGATTTGTTAAAGGAAGAATATTGTGTCCTTGCGTGAAGAGCATAGATAAGTTTTAAACTAACCAAAGTGTGTATAGGAATTGTTTTTATCCTCATTGATTGTGCTCTACACTATGTATGCTAACATATTGTTTGATGTATGTGTGAGTAGGCCTCAATTACTAGAACTACTGTCAAACAAAGTGCTAATGACTCTAAAGATGAGACCAGTTCTGAAGATGAAAGTTCTGATGATGAGCCATCTAAAGCTGAGTGTTAAGAAGATATTGAATGATTGAGATCTTTTGTAATTATTGAATCTTTATACAATTGTTATTACATTTGCATGCATTTCATGTGTACACCTTCTGAGCTTGCCTATCCTCTCTTTTGTTGTGGCAGTCTTCTACTGGGAAGGAGAGTAGTTCTGATGATTCCTCATCAGAGGAGTCTAGTGATGAAGAAGAGGATGCGCCTTCAAAGACTCCAAAGTAGGTAATTAGTTGTGTGTACAAATCTGTTGCAGGCTCTTGAACTTTAATGGTCAACAGTTGTTGGGCCAAGAAGTGAAGCTTTACCTTGCTAAAGAGAGAGGAGCTTATACTCTGAATAGTGGGTAAGTCATCTTCCCCTAAAATTAGATTTATGGATTGTGAGTTAAACATAATTATAATTATTATTATTTTTTAAATTTGTTGGTAATTTGTTTACTGTAGGAGATTTGATAACTCCTTCCAGAGGAGGCAAGGGTGGAGGTGAAAGTACAACTGTGTTTGTTAAGGGGTTTGACAAGAATGATATTGAAGATAAGGTAGTTGCAGTATTTTTGTTTTTGTCTGTGCAAACTTGTGATCCATTTTCTTTATTGATTTTTGATCTGGTTGCCTTTGTATATACCATTTGCAGATCAGGAGTGCTCTTGAGGATCATTTTGGTTGTAGCAAAAGTTTTAAACTAACCAAAGTTTCCATTTTGATAAGTCTGATATTTTAAATAAAATGCATGTGTAATGTGTAAACTCATCTTGACATTTTGGATCCTGGATTAGCTCTGTTAGATTGACTTGTATAATTTCCTACTAGAGATCTGTATTGTCATTATTTCTTCCACTTAGTTCTATTTTCACCTTCACAGACTCCAAATGACTTAAATGGTGTTATCCAATTCTACTTAGTTTTAGTTCTATTTCAAATATGTTACTGATAATATTGAGTTTCTTATTTTATTTTTATTTTTTATTTTTACATTGATGTTATTCTCTAGGAGGTTGTGAAGGATCACTTGCTGTTGTTGATGGATTCAACCCAACACTTGTCGCTGTTGATGGAGTTTGTCAAATATTGGTGTTTAGTAATTTTTTTTATGATTTCTGTTGAAGGTTAAGATGAGAGGAATTGATGGATTCACCACTTGTTGGTGAAGTTTGTCAAATATTGGTGTTTAGTATTTTTTTGATTACTTGCTATTGCTTTTGAATACTATGCTCAAATGTTAATATATTATTGAATACTATTGAATGTTACAACTTATTTTCTTTCCAATTAAATGTGTACATAGAGTTTATTTATGATTGCAATATGCATTTTAATATAAAGATTTTTGAATAAATATAATTAAATGATAATTATAAAAATATAATAATGTAATTATAAATTATTTAGCAACACCTAAATAATTACCTCTAATATTTTAAAAATAAATAAAGAAAAATATTTAGCGACACTTAATAACCGCCATTAAAATTTTAAAAAATAAATAAAGAAAAATATTTAGCGACACTTAATAACCGCCACTAAAATTTTTAAAAATAAAAAATAAAAATTTAGCGACACTTAATAACCGCCACTAAAATTTAAAGGAATAAACTAATAGTTATATTTAGTGGCGGTTAGAGAACCGCCACTAAAAGCAAAGTAAACTACCTTATATTTAGCGGCAGTTTTGAAACCGCCGCTAAATGCAATGCTGATCAACAATTCCCACACTTGTCTAAAACCGCCTCTAAATCCTTCGCGACACACTATTTAGACACGGTTGGAGAACCGCCTCTAAATAGTTTAGTGGCGGTTTTGAACCGCCTCTAAATAACAAATTAACCGCCACTAAATAACCTTTTTGGTGTAGTGATGACTAGTAGTAGATAATAGTAGCTTAGTTCTGAGCTTCAACCACAAAGTCTTCCAGGAATAGCTAAGGAACTTAACATCACGACTTAAACATACCATGTAATCTAACAATTCCTTTGAAGAAAATATCAACTATAAGCGTCCATCATCAGTTTTATTACAAGGAATAAAGTGTGTCATCTTTAAAAATCTATCAACTACCACAAATATAGAATCATGTCCAGATTTGCTCTAAGGTAATCCTAACACAAAGATTATTGAGATGTCAAACCATAGGTGCGTAGAAACACACAAAAAAATTGAGATATAGGCCATGAGGCATACTTCATGACTTTTCTTGCTTACCTGCAGTGTTGTAAAAATCCCGCCTAAGCACCGATTAATCCCCGCTTAGACGTTAGCGTCGGTCGACTGTTTAGCGTATCACCTTAAATGGTGGTCTAGCATATATGTTGGGATTGTAGCATTTCGATTAACACTAACACTCCTTTTTTTTTCTTTCAATTAAGTTGTTCTACAATATTAGCATTCTAGAAGTTTGAAAACTATAAGTGTTAGTAGAGGAGGCACCTGTCATTAAAACATCGAAAACCAACCCCATGTGGAGATGCAGATTAATACCAATCAGAAGAAGTTCAAAACCAAATGTTTTAAAAAATGTTCTGATTTGCATAAACCAAACTTTTAACACAAGGGAAAATGAAAAGGAACTCTAAAAAACTATATATACAAATGAACCAAAGTAGTGCAACTTGTTGATTAGTCATTTCCTATTTTCTGGCTTTCCTGATCGATCTACCAATATAATATTAACAGCTTCACGAGTTACTAGCTTTATTCCCCTAACCCAAAGCTCAGCCATTTCAGTTCCACCTTCACACTCAAAATGAATCACCTTGTTCTTTGTGGTCATCACTCTGAAAACCCCTGGCGCATCAGCATCAAACTTCTTCCTACGGTTCCAACGAAACTTTGAACTCGGCCCTACTTCAGCCCCTTCACATATCACATTTCTCTTGCGTGACTTTCCCCACCTCAACTCCCCCAAATCCCCCAACATTTTCAGCATCTTCCTATGAGGAGCCCCTCTCCCACCCTTTGTGTGCTTCTTTACATATCCCCCTTCCAACACCACCTCCCGAGCAAACTCATCCACTATCGTTTCTTCCACAACGCTGCTGCTGCCGTTGTTTCTTGCTAGCGAAAGCGCGGTCTCAAGCCTCGCGTTTTCAATGCCCAACCTAGCTCTGCGCGAAATCAGAAGCCTGCACATGGCTATGTTGCCTGCCTTTGCAGCCAACATCAGTGGAGTATAGCCTTCGCGGTCGAGCTCATTCACATCACAACCTTTTCTTATCAGAGACTCAACTAAATCTAAGTTACCCCGTTGAACAGCATAGTGCAAAGCAAAGAATAATCCTCCACCACCAAGTTCTGCGTTTGCCCCACTACTACTCAAAAGCACCTCAACTGCTTTAGAGTTGCCACACAGGAGGGCGTGGTGGAGGATTGTCCTCCCTAAATGAGGAGAGATGTTGTAGTGTTGCTGCAGCATTATTGCCTTTAGTATAGCCCCAGTGCCTTCAAAATACTCCACTGCACACCAAGTGATAGGGTAAGGCTCAGCTAGCCCTACTCCCACTCTAAACTCCTCTCCGGTTGTAACCTCCCAAAACCAAGCTCCTAGTCTCACATTACAGTCTGCTCTTGCACCCCTCTGAAAATTATTAATTGTAGTCATCAAATGAAAATCTTAAGCCTGGTATATGTATATGTTTAGATCCCCGCATCCATCTTTAACACTAAATAAAAAGAGCAAATATCAATTTTGGTTCCACGAGTATTAGCAAAATGACAGTTTTTAGTCAGTGTCCGATTTTCATTCATGGACTATTGTTTTAGTATCAAAATTTATCCTGTCAGTCACCCCACCGTTAGGACTTGTCGGAACATGAAATTATAAGGGTATTTTTATCCTTTCATAATTGAGATACCAATTCGAATATTAATACAGGGATTTAAGCCCTAAGATCTCAAGTTGCGGTTTTCATCCTCATCATTTTAAATGAATAAGAATGAGAAGAAGGATGAGGAGGAGAATGGCCAATTGGAATGAAGGCTTAAATCCTTTTATTCATGCTTAAATTGGATATCTTAATTATGATAGGACGAAAATACCTTTATAATTTCATATTCCGGCATATTCTAAACGAAGGGGTAATCAACCTGATAAATTTTAGCATTAAAACAATAGTCGTGAATGATAATTAGTCCGAATTAAATATGTGGATCAAAACAGTCATTGACCTAAATTGATATTTGCTCAAATAAAAATGTACATAATAATTACCTGTAGAAGAAGGTGGACAACAGATACTTGCCTATTAACAACTGCAGCAGCAAGTGCATTACAATTAACATTTGCATAAAGAGGTGGATTGGAAGACTGAAGTAGCACCCTAGCACTTGCGTTGACATCCACTCCAAACTGAATCATCAGAAACAAAAGCAAATAAAGAAAAATAAACATTAATTATTTTTTTGTCCATTTGGACTCAAACCCGTGACATGTACCACTATACCAAAAATTATAACTAATATTAAATGCACAATTTTATTTCTTTATATAATATCACATCTTCAAAAGGTAACGGTTGGACTTGGTCCTTCAGCCTACAAGTAACAATCTCCTACTCATTTGATGTTGAACTGGCCATTCACGAGCCTCTTCCCAACACAATTGATTACACATTACTTATAGTGAGACTAATATAATATAAATACGCGACTTTATTTGTTTATATAACGCTACATTTTTAAAAGATCGGAGACTGAATTTGACTTTTTGGACCTCTGATCAACTATCCTCTACTCATCTGGTATTGGACTTGACTCTTCATTAGCCAGGCACTGTATGTATAACAAATAAAAGAAAGGTTGTTTTGATGACTATATGCAAATACATACTACTTTGAAGTTGCGCTATTGGAACATCACAATTCACGCAGGCAGCACAAAAGGGAACAAAATTGACTGCATGCAGTGATGCAGAACAAGTGGCCACGTTTTCTTTTTGCTATTTTGTTACTGAAGTCGAACAAAAGGTATCAATAAAAACTTGTGTGAGATTGTTTCATGGATCTCAATTTGTGAGATCAGTCGGATCTTTAATTAATGAGGTTAAAGATCAGACCCATTAATTTAAGATTTGATCCACTAATCAAATATCCAACCCGTCTCACAGATTGAGACCCGTGAGACGATCTCACACAAGTGTTATCCAAAGGTATCAAACAAGAGATTTTATTTGGTCCTTAAAAGACTAAACATAATCGTATTGCACCCCTTCAGGTGTTCTTTTCGATCATGTGGTTAGACTCTGATACTAAATTAAAGCATGTGCTCAATTTTAATTAAAAATCTAAGTTGATATATGGTTAGATTATATTACACATTTATGTTTATGTGGGTGTTTGTCAATTAGATGTTAGTTGATAAATGATTGATTTAGGTAATAGGGATAGCTTATTGTTTTAGCTAGTTTGACAATATGATAATATTAATTGGTTAAAGAAGGGTGTTTGGTAAATTATTAGTTATTTACTTTTAGCTTATTACATGTAAAATGACCTATAAGAGCATAAATATATTGTGGTATTTACTTAACTTTTAAAATATTTTTATAATTTAATGTTATCGTTGTATTATTATTAATTAATTTTTAACTATTATTTTTTATTTAATTATTAATATTGTTATAATTATAAAGAAATAATTCGTAGTTAATAATAATTCAATATTAAAAATACAATTTCAAGTAAAAATATAATAAACATACAACAAAATTATTTATCATTCCTATTACCTTAAAATTCATTACGTGAACCAAACGTGCTGTAATATTAACTGTTTGACCAATCAAACAAGCTAAACTTAATTAAATAAGCTAGACTTTGATTGATAATCTAATATATAAGTCATTTTCTAAAGAGTTTATTACCAAAATGGTCCCTCGACTATTGCGAAATTACCAATTTGGTCTTCAATAATTTTTCGTGACCAATTAAGTCCCTCGACTTTGAAAATTTTAACCAATTTGGTCCTCCGTTTATTTTTCTATTAAACATCCGTTAAATCGGGACCAAATTGGTAATTTTGTTATAGTCAAGGGACCAAATTGGTAATTAATTTTCACTGAAATGGTCCCTTGACTATAGCAAAATTACCAATTTGGTTCTGATTTAACGGATGTTTAACGGCAAAATAAACAGAGGAACAAATTGATTAAATTTTTCAAAGTCGAGTGATTTAATTAGGCACGAAAAATTATCGAGGACCAAATTGGTAATTTCACAATAGTCGATAGACCATTTCGGTAATAAACTCTTTTCTAAACACCATGTATATATTATATTCTCAACCAATTGTACGTGTAAGTTGAATAAACAATATAATGTGAGTGAAAACGAGTTACGTACGTACCTGGAGGAGTGAATCGACAAATTCAATGAATCCTCTAGAGGATGCTGTGACAAGAGCATGAATTGCAACGTGGGGGCGGATCATTTGGGAGGCCATGAGGATGTGTGCATGTGTGGCCCGCCCAAGTAGGCATGCTTCCAACAAAGCCTCCTCGCAGGCAGGTTGAGCCGCTCCTCCGGCTTTCAGTAGAATCTCTAATGTCTCAGCATGCCCCTCCCTCACTGCTGCTGTTGTCGCATAGCCTCGGAACAATTTATGGTTCACTGTGGCTCCATCCCTCTGTCCTCAAAAACACTACCACATGTCACAATAATGTATAGTAGTCTTCTTGTCCAATACATTATTTCACTAATCAATGTCTTCTGTTCGGCGGAGGTCAGTAAAGGCCAAATTTAACTAACATCCAATGAATGAAGGATTGTTGGGCGGAAGTCGAAAAGGGCTTAAAGGTCAAGTCCAGCACCCAGTGTCTCAAAAATGTATAGCGGTATAAGAAAATAAAATTGCTTTTTTGCTACTAGCTATAGCTTTTTACGTAAGCTATGTTGTAAAAATTTGCCTAGGCAGCCGCCTAGGTATCGACTAGGCGCCTCTGGACTAAGGCGATTTCAACCCTAGGCGGCATTTAGTAGACCGGCCGACTAACCAACCAACTAAGCGCCCGAGGCGTTGAGTTGGGGACCTAACTCAGCTCGTCTGAGATAGCATCTCAACTCAATCGAGTGCCTTTTATTTTTTCTTACTCGGCTACTCCTCTTTTATATTCATCTAGTCATGTATTCAAATAATCATCTAACTTGTGTAGTACGTTAACTAGTTTCGGAATTATAACAGTCTAACAACTCAAAAGTTTGAGTGGAAAAAGTAGAGACGATATACTCGAATTACTTGGCCGCCTAGGTGATGCCTAGGCGCTAGGCGTTAGGTGCCCAATTAGCGCCTAACGCCTTCAGCAACATTGGGCGTAAGTGGTAAGCATTTTGAATCTAACAAGTTGTATCAGAGCCATGTCAGGTATAAGAAATTAAACCTTATAAAGTTGCGTCTTCACTACTAGTTATAACTTTTGGCGTAAGTAGCCAGTAAGCGTTTGATCCTAACATCTCCTATGGATTCCCTTGTGACCAAATCATCACGGACAAGCTTAACATTTTTATTTACCCCACTGTAATAATCATCAGGGCCGGATTTTAGGGCGTGCAAAATGGGCAACAGCACAAGGTCCCAAATTTTTGGGGGCCCCTAGTCCAGTCCTGACCTAATAGTTAGTTGATGTATTTGTGATTATATTCCTCCAAAATTAAATTTTTTACATTTTTCTCTTTGCAATTTTTCTTCAATTCGCAGTTTATTTATACTTTGATAGGGCCTCACTTATTTACTAGCACAAGGCCACGCAAATAAAAAAACCGGCCCTGATAATCATATTGCAAGATTCCCATTCTTTCTTCTTCTTCTTATTCTAAACTTTGAGTGAATGAAGGGTGTGTTTGGTTGGGGGGTTTAGGTATAAGGAATGGGTATGAAAGTGATTGTTTGTGTTTGGTTGATAGGTTTTGTGAATGCTACTATGGGTTTGGAATACCCCATTAATGACAAAACCCATGCCCTTATTAAATAAGGGTTTCATCTCCCTTCCTCCTTTCTTCCTCAACTATTAATAATCATTCCCATTCCACCCAATTACCAAACATGTTAAATACTTTCACCAAAACCCATTACCATTACCAAGTATTTGATACCCATTCCGATACCGATTCCCATGTGCGAACCAAACGCACCCGAAAAATGCAAAAAAATGCAACCCAATGTTGGTTTATTTTTAGACCATTATATTACATTCCTGATCTTAGTAAGAAATAAGAAATACATGTTCAAAGTCAAAGAGCAATCTAAAAGAGGATTACTCACCAGTAGCTTCCTCACGAGAGTCGCATTTCCGTTATGCGCGGCCAGGAACAGAGGCGTGATCTCAGTCTTGAACTCCTCGAATTCAACCCGGACCTCAGTCGCGGTTTCGTCGTGCAAAACCAGCTCCGTTCTTCTCGACCTCAAGCACACGGTTCCGACGTAGTTAACGTCGACGAAAGGGTCGGCCAAGAGCTCCATCGATAGGTCCAGATCGTCGGCGTGTGCGGCGTCCACGAGCCGCTGAGAGACTGCCTCGCCTGATGATGAGTAGTTAACCGCAGGGAAGACATGTTTCCCGGCAAGGTAGCCGCCGGTGCTGAAGACGGTCATCTTGCTTTTCCCGGAAAGGTTTAGACGTTCAGAAGCGCAACGGATTTACTAAATAATAGGTAGCCAAACATGGAAAAACATGCACTCGACCAACTTTATCATGCTCACGATCAATTATTATATCATCCACCAGGGTCCATTTTCTAAAAAGCTAAATTCAAAAAAGCTGTTCAAAGTAGCTTTCGATCAACTTTTGAGAAAATAAATTATACTTACAGATCATTTTGTATGTAATCAGCTATCAACTAATTACTAATTTACCAAACATTTTTCAATAATTAGTTAATTCTATAAGCTAGTTAAAACCTCTAATCCAACCTGCTAACAATTATTTACCAAACATGCATTACTATATGTTTGTAGTTGATATATTCTATACTTGCAATTGACAGTTTATTTGCATGTAAATAAATTGAAGACATATAATATGTTAACTACATACACATAAAATGATAATTATAAACACAAACTCTTAACTGCATGTATAGAATATATATATAATGCGGATATATAATATGTTAACAATATATTATATGTTTGCTATTAATATATTTTGTACCTACGGTTTATAGTTTATGTGTTGGTAGTTAAAATGTTATGCGTGTGTAGATACATAATAAATTAACTGCAGACATAATCTGAAAATTATTTTGTACTAAGATCTATAATGTACAGTAATAAAGTGGTTTTCTTGTATGCATATATTATTTCCCAAGTGAAACTAACTTTATTTGACCAGTTCTCCCGAAATTGATTGCTCCATACGAGAAAATGACTGCCAACTAGAATACAACAATGAGTTAAGGATGTCACCTTGTCGACAAAGTAGCCGGATTTGGCCAGCATTACGCGTTATCTCCAGACATTTGGGCATCATTTACAGTTCCTTTTACTATATGTATATATTTCTGATTTATAATTCTTTTGTTAGATAATCTTTACCAATTCAACGGACAAATGTCAAGACATATAATTTGAGCTGGTCTCTAGTGAGACTATCCCGCCTAAATGACGGATCAAATATAATAAAAATAGGTCATAAAAAAATTATAGATATAATAATAAATACTTTCAATCATATATACATTATTTTATATCATAAATTTTGTACTTTATAACAAGATTGTAATAGACAATTTATAAAAAATAAAGTAATAAGATAACAAAATAGCAAATATGATTAATACTTTAAATTTTATATTTATATATATATATATATATATATATATATATATATATATATATAGAGAGAGAGAGAGAGAGAGAGAGACTCATGTACATTATGTTCATTAGGTGAGAAATAAGATGGAATTATAACTATAGATCTAATTCAATCCAACGTATGAAATTGCCTTCCAGATTTTAAAACACGTGTTATGCTCTGTAGTGCATGTTTTTGTGTTATACAGAGCAAAAGTTTGTGTCTACCAGTGCACATTCTTATGATTAATCAATTAAAATTGCACAAAACACACTATTTTTTCATAAATACTTGTAGTGCATAATTTTCAACCATATAGTGCAAATATTTGTGCCTAGTAGTGCACATTTTCTCAACTAACGATGCGCGTTGTTCAGTCGTAGAGTTCAGGCTATCATTCATCTTTTAGGTTAGTTTTATGCTCTGTAGTGCATGTTTTTGTGCCATACAAAGCAAAAATTTGTACCTACCAGTGCACATTCTTATGGTTAATCAAATAAAAATGCACAAATCACACTATTTTTCATAAATACTTGCAGTGCATAATTTTCAACTGTATAGTGCAAATTATTGTGCCTAGTAGTGCACATTTTCTCAACTAACAGTGCACATTGTTCAGTCGTAGAGTTCAGGCTATCATCCATCTTTTAGGTTAGTTTTATGCTCTGTAGTGCATATTTTTGTGCCATACAGAGCAAAGGTTTGTGCCTACCAGTGCACATTCTTATGGTTAATCAAATAAAAATGCACAAATCACACTATTTTTCATAAATACTTGCAGTGCATAATTTTCAACCGTATAGTGCAACTTTTTGCACCTAGTAGTGCACATTTTCTCAATTAACAGTGCACGTTGTTTAGTCGTAGAATTCATCGACTTCACTTTGTCTTCTTCGTCGGAGAGTAACTTGTTCAAGACGAAACACAGAAGTGATAGACACTGTCAAAACTTTTCCATATCGTCGTCTTCGTTGTCTTCGCCTAAAATTTGCTCACTGAATTCATTGCCTTCGTCGACTTCACTTCGTCTTCTTCGCAAAAGATTAGCTTGCTCGAGAGGAAACGGAGAAAATAGAGAAGTGGGAAAGATTAGTGGAAAGGCTACGGACGATTTTGCCCAAACGCTGATCTTACTACAGATCATTTAATGCGTAAATTTTAAATCTAATGGTTGAGATCATGCATCAAAATTAAATCCAATTGTCTATATTTCATCCTATTTCTCACCTAAGAGACTAATTTCACAAGATCCCTTATCTATATATATAATTTCATATCATAAATGTACCATAATGTTGCAGAAATAGTACATTTCTCAACAATACCTACTTTGGTCCCTCAAATTTAAGGTTTAGAGATTTTGAGTAGTGACTCTTGGTCACGAAGGGTAATGGTACAAGTCTAGAGAAGCGGGAGAGGTGAATAGACTTGTATATATTTTTCAAAAAAATTCAAAGATTTTATCCCAAGTAAATTTGAACTTACAAATTATTTTGAGCAATATAGCGGAAAATAATTTGTCACCCCTTTTTAAATTTCTTTGCACGCGTTTAATCCTTTCAAGCTTAGGTTTGGTGATTAAATACTAGAATGTAAATAGTAGTAGTAAATACGAGAGATGATATTTAAGTGGTTCGGCCAAACGTAGCCTACGCCGACTCTTCTCCTTAAACTCCAAGGAGGTTTGCAATAAAAGCTAATTAGTACAAAAGACCACTTTGTGCCTTGAACACAAAGTCGGCCACTAGTGTCAAGATTTTCACAAGTCAACACTTGTATGTTACTCCGTCCTTTTCTACTTAACCAAGTAGAGATAGATTGTTTGAACACAAAAGTTGTTCACAATCTCCAACTGCTAGACACGGTGAATGACTTCTCGTTAATGTCGTAGTCTGAACTTGATCTTGCAATTTTAGCATTATATCTTCCCTCTTCGCTGGTTTTGATTAGAATTGTTGCTTGCTTTGCACTTAAATTACTTGTTTGTAAATTTAATAAATACCCTTCTAAGGCATATCTGGAGGTATTTATAGACTTGTTTGAAAATTTGTCCGTGGGAAGACAAAATATTTTAAACTTCTATTATCCTTAATGTAAAGACCAGTGGTCAAAGTATTAAGTTACTTTTTGTCAAATTTCCAGCCATTGAAATTTACTTTTACACCTGCTTCTAGATTTCTGAACTGCGCAAAATATCTTGGCCTTTTTGGGAAATCTTCCTTGGGATGTGTACCTAGGACACCTTTTGCCTTGGTAACATTCTCCACATATTATTAGCTTTTGAGGATGTTTACTGTTCTGTCAGAGAATGTCCGAACAGTAGACGCAAAAAGCTAACCATTAATTTCTCGTGGTTAACCTTTTGTATCATTCCTTAGCAACCTTTTGGATTTGACTTTGCTTAGTCAATCTTTAACTATTCGGAAATTAACTTCTCGCTTAAGTTAACTTTCCATATTCCCTTACTTTCGGGTAAAGGTTGGCCCTTCCACAACATAAGATGCTTAGAAATGGTTCCATCCATTTTTTAAAGAAAAATTTACGTGCAAGAGAAAAATTTATAACTTTTTTAAATGTAGATTACCAGGCAGTATAAGAAAAAAGCTTAACCATTCAAGGTTAGTACTCTAATACCGCCCACTTCTTGTTTCCGATGAGTAGGGGTTCAAGTTTATAGGGGAGGGGATGGGAGAATCGACTTGAATGATTTTGAAAAACTTTTTCAATGTTGCAAAGCGAAAATATACTTTTACCGCTTTTAGAATTGTTTGCACATATTTGCTCTTTGTAAATTTTAGGTTTGATTCGTTGAGGCTTGAAAATAAATGGCAATAAATAAAGACAGTGAAAGAGAGATCTTTGACGTGGTTTGGCCAAAACCCAGCCTACGCCCACTTTCACCTTAAACTCCAAGGAGGTTTGCACTATCACACTAGTACAAAAATGAGCGATTGTTCTTTAATCTCTTGTTACTTTGCCTCTTTCTATTGATCCTAGTAGAGAAACTTAATTTGAACACAAGTTGTTCAAATTTTCCAACTATAGACTTGGCGTAGGACTCTTCGTTGGTATTGCCGTAGTGTATGAGCTTGATCTTGCTTTGTTGCGTTAGCTCTCTCTTCACAAACCTCTAAATTAAACTTTTTGCACTTATCACTTGATCTATAAAATTGCCAACCCTCATTCAGTCTTGAATAGAGGTATTTATAGACATGTTTGAAAATTTATCCGTTGCGGGGAAACGAATTTCAAACGTTTATTATCCAACATGCAATGACCAGTGGATAATGAAGTAGGTTACTTTTGTCATATTTCCAACCGTTAGGGTACTTTTGTGTCTGCTTTTTAACTTTCTAACTACACAAAATGTCTTGGCCTTTTTGGAAAATCTTCCTTGGGAAATGTACCTAGGACACGTTTTGCCTTGGTAACATTCTTCTTGCAACATAGCATTTTGAGGTTGTTTACTATTCGCTCAGAAAATGTTCGAACAGTAAGTTATGAGATGTCATCTATTACTCACTTAAGGTTGACCATACGTAACTTACCTCAGTAACCTATCACATTTGACTTTCCTTAGTCAATCCTTACTCCTCAAAAATTAACTTCTCGCTTTAAGTTAACTTTTCGTATCCCCTTACTATTCGGCTAAGGTTGACTTTTCCACTCTTCGGTCAATTGAACCTTCTGGTCTTGTACTCTTTGATTCTTCAACTCTTGGTAGCTTGAATCTTCGACTCTTCGAAGGTCTCAGTATAGACTTAGTCTAGTTTGACTTCTCGTAGGTTCTCTTCGAATTAATTTTACTTTCCAGATGAATTACTTTCCGATGGGTAAGATTTATTCTCTAAGTTACCTTTCAAGGTTTGAGAATTGCCATAAGGCCACTCTTCAAATTGATTTACTTTACAGATAAATTACTTTCTAGTTGCTAAATTTTATTCTCTAAGTTAGCTTTCCAACTCTAAAAACTAAGTAGAAAATTTTGGAACTAAAATTCCTAACATTTTTTGTATCATCAAAATCTAAAATACAATGTTCCTAACAATAACTACCATAGACATAAGGGTAGCCTATGATATTCTGTTGGTAGAAGGGGCTAAGCCAAATTTCTCAAGGTACGCATATAATGAAACATACTTATATTATAGAATGAATTTAGAGGTGAAGGATTATTTGAAGAACTCATATTCTTTCAAGAATAAAACGTCAAAGACAAAGTATGAGAGGGCGACTGATATCATCAACAAGATTCTAGAAAACAAGGTATCCAGACTAAATGATGTTACAACATAAAAGATGACTTTGCTGAGTGCAATTATGTCCAACTATTGTTGTGATTGGGTGCAAATCATATTCAATTTCCTATGGCTATATTGAGAAGGGTGTAGACAAAGTGAATAATTCGCTAACCTAGAAGGTGGGATTTTGGTTCATGATAACCCACCTAATGAAGCTTAAAGGAGTAAAGGTGAGGCCAGGTGCAACAATTCATCGCAATACTTACCTATTCTACACAAAGCATCATGCACCTAAGTCTAGGGCAGAGACCCCAACTAAGAAGAAGAGCATAGTTGATGCCTATAGCTCCTCCAATGTTCCCCTAATCATAGTGTACAAGAATGTTAAATCTAAGCGATTGGGGAAGAGGAACTTTAGAGATGAAGAAGGTGAAAGTTAACCAGCCAAGCAATTTGTGAAGGTTGAGGCTAAGGGAGAAACTGCTACTCCTGCAGACATTGAAGTTCAATTCCTATTGCTCAAGAGATTATTACTGCCAATGTATTGGTCATCACTTCTACTAAATCCATCCCACAAGAACTTGGTGTGCCAGAACATGTGACTAGTGAGGATGTGTCTAAGGTCATAGGTAATGTCTACAAGGAGGTACTGCCAAAAGCTAGCCAAAGTCATATTCAAGAGGAATTTGTGCAATGGAAAATAAATGTTGATGATGAATTAGGAAAGCAAGCAAAACTGGAAGACCTCCCAAAGTCACTATTCATTGAAGAAGGTGAGATAATTGATGTCTTTGATTTTGAACCATTATCCACTCCCTATTTTAGTTGCTTTTGATACTAATTGCCTAATTCTTAATAGGAAATTGAGACTCGTTTGTATATATTTTGTATCTAAAGGTGCAACTACCTAAAACGAGTAGCAAAGGAAGGATTTTAGAATGTTTTGGATCAATTTTAGAAGTAAAGAAAATTACCTAAGGAAGGAAAAGAGTAGCGGAGCACAAAAGGAAACAAGAATCAGATTTGGAAGAAATTCGCAGACCTCACGGTCAGGCCCACGGCTGTGAGGTTGGCCGTGAGGCCTGCGCTGCTACTAGTTATTCTGCATTTTTCTACTATTTTACTTGGTTCCCAACCCTAGTTAGTTTTAGTCTATTTTTCCTCTTCTCTTTAGACTTCCCTACATAGTTTAGATTAGTTTTACATTAGATTATTTAATTTCAAGATTGGAATCAAATATTGGAGTTGGAGTTGGATTTGTTCTTCATTATTAGTAAAGTTCTCTTCTTCCTTTATTTACTTTCTTTTCAGATTTCTTGTTGTGTTTATGGTTATTTATTATTACTTTGCTTTGTTTACTTTTATAATGCGTGAGTAGTTAGTTTTTGGGTTTGGATTAGGGTCCTATTGCTATTCTTGATGCTAGGTTTGTGATTATTGCATAAAGGGGAAGAATTGTTTTCATAGGGTTTATGTTTGAATTGGGTTATTAATTCTTTCTGTTATTGATTGATCCCAGCAATTGTTAGCTTGTTTTGGAAAGACTTTTATCGCAACGAAAGTTGGATGAAAGACTCAAGCCTAACCAATTTCAAACCCAATCTTCCTACTACGAGAATGGGGCGGGGTAATTTGGGGGCTTATAATGCTTGTGTGTTTCAAGGGTTAGGATTGATGCATCACGAAAGTGGAGCAATCATACTCTAATTCTTGTTTATTGATTGCGAAAGTAGCTTGAACTTGAATTCTTATGTGCATTGCCAATAATCCATTGGTTAATTATTTTCCCCTAATTCAGATATTGTTAGTGCATAAAGATAGCAATACCCCTAATCTAGACCCATTCTTTTATCATATAGTTTATCCCTTGTTTAATTTGCATCCTTTTATTTCCATTCCTTAATCTTATTTTGCTTGGATTCTAGTGAATTCCAAGACTTTAGTGCCTAGAATTCTACATATCATACAAGTACGTGTCATAAACCCCAATCCTCAGTGGAACGGTATTTCACATCCGTACTCTCACCATCATTCATTTTTGCTATGACTAATAATCTCTGTTGATGAAGATCTTTTGGTTGAACTAATGAGAGTGAAGAAGTGGAGGGATTGGATCGGAGGATAAGCAATTTTGATATTATTGCCCAAGGTATCCTCCACATGAGGCCAGAAGAAGAGTTTGCATTGGAGTGTCTAGGAATGAATTATATCCCAAAAGCTACAAGGTTGAAATACATAGATCGATGAAATCTATGTACAAAAGCTAACTGCCAAGTAAGCAGATAAGGGAAAAGACAAGGTAGTTGAGGAGGAGGTTAAAAGTCTTAACTCCTCAGGTTGTTAAAAAGGCCTTGATTGAATCAAGATTGTTTGGTGGAGTTGTGAGATCATCTTCTAGCTATGGTGGTGTGACACTTGAGATTTTTGGTTCCAATATTACCTATTGAACTTTCAAAGTTATTCCTTATTATTCCTCAATGTTCATCTAATCTCTATACCATATTCATTGGACTCTATTTCTATGTTCAATTTCATTTGAACCTTGAGCTATATTCATTTGGACTACCAATCCTTATACTAATTATTATATTATTTTTATAACTATATTACTATTATATAGTATTGTGAGATATAGTAATTATATTTAATTATTTTATATATATATATATGATATGCGTGTGTGCATGTGTGGTGTAACGTATGTATATATATATTAATTAAGTTTGTGTAGTGTGCGTGTATATTAATATATATATATATATATATATATATATATATATATTAGTTATATAAGGTACATATATACTAAATAGTTATATATATATATATATACTCAATCATTATTATTATATATTATATATGTAATTAATTAGGTGATCACTATTTTGGACCTTATATTATAAATTATATTTTGATGTGTATATATATGTATAATAGCCGTGTGGATATATATATTATATATGTGTGTAATATATATTACTACTATATATAATATTATATAAGATCAATATCTTTAATACATAATAAGGTAGATTGGAGGTTACAAAGTCTTTATTTGGAGAATTCTAAAAATTAAAGGATGACTACCTATTTATCTTCCTTCATATAAGGGATTGATTTAGTCTTTCCCTTTAGTCTTCCTAGTCTCCTAGCCGACATCTTCATCTAAAAAGAAGGGAATTTTCTTCTTCATCTTTTCCTTCTGATTCGTTCCTGCGACAAAAAAAAAAAAAAAAAAATTTCTTCCATCATTTTATTCAAGAGTTGGAACTTCATCTTCTCAAGTAAGTTAGTATTTTTATTGTATTTTTTCCGGGTAGTATAGTGTTAGGGTGTTTGTTAAATTGTGTGCTTATGTGGGTTCTTTCTTTGTGTTGATTGATGATGACGATGGTAGAAGGAGAGCCCTAGTCACCTTAAAGATTGATTTAAAGTTGAGGTTTTTGATATCCAGGTAAGTGGGTTTGTTTTCTACTTGCTTATCCCATTTGTATGATTTGATGTATATATGAATAAATATGAATATATATATATATTGTGTTGTGGTGAAAAATTGATGCAAGTTGATGATCATAAAATATGTGATTTTGGTTATAAAATATATTTCTAATATATGTATATGCGTAGAAATACATATGAATGTATGTGGTGTTTGATTATGTGTGTAGATTAATACATAAACATATTTCATACGTATATTAAAAAAAAATATTTTTTAATGGTTTGTATTATACGTATATATATATATGTGTATAAATGTTGTATATATGAATATTGTTGTATACTGTGAGTACCGTATATATATATCTATAAATAATATTTTCGTATATATATATATAGTATGCGTATATTTATAAATATATATATAATGTTTGTCGTATTAATATTATATATATATATATAGATACTGTACGTATATTTATAATTATATATATGTTTTTCGTAATGCTATGTATATATCGTATGTGTATTAAAATTAATAAATATATATATATATATAACCCATGTATGTACAGTATGCAAAATAATTATATAAATATATATATATTATATTTTTGTAGTACGTATAAAAGAGGAAGAAAGAAAGAAAATAAGATATATTATAATAATATATTTTCTTTTAGTTAATTGTGTTGTACGTATGTTTTATAAAAAATAAAATAAAATAAAATTTTTTCTTGTATTTATATGTACCGTATGTGTTATTTGTATATATATATTCCTTATATTTTGTATGTAATTATCAAGTATGTGTTAGTTGTAAAAGTAAAATTATTAATTAGTATTATCTAGAATTGAGATATTAATTGTTTGTTAGTATTTGCATGAAATTAGGAATTTGTGTGGTTAGTATAAATTTTAGTGTATGTGTATATTTGTATCCTATACGTATGTACGTATTTGTTTTAAAAAAAATTTATTATTTTAAGCTATATTCTGTTTTGTTAATTTGTATGGATTTATGTTAAATATGGATAGATAATTATTTTAAGATTATCTCTAGTGATAATTGATCTTTTTGATATTTTTGGGAATAAGGATTTTTCTTTTATTAAGAATACTATTTTATGGGAGATTGAGATTTTTGGACAAATTAGAGTTTTTAAATAAAATATTTCTTCACAAAATTTTCAAGAGATTTTGGTATGGAAAATGATTTGGAAAATTATATTTTCATAAAAATTGGAAGCTATGTGAAGTTTGAAATTTGATTATGTGATTGTAATTTAATTGTTGTAGAGGAGTGCCCGTCAGGAACAATCCTCGGGTACTAGGACACTATGGTGTGTTCTGTAGGTATGGGTCTATGTACCCTAAATTACAGGGTAGTCAGTAGAAACTTTATCCTGGCTACTAGGGCTGGTAACTTCCTGTTGAGGTTTGGAATCCTCATTCGGGGGTGTGCACACTTAAGGTTAGAGTCCGGTTTCCGAAAGTGAAAATGGGAATTTTTGTGTAATACAGCATAAGTTCTGTTACTAGGGCCTGAAAATAAAAGGACCCTTTCCCATTACGTTTGTGTATGATTATGCTTCCATATTATCATTATTATTTTTGTTATTATATTAACAATTTTTCTGAGCAAAGGAAATGCAGTTGAATTTTCTGAAAGGTTTGGTAAAAAGACTACTACCCCTTTTTCAAATTATATATTATTAAAAATTATTTTTGGGGGTAGGCAAGTCCCTTACTTAGCATGTTTTGCTAACCCCTTTTTATTTGTTGTGTTTTGCTGTTGCTTGTGTAAGTAGCAGGGAATAAATGATAAGAGTTGCAGTGACGAGAGCAGTAGACTGAGTTGCTGTTAGCTCGGGGATTTAGCAAAATAAAGGATTATGTAATGAAGATTATTTAAGGATTTTATATTAATATTTTGAGGATTATGAGAACTTGATGTTATTTTTAATTTTGGATTGGTCCTCTGTTACAATTGCCATCTATCTGCCGTTATTTTGAGGGACAAAAACGTCCTTTTATTAGAGCACACCTCCTGCTCAATTCTTCAACAGCTTCTACCACATCCTTGATTTATTTCATTCAAGTGACTCTTGAATAGGAATTTGGAGAAGTTTATTGTAAACTGAAAACACAATCTATTAAAAAAAAAAACTTCTACCCAAAAACAAGACTCGGACAGGTAAAAACGGAAGGCAAAAAAAATTTTCTACCCAAAAATTGGAATGGATGGGGGCGACTCCTGCAAGAAAAATGAAAGGCAAAAAAAAAACGTCTACCCAAAAAACTTCTAAATGAAAAATGAAAGGCAATCAGCGCCGACGGCTGTGCGACTTAGAGCTTTTCGGCGATGGGAGCGGAGATGACTTGGAGCTTAACGGCAATGGGGGCGACTCTTACAAGAGGGCGCTGCGCACCATCTTCTGCCATGTCGACATGGCATTCCTCTAGGTGACCTACGACTCCAATATCCACACGGCCAACAAGCTCGCATCGCACCAAGGTCGACATCGCCGCCCTCTCCGAGCAGGCCCCGACGAGCTTCACCTGTAAGGTCGACGCCACCACCCTCTGCATCCCCTGCGACCACGACTACCACTCTGTCAACCTGCTCGCCCACCGCCACGAGCACCTCCTGGTGGTGCCCTTCTACGACTCCGTCGCCGATGCCAAATCCCATGGTTCTGCGATATGAATCAAAGATCCGGAACAGGGATGACGTCGTTTTTGCGATATGAATCGAAGATCCGGAGCAGGGATGGCGTCATTTCTGCGATCTGAATCGGAGTAAAGGAGGAAGTTTATCCGTGCGTCATTTCTGTGCGGCTGAGAATGGAGACAAGTTAAACGGGTTTAGAGTAAATAAAATGACTTATTTGCCCTCAAAATAACGATGAATAGATGGAAATTGTAACGGATGGCCTAATTGGGTGTGATTTTAAAAGACAAAGGATTAAATTGGGTACTAAAAATACTTTGGACTAAATGTGTACTTTATAATTCCCTCAATCAATTTAACCATGATAAAGTTGCTTACTCAATAACACAATCAATCTAAAATGACAAACCTAAATGACAAGTCATAACTCGATTGGCAAAATAAAACATGAATTGATACAAATTTTCACAGCAATTTCATCAGGTTACTAGATCAAATGAATTAACAACTCATTATCAGAAGAACAAATTCACTCAACATCATACTCTATTTAACAAGCTTAGGTGGTGAAAACACAACACATAGAAAACTTCAAAATCACCAATTTAAACAATGCCTGAAGAAATTGTAAGTTGGGTTGTTGCACATTCGCTAAATAGAATAAATTAGGAAAAAAGAAGCTTATATGCCAGAAATCTTCACTGCCACCGCCTAGCTTATTGTTGCCCAAAATTTCTCTCCACTACCGTTGAACCTGGTTGCCGCCTAGAACAAATGCTAAACCCAAATTGAAATTTTCGAATAGCAGCCGACTAAGAAATTTTGAACAACTGCGACTAGAAATCACTGTCGTCCACCAAACCAATTCTTTTATCGCATCTGAAATTGGTCCGGGGTAAATTGATGATTCTTTCCCCCCTTACCATAGCTCTATTTATAGTATGTGACTATACCCTCCATCACTATTGTAGTAGTGGAGACATAAAAGGCCACAAATTGGGGTAGCAATATCTATCAATTCAAATTATAATAAAACAATTATAAACTAAAATTACCTTAAAATTTTAAGTCTCTCATTTGTTTTCAATCACCCATCTCCAATCATCTTCATTGACATCATTTGGGCAGTCATTGCATTTTAGATAGCTCCGACGTAAATGATAATGCCAAGAACAAATTTATATATATATATATATATATATAATCCGGTTGATTCTCCAACTTGGAAAACTTTATAAAGGGAGAGATGTTCATTGACCATGTACAAAAAAATACAAAAACATTATTTTTAGGGCAAACCAAATAATTTATAAACATTTGATTTTAATGGGATAAACAAAGATTACAAGTAGTGGTACCATCATGGAGAAGATTTCCAACACTATGATAATGATGATGATCTTGGACATGACAACACAGAGTATTTTGACCAATTTAATGGTCAAAATGAAGGAGTTGATGCTCCTAGAGATCCTACTAGTCCAAATAAAGAAGCTGCTAAGTTTTATAAATTACTACTAGAATTGGAACAAGTGATATATCTTGGTTGTGAGGAATCTTCTACATTTTCATTCATTGTTAAACTATTGAATTGGAAATGTGTATATGGGATTAGTGCAAATGATGTTGATGGAGTGCTTCAAATAATGAAAAAAAAAAAAAATGGTTTCCTAAAGGTAACAAAGTTTCCAACTCATTTTATGATGGTAAGAAAATATCTCAAGATTTAGGCTTTTCTTATGAGAAGAAAGATGTTTGTGTAAATGATTGCATACTTGACATAAATAAGTATGAAAATGCTCATTGTTGTCCAACTTGCGGTGAATATAGATGGAAGAATGATGGGAAAATCATGGTAATGGGTAATGAGCATGATTGTAGGAAAAAAATTCCACAGAAAGTCTTGCGATATTTTCTCTTAATTCCACATTTGCAAAGATTGTACATGTCATCTACTATTGCTAAATGCATGAGATGTCATAAAGAAAAGTTATGTAATGATGAGTCTGTAAGACTTTTCACAATATGGGCCTTAATAATGTGGTGCAAGTAGACTAGGCCCATTAAGCTATAGGTTGGATTGGACATTTAGGTTTAGTCCAATCCACCATTATGCCTATATAAGCCTGCATTGATGGGATGCAGGATTGACAATCATATAGGACCTAAAGTTATGGTACTCACACTACTCAGAAAATACCAGTAGTGTGAGGCAAAACGACTAACACCCTGCAGATTTACAAGCATCAACTATGGCTGGAGATCAACACGATTTATGCTTCCACTACTACGAGGTTAGGTTACTCGTAGGTGTATTTTATATGTTTAGACAATATTTCTTGATCTTACATTTGGTATCAAGAGCCTTTATCAATCTCTGCCTGATTAATTGTATTGCTTAATAATCAACATTAATTTTTTCATATACATTAAGTTTTGTATATGATTTTTTTTTGCACCGCTGAAATTTTTATTTTTTTTAGCATTAAGCATGATTTTAATTTCTAATTTGAATTTTGAAATTATATCGTGATTTTTTTAAACTTACCATTGCAAAATTATTTTTTTTCATTCTTTGGTCTCTGTTTGTCGTGACTGGCTGAGATTGCATGGCTGAATTTTCCGGCGATCTCTAATGGTGACGATGGTGCGAGCTTTGGGTGTCGACTTGAGAATTCGAAAAAGAAAAAAAATGGTTTGGGGATGAAACACATGAGCAAGATACAGCAGTCGTATATGCAATTGAATAATCCTGAGAGTCAGCCCTTATCATTTATTTTTCGTCTCCTCCATAAATGAGAGCAAGGTTTTCTTAGCCTCTGACATGTCAATTTGGAAAAAGCTTTCTGCATTAGTAAAAACTTTCAACTCGATCATCTAGGGAGTCCCAAAATCCCAATGGCGGAGACGGCGATACTTGAAATTGCAAGCGGCGGCTGACGACGTTGGTGGGCGTTGCGACGAGGAGAGCCTACAGTGGCGGGCTGGACTTCCACCGTCGTCACTGGCATCTTCCCTCTTTCAGGCGACGTCTGCCGATGGCGAACCTGTTTGTCGCGGTGAGGGCGGTGGCGGACGTTGCCGCTGCAACCAGGTGAGACGGCGGAGGTTGGCTGACGTTTCTCTCTCTGTTCCTCGCGTTCTCCTCTGCTGTCGGCGACGGCGACAGTTTCCCGGCGATGCATTGGAAGGAGACGGAAACTGGATGGCGGTTGCTGCTGCTGGACTTCTTCGCTGCTTCTTCCTTGCTTCTCTGGCGAGCGCTGATTTTCCGGAGAAGTTACGGAAGAAAACGGATGATTGGCAATATAATGTTGTACATTCCTTACCAAACTACTCCGCATTTTAATTACTCCGTATTATGGAAGAAAATGGCGTGGATGACTGGTACATTCCTTACCAAAATACAATTTACCTTTTATTTTACCAATTTAATAGTTTGCCTTATTTAATAATTAATTACATATTAATGTTTGTACATGGTAATTATGTGGTTTAAATATTGCCATCTTAATATTACCTTGATTAATATTATATATTATTTTTGGCAAATGGTATATATATAGTAATATTATACATATTAATTTTAGTAAATGATAATTATTTGGTTTAATATTGTCATATTAATATTACCTTAATTAATATTGTATATTATTTCGTAATGGTAAATGTATGATAATTGCTCATTTTTTTAGAATATTAATGCCCTTTTAGCCTCCTCTTAATTTTGGCATTAAATTCATAAATAAATTATTATTCAATTTTGAACAAATTATTAAGTTTTAATTTGTTTGAATTTTAATTTTAATATTGAATATTCGGTTTAAATTGTATTCAGTGTTACAATTTAAATATTTAATTGTGGAGTTTGCGTTCGTAATATGCATAATCTGAGCATGCTATATATGTTTTTTTTTATTGCGCTAATTATATTATTTGATTGTTATAATTATGCCTTTAGAAAAACATGTTCATTAAGATTGAATTTAGTACATTTTAGGTGAATTTAGTTCCTTTAAGAATAGATTATACATATTCTTACTCTTTCAGTCAATACTTCACTTCTTTTGGAGGATTTCAAAGCACATAAAGTACATAAAACTCTTCATAGTACTACCCTAAGCCTTATCCTTAGGTGAATCTACATTTATATAGATCAACCAAACGATTTTACTTCAAATATGATAACACATGATTTAGGGAAGTTTCTTGGGGAGGAATACTAGTTCCCTGGCCCTGGCTTTCACGCCTTGCTGGCTCAAACCGCCATATTACTACTAGTCCCTTTGCGACGCTACTTTGTCTAAGGAGTTGGTTTTTAATGGAGCCTTAGCACCAACCAACTTTCCTGGGAGTATACCTAAGGATTGTCTATCATGTTTTGGTTTAATTTGTTTGATTAGGCTTTAAATACCCTTGCCATTGTGATTATGTACAGCTTTGGTCAATTAATTAAGAGTAACTACAACATCTTTAATTTACTAAAATTACATATTAAGGATTAATCACATAAAGTTTAGGCAAGAAACCTTGGAGTTAACTTTGCGTTATATGACGAAATTTAGCCCACAGGCAATTTTGTTATATTTGAAGGGTTAATTAGGATAAAATACTAAACTATGATCATAATTTCCCCACTGGGGTTATGCATCGACATATAGCTTGGTAGTTTTGTCATTAAGGGTGGATAAACCTTACCCAAACCGTACCCATTCCGTTTCCACCATTCAGTTTTGGTAATATTATGTACTTTAGTTATCCTCTCTCTCTATTATGTGTCTTAAAAATCCTCACCAAGCTTTAAGTTAATGCTAATTTGGACTAGTCACATATGTTATCTTTACAAATATGGAAACATTAAGAAGGTGTCTTACCATAATTTGGTTGTCATTGTTAAATATTAATGGTGGTTATAATGTTGAAAAAATATTACCATCAAATATTTTAATTAATGAAACCGTTAAAATGTTAATATAGTATTCAGTTATAAATCCTGAATTATTTCCAATTAAGTTTATGTGACAATGTTCTAGTTAAGAAAATATTTTGGTCATTATTATATTCTTGGCATTTTTTGGACTTTAAATTTTATTAAGTTTCAAAATTATATCCGAGAATGTTTTCTACAGTAAGTGGTTTTAACTATTGTTTTTCCATATTTAGTCTCCTATTTAATGTGATAATATTATTATGGCTATTGCCTTTTGGATTATTTGCAATTTGCCATTAATGATAATAATATTATTAATTCGGTTATGGAGAATCAATTTAGTAATCTTGGAAAAACATATTTGTTAAGGCAACTGGCTATTGCCACTAATTCCATAATCCTTTAAGTTCTTTGAATTATGATTTTAGTTCGTTATGCCCATATTTGGTTAAGTATTAATAATGAATATTTAGTGTAAATTCGTACTTTATAGTTGGTTCATACTCTTTAGATTGTTTCATGAATTTGAGTGCATAATATTAGGATTAATTATGCAATTAGGGTTTGTGAGATTTTGATTTACAAATGACAATATATATTTTTTGGTTAGATATTGTTATGTTGGAATTTGTAAATTCGGTCTATTTCTCATAAATTTGATCTTTATGTATTAAAACATTTTAATGGGCTTAAAGTTTGAAATTTCAAAGTATATATTTATTACTTTACTATTCAAAAATTTGGATCTCTTTTGGTTTGGACTCATTAGAGTTTGAATATTAAGTTCATGCTTTGAAAGCTCATATTAAAAATTGTTTTAAGTTATGCGATTTGTTTAGAATATATTAGCTAAATGCCTAATTTTATGCATATTAATTTGTCCAACGCATAATATTTTGTTATGCAAAATAATTTTTTTATTTTATTTTATTATGCCTTTAGCAATGCATAAATTTAGGATGGAATTATATTAGTTCCTAATTAAGTTGGACTTATGCATAAACTTTAGTTACGGTAGTGCCTGAATTTAAGCACATTTGGTCCGTTGATTTAGTTCACCAATTTAAGCTTTAATCATAGGTGAACCATGCAATTTTGGTGTATACCCTCCAACTTTTAGGTTTATACCCCCAAACAGTTATACATTGAGTGCATATGAATTGAGGAGGCATACTAGTTTTATGGCCATGACTTAAGAACATCTTGTGCCACTAGTCCCCTTAAATATCATATATTTGGATTTTCCCATCACGATCTGGTATAATCTATTTGTTAAAATTTTAATTGTTCCTTGCCAATGTGATTTGATTTCTGTTCATTAAAGAATAGCCATAACATCTTTAATTTACTGATTTCGCTTAAGCTTAAATCACATAAAGATTAGGCAATGAATTGATAATTGTCTAGTGATCTTATAATTTAAATTTGATTGGGGAGTAGCCACAGCATTCTTTAATCAGTTAAAATTATATATTGAGCAGTTTATCTTGATCACATAAAGTTTTAGATATATCATTTGTGATTAATTGTATTTAATATGATGGAATTTAGCCCACAGGCAATTTCGTTATATTTGTATGATTAATTAGGATTAAATACTATACTATGATCATAATTTAGCCCAGGCAATTATGTATCGGAATGTAGTTTAGTAGTTTTATCAGTAATGATAGAAATAAATAAATTTATTTATTTTATGGTTATTTGTAAATAATTTCCATCTCTATCATAAAGTTTAATTTTATTATGCAAACTTCATATCATATTTCTTAATTTACCCGTAGGGATTAAGAAAAGGAACATGATTTCTTAAGTTTTATCATAATAGTTGTGATGAATCTTGTTGATTAAAACTTTAGCCTACAGGCAAGACTTATATCACTTGATTCTTCAACTCATTTGATAATTGTTTCATCATAAAATTTCAGTTGGATCTAATTGAGTAAAACTTTAGCCCACAGGCAAGTTTTATGTCTCTAGATTCTTCTGTCTATTTAATAATTGAGATGAAATTTTATCATAAGGGTTTTAATTGGATTTAATAGAAATAAAAATTTAGCCTACAGGCAAGTTTTATGCCAATAAATCTCTCAACCCATTAAATAATAATTTTATCACAATCTTAGAATTTATAAATTTAGTTTAATTATACTTCTAAGTTTTCATGGTTTGCATTGGCAAAACGTGTATTTAGTTATTTCCCAAAATTTAACCACTTTTATTAATTATTTCGCGAATCTTGCTCGGTTATTGGACTAACTGTAGTAAGTTACGTGATATATTTGATATACCTCTTTTGGTTTCCAAGAATAAAATGTACCTCTTCGAGCCAAATTCCAACTTGGTTTTG
Organism: Ipomoea triloba; assembly: GCF_003576645.1. Classification (NCBI taxonomy): domain Eukaryota; kingdom Viridiplantae; phylum Streptophyta; class Magnoliopsida; order Solanales; family Convolvulaceae; genus Ipomoea; species Ipomoea triloba. The sequence goes on along the minus strand of NC_044923.1, from coordinate 13,445,235 downwards.
GAAAGTGTATTTTATTATTTTTAGTATGTCCAACTATGGTGGGGAGTTATGTTCTCATTAGTTATTACTTTAGTTGGATTGGAACCAAATATTGATTATTTAGTATGCCCAACTAATGGTGGGGAATTATATCTTCATTATTTAGTTGGCCAAATCAATTGTGAGTACGTATATCATTAATTCTGCTGAAGAATATTTTAATCAGTGGGAGTGATCATTTAGAAAAGATCATTAAAATGCTCCACTAAAGATTCCACAAGTATCAATCTTGTATTTGTTCATATAAATTCATAAATTCAAATTATTGAACATTTGATTGTGCAACATATTTATGAAAATGTTGTAACAATATTAAAGAGTTTATTAGAACAAAACATTTAACTTGTGATATGCTGTTATTTAAATAAATTTTTTAGCATTTAATAGAGTCTTTAGTTTCTTCAAAATTGATCCTGGGTCATTCTGGTTTATAAGGCTCAACACAATTTTGCAAGAAAATAAGACTCATAATATTCAGTTCATTATAAAGTGGACCTTAAAATTATTTGGGAAGTTATGGTGTATATTTAAATTCCAAATATATGGACTTAGAATTTTAGTTTATTGTCTAAGTTGTTGGAATGCTTCTATGACTAAACTATCTTTTGGCTATTTTGATGAGTGGGAGTGACAGACGTGTCAACTCCAAACTCTTCGCCGTTAGAGGTAGTGCTTAAGTTAAGTTATAAACTAGTCATGGAACATAGTTAGCATTATGCTAACATTAAAATATCTCTACTTAAGACATAGTTAACATTAAGGATCTTAGAGATCATGAAGTGTACTCTTTTGTACAATTTGGATGGTTTTCTCTTTTAAGTTGCGTATATATTTTATTTTGAGAAACATCCCTTAAGGTACCAAGAATAAATGGTGGGTTTGTTCATAAAGGACTTAAGTTGGGGAATAAAAATGCATGTGATGCATAGAAGATATTACTCTGTCGAGCAGAGGACATATCGCTATGATTCATGTGTTTTTGTTCTTTGATGAGAGTTGTGCTAGTACTTGCACCAAGTGGGAGACTGTAAGACTTTTCCCAATATGGGCCTTAATAATGTGGTGCAAGTGGACTAAGCCCATTAAGCTATAGGTTGGATTGGACATCTAGGTTTAGTCCAATCCACCATTATGCCTATATAAGCCTACATTGATGGGATGCAGGACTGACAATCTTATAGGACCTAAAGTTATGGTACTCACACTACTCAGAAAATACCAGTACACCATCTAGGGTTCTGAGTTAAGTGTGAGGCAAAACGGCTAACACCCTGCAGATTTACAGGCATCAACTATGGCTGGAGATCAACACGATTTATGCTTCCGCTACTACGAGGTTAGGTTACTCGTAGATGTATTTTATATGTTTAGACAGTATGGTGAGGTGGATGAGTGGTAAAACGAGGAAAAGTCCCCGAGTGTCGTGTCTCTCAAGGATGACAAATTGGACTGAATTAGTGTTGGCATTTAGGATGTTGAGATGTAAGAGTTTCAAGAACTAGCTAAGAACAAGAGATTAATAAGCATAGGTTTAAAGGGTACAAAACAAATTGAAAAGGGACACGCGTGTGGACGTGCGTGGTTGGCTACTGGAATGTTGCTACACGCACCAACACGCGTGTGGGCTTTATTCCGGGTCCTTCGGGGCTCAAAACTTGCTCGGTTTGCTTTTTAAGCTCGTTCTTTGTTCCTAGTAGCTCCCGAGACCTCTGTATTGTCTCAAATCCTGCCAAAGGTAGCTTTGTGTGCGGTTAATGAATTTAAAGCACAAATCATCATAAAATTATCATCTAAGGATACTGAAAACATTATAAAGCACCTTAGTTTGTACTCAAATAATGGGTATCTTGGGAGCTTATCAATGAGTGTCATGTGATTGAAGTGTTGGAGCAGTGCAGTGCAGAGGTGGAGGAAGAGGAGGATGAGGACTCCTCTGAACCAGTTGTTGAAGAGCACGAGGATTCTCTAGAAATAGTGGTTTCTCTTGCTCCATTTGGAGAGGAGCAGGCCCCAAAGGTAGAATTGAAACCTTTGCCTTCCAATTTGAGGTATGCATTTCTTGGCTCTAATTCTACTTATCCTGTGATTATCAATTCCTCCCTGAAGGAGGAACAAGTTGAGGAATTATTGGTTGTGCTCAGAAAGCACAGGAGAGCTATTGGGTATACGATTGGGGATTTAGTTGGCATTGATCCTAAGTATTGCATGCACAGAATTTATTTAGAGGATGATGCCAAGCCCAGTGTGGAGCCCCTTAGGATGCTAAACCCCAATCTGAAAGATGTTGTTAAGAAGGAAATTTTCAAATTGCTTGATAATGATATTATCTACCCTATTTCGGATAGCAAGTGGGTTAGTCCCATTCATGTTGTTCCGAAAAAAGGTGGTATTACTGTTGTTAAGAATGAGAATAATGAGCTGATCCCTACTAGACTTGTCACTGGACACCGTATGTGCATTGATTATAGAAAGTTGAACAAGTCTATTAGGAAGGATCACTTCCCCCTTCCCTTCATTGACCAGTTGCTGGAGAGAATGTACTGCAACGCATATTTCTGTTTTCTAGATGGTTTTTCATGTTACTTTCAGATTTCTGTCCATCCGGATGATCAGGAGATGATTACGTTCACATGTCAATATGACACTTATGCTTTCAAGCGTATGCCATTTGGCTTGTGTAATGCACCAGCTACATTCCAGAGATGCATGATGTCCATTTTTTCAGAGTTTGTGGAGGAGATTATGGAGGTGTTCATGGATGATTTTTCTGTTTATGGGAAGTCATTCAGTGAATGTCTCTCTAATCTCGAGAGAGTGTTGTGCAGATGTGAGGAGGTGAATCTTGTGCTCAACTGGGAGAAGTGTCACTTTATGGCTTCAGAAGGCATTGTTCTTGGGCACAGGGTGTCTGTAAGGGTAATTGAGGTAGACCCAGCGAAAGTTGAAGTGATTGCTAAGTTGCCACCCCCTAATTTTGTGAAGGGAGTGAGGAGTTTTCTAGGCCATGCTGGGTTCTACAGAAGATTCATTAAAGATTTCTCTGGGCTTGCTAAGCCCCTCACTCATTTGCTTGCCAAAGACGATGTCCCCTTTGATTTTGATGATTCTTGCCTAGTGGCTTTTGAAAAGTTGAAAAATGCTCTTTGTCATGCTCTCATTATTCAGCCCCTGATTGGTCTTTACCTTTTCAATTGATGTGTGATGCTAGTGATTTTGCAGTGGGGGCTGTGTTGTGCCAGAAGAAAGATAAGAGTTACCTAGTGATTCATTATGCTAGTCATACACTTGATGATGCACAGGTGAACTATGCAACAACTGAGAAGGAACTTTTGGCAGTAGTGTTTACAGTTGATAAGTTCAGATCCTATTTGATGGGGAGCAAGGTAATTGTCCATACTGACCATGCAGCTTTAAGATATTTGTTTCAGAAAAAGGATGCTAAGCCACGGTTGATTCGATGTATTCTCCTGTTACAAGAGTTTGATCTGGAGATAAGAGACAAGAAGGGCACAGAGAATGTTGTTGCTGATCATTTGTCCAGGCTTGAGAGCCGAAAGAAGGATGAGTTACCCATTGATGATATTTTCAAAGGTGAGACATTGTTAGCGGTGAATGCTTCCGTACCATGGTTTGCAGACATAGTGAATTTCCTGGTGAGTGGTTACATTCCAAAAGATTTTGATTACAATAAGAAAAAAAGATTTGTTCATGATGTGCGAGATTATTTTTGGGATGAGCCACTGCTTTTTAAGAGATGTCCAGATGGTATTGTGAGGAGATGCATTCCTGAGGAGGAGTTTGACAGTGTTCTACATCATTGTCATGCTTCACCTTATGGGGGACACATGAGTGCTGATCGTACTGCTTTGAAGGTGCTGCAGACAGGTTTGTTTTGGCCTACTTTGTTTGTTACTGCTAAAGACTTTGTGAGCAGGTGTGATAGCTGCCAGCGGACTGGCACTGTTGGTAGGTGATAAGCACCAAGAATAGCGCTTATAAGGGGTCTTTATTAGATTAAAAGCACATCGTTTTGACATCCAATTACAACAATTGCATGCATTTCAGCTCATATGCGATCAATTTCTTCTAACAACATTTCCAGAAAGAGTTTTGAAGTATTTCACAGGTTGAAGAGGGATTTGAAGCTAAAATGGAGCAAAAGACGAACAAGTCAACATGCAGTAACGCCCCACGCAGCCTCACACGCGTGTCGCTGGGCGTGGAATTATTCCAGAGAGCCACCACGCCACTCACACGCGTGTGAGCAAGCGTGGTCGGGCCAAGGGCTATTTTGGGAAATTTGTTCATTTTCTTTGTCACCTATATAAATCCCTTTTTGCCCAAAACCTAAGGAGGAGAGAGATCAGAAAATTGATAGAATAGGATAGATAGATCTAGAGGGTTTTCTCCCCTCTTGGGAGAAAATTCCTTCCGTTCATAGTTAGTATAGATCAAGGACAAGAAGGAAGATTGGGATTCAAGATCAAGGTTGTAAGATCCCCTTTTTCAAGGGGTGGTAACCATTCTCTTCAATTTCTAATTCAATACTTGTTTCTTTGAATTTCCTTTTCCTTTTCTTGTTTCTTAGTATGCTAGAGTAGATTAGATAGGGGATTGGTGGCCCCATGGTAGATCTATGTGGATGTTTAATATTATTGCTTTGATTTGTGAATTGCTTGCTTGTTGGATGTTGAACTTGTGTGGATGATGTTCTTTAAGCTTTGTGCCTTTTGTGGCCACATTAGGTAGCAAACCCAAAGGAAGTGAGTGTGCACGCAATAGCGGCCACCCACGAGTCTCACTCACCCACATCTCCACTCTTAGTCCGAAAGGACAAGACCCGAGAGGAGTGGTAGACAAGGTGTTCGATGAAATGCCCCAACCAAATGAGGATGTGGGAGTCCAAAGTGTGACGTCACTTGGTAGTGTGCCATGAACTCCCTAGTCTATTCCACAACTTGCACTCGCAAAACCAACCAAAGATAAACCACATGGAAAAGCCTAAAGCCCCAATCTCCACTTTACTTTTCTTTACTTTACACAACTTTTATCAACCTTACCCTCTTACCAATGAATCCAACTCTTAGCCATTCCCGTAACTCTTTTCCTTCAACCTCCTAGATGCCAACACACCAATTCGGTTCCCATTCGCCATCCTTGAGAGACACGACACTCGGGGAGTCTTGACTCTTCGTTTTACCACCTTCACCCTCACACTCACCATATACACAACATCAGTAGGAGGCATGAGATGCCACAGAGAGGAATTTTAGAGGTTGAGCTGTTTGATGTCTGGGGAATGGACTTCATGGGTCCGTTTCCTCAATCGTTCGGTAATGAGTACATTCTGGTGGTAATGGATTATGTGTCTAAGTGGGTGGAGGCAATAGCAACTCCAAGGAATGATGCTAAGACTGTGGTCAAGTTTGTGAAGAAGTATATTTTCTCCAAGTTTGGTATGCCTAGGTCTCTTATCACTGATAATGAGACTCATTTTTGCAATAAGTTGTTGGAGAAGCTTTTGGTTAAGTATGGGATTTACCACAGGTTGTCTACACCATATCACTCACAGACCTGTGGACAAGTTGAGCTGGCAAATAGAGAAATCAAGTCAATTCTGGAGAAAGTGGTGAGTCCTAACCGGAAGGATTGGTCACTGAAGTTAGATGATGTTTTATGGGCTCTCCGGACTGCATTCAAGACCCCAATTGGTGTGTCCCCGTTCAAGCTTGTTTTTGGGAAATCATGCCATTACCAGTTGAGTATGAGCACAAGGCATATTTGGCAGTTTCAAAGTTGAATTTGGATGAGAGCTTGTCTAGAGAGAAGATGTTGTTGTCTCTGAATGAGTTGGAGGAGTTCAGAATGGATGCTTATGAGAATGCCAAGATTTACAAAGAGAGAACCAAATACTTTCATGATAAGAGGATCCTAAGAAGGTGTTTTGAACCGGGTGATCAAGTGTTGTTATACAATTCCCGGTTGAAATTGTTTCCTGGAAAGCTCAAGTCTAGATGGTCAGGACCGTTCAAGGTGGTTGAGCAATCTCCATCTAGTGCGATTATTATTATTGGCATTACTGGCGACCGTTTGTGGTCAATGGCCAAAGGTTGAAGTTCTTTAATGTTTCAGAATCAAAGGAAGAGGTGGTTAAAGTAGTTTGGGATCTCTTTATTCCCATCTACACTTGATGATCATATGGCTGAGTCGAGCTGATGACAGTAAACTCAGCGCTTCATGTGAGACACCCCATGTTATCCTTTACTTTTTGCACTTTATTTTACTGCATTTTTCTTTTTATTTTAGTTCGAAGTAGAGTTAGGAGTTTTTCTTTGTTTACGGGGTGTTCCTTGGGTTGTTTTGGTGTGAAGTTTGCACTATTTTACTTTTGAGAGAATGGGGAATAGTTAGAATTGAAGTGGTTATGCTTTGAAAAGGCTTAGAAGTGTTATGGGGAATATTTTGGACTAACTTGCAGGTGAAACCGAGCTTGGGCGCGAAACGAACAGAACTGCAAAAGGAGGGCTCGAGCTCACGGCCAGGCTCACGGCCGTGACCCTGACCGTGAAGCCTGGGCATCTATTTCAACCAGAACAGAGTAGTAGAAGGCTCTAGGTCACGAGCCACATCCCGGCCGTGACCCAGGCCGGGACCCCACACTAGAAATTCCAGTGTCTACAGGCCAAACGAGGGTTCTAGGTCACGGCCAGCCGGGACCCCACACCAGAAATTCCAGTGTCTACAGGCCAAACGAGGGTTCTAGGTCACGGCCACCCTCTCGGCCGTAACCCTGCCCGGGACGATCCACCAAAAATTCCAGTACTGACAGTGTTATAGAGGGCTCTGGGTGACGGGCCGCATCCCGGCCGTGACCCAAGCCGTGGTGAAATTCCAGAATTCCAGTACGTAACAGGCAGTTTAAGGCCTCTGGGTCACGGCCCACATCCCGGCGGTGACCTAGGCCGTGAGGGCAAGCCGAAGAAACAGTGTGAAAAAATGAAATAAGGCCTTAGGGTCACGGCCGGGCCTCAGGGTCACGGCCCCGATCTCGGCCGTGATGCGGACTGGGCTATTAAACCCAGTCCACGATTCCCCACCCCCTTTTCCCCAATTTGCAACCATAACTCCTCCTCTCCCAATTTCTCTCCATCCCCAAATTTTCCTACACCATATTTGCTTCCATTACTTTGTGATTGCTTGCAACTTGCTATTCCATATCATCATCTTCATCATCTAATCAAGGTTTGGATTTCAATTTCTTTAATTTCACTTGCAATTTTCGAATTTCTTGTTCATGTTCATAGGATTACTTGAATCTTTACTTGAATGGTTGAATGTTGTTAGTTTAAGCATGTTTAGGGTTAGTCTTGTTGATTCCATGTTCATAGAGCTTGATTCATGCTTTAATGGTGTTCACATTGATGATTTGGGTGAAACTTTGAATACCCACTTGAATTTGAATTGAACGTTGATTTTGGATGGAATTCTTGCTAGTTTTAGGATTGTGGTAACTGTTTGGCGATGATTCTTGAGCAATTTGCGATGTTTGAGCAACAATCTAGGTTAGGTTTTGAAAAAAAAAAAATAGAATGCTCTGAATAGTTCGATTTTTAGTTTCCGTTTAGTTTTAGTTTTGGTCATACGTTCTACTCCACAATCCTGCAATCCATTGTGCTTTCAAGTTGCCTAACCCTCACCCCGTGGATATATTTGGTTTGAGCTATTTGCAGATGCCTCCACGACAAAAGAAGAAATTAGTGGCACAAAGGGCAGCCCCGGCTGAACAGCCTTTTGCCACCCCTCTCCATGACCCGAAGAACTTTGACCGTTTTAAGTTCTTCTCCGAAAGGCAGATATTCTGGCCGTACGTCCTCTCTTTGGACGTTGCGGATGAGTTCGGCATCCGAGATGAGGTGGCGGCTATGGTGGATCTCCCGGAGTAGAGATACTTATTGATGGAGTTCGTAGAGGACACATATAAGTCGGTGCTAGTCGAGGTCATGACCACGATGAAACTTCCTAAATTTGATGGCCACACTAGTAGTGTGCAGTTTCACGTGGGCCATACAATGCTCCGGTTCAGCCCGGATGATTTGAGTGATTTAATGGGTTTCGGCCTGGTCCAATAGCTCACAGAAGAAGAAAAATTCGACCGGGTTGCTAATGTGCCTAACATCCAACGGTTCTGGGAAGAACTCACGGATGGCACCTTGGTCTACAGGAGCTCCCACAGCCGCTCTTCTGCATTCCTCAAGAAAGAGCACAAATTCATGCAATATCAGCTAGGCCATTCAATCACCGGCCGGTTTGATACCACTAGTTCTGTCAACCACGCTGACCTGTTCTATCTGTATGGCATGGTCAAGCGTGTTAGGCTTCACATGGGAGTGGTGGTCTGGAATTTAATCAAGAACCAGTATCACCCTCGAGGAGCGGCGTTGTATCTAGGCCCTTACCTTACGAGGATTCTCCGTGCTACCCAACGGATTGTATTGGTTGAGCCCAAGGCTCCAGGCATGCAGCCTCTCACAACTGATGTTGTGGCGAGGATGCGTGACAAGATTGGGCCCAAGAGAGCCCGTACTGCGGAGATGGCTAATGTGGCTGATGTGAGGAGGGAGGAGGAGGCTTATGAGGCCAATCCTGATGCTGTTGGTCCTGCCCATGCTGAGGCAGGCGAGGGTTCATCTTCTAGTGATTTCCAGCAGCAGGTTCTGGCCCAGCTGGCGGCCATGCACATGAGGTTCGACCACATTGACACCATGTTGGATGAGATGGCGGCAGCTAATGCTCTGAGCCGCGCTGAGGCCCATGCTTACTATGAGTGGATGCGTGGGCATTACCCACCACAGGGGGGCCCTCCATTCCCACCTTATGATCCCTCTTCTATGGGATGATGTGCTTAGTGAACTTCCTACAACTCTACTCTTTCATTTTTCTGTTCTTTTTGCTTTTAGTTCGTCTTTGGATTGTATGATGTTTCAACTTGAATTTTGTTATCATATTTCCTGCTTTTTGTTTGTTTACCTGCTTTCTAGTTCGTTTTCTTTTGTTTTAGTTCGTGGGGTATTGTTTGTCCATCAGGGACAATGTCCAGACTAAGTGTGGGGGTGCTATTTCTGATAAAATGGTGAAAAATGAAATTTTTGATGAACTTTGCTTGAAGGATTCAAGTTGCAGCTTAGGGTAGTATGTTTTCCTTGTGTTGTGGCTGTGACCACTTTCTTTTCTGCTGGTTTGTGGTTTGTTTGGTGGTACTTGTGCAGCCTTGGTTGTCAGGGATGATTCAAGGTTGAGCTTGTGTTTAATTCAGTCTCTTGCCAATAATTAGGTTAACCTCTAACCTAAATGTTTCCCCTGTGTGTTATACATTGCTAGTGAAGGCTTATGTGGATTCCGGTGATACCTATTCTGTCATAGCTTATCTCAGTGCTCTCATAGTGAAGTTTAGAATTTGCATGCTTTGAAGTGATTTAGGCCATTGTTGTTAGCCTAAGCCTTTAAACCTACCCTGTGTTATAATTGTTTTCCCTAGTTGTCCCCTTTGAGCCTTGTTTTTGTTTAATAAGTGCAAAGCACTTAACCCCGTTCTTATATTGTTTTTCTTGTTTAGCCCTATTATTTAACCCTCAGCCCTTAGCCATATATTTTCCATTCACCCTTAGAGAGAATGTAGCATTTGTTCTTTAATTTAGAGGAGATTTCCCTTTTTGAGCTTACTTTTGATATTAATTTAGAGGAGATTTCCCTTTTTGAGCTTACTTTTGATAGAGTTATTCCTGTTATCTTTGTTCTTGAGCTTACTTTTGATAGAGTTATTCCTGTTATCTTTGTTCTAGTGTGGGGGTGTGATAGAGTTATTCCTGTTATCTTTGTTCTAGTGTGGGGGTGTGGTGAAGTTATTCCTGTTATCTTTGTTCTAGTGTGGGGGTGTGGTGAAGGAATTGATTGGTTGGTTTGAATTGAAGGAAAGAAAGTGTTTGTTGGTTGAAAAGAAAAAAAAGATTGAAAAGAGAGAAAAAAAAAAAAAAAGAGAAAAATGGTTGTTATAGAAAAGGTTGAAAAAGAAGTTTGAAAGTGAAGAAAATGTTTGGGATAAGAAAGAAAAAGAAGGATGAATAAGAGTGCAAGTCAGATTGCTGGAATAATTGTCTTCACCCTCACTAGTTTAGAATACTCTTGTGTTTCCAATTATATTTTGCTCTCTTGATTCATATTTTCCATGTCTCCTCTAGGTTTAGTTGTGAATAGGTGTGAAATTCTCTCTCTTTTGTGCATTTTTCCATACCCCTTCTTTGTTTAGCCACTCACCCTTAGCCCCATTAAAAGCCAAATAAAGACCTATTTGATCTTAGCATGCAATTTTAGAGTGATCTATGTGAGTATGAAAGGCATGTTTATGGGAGTTTATCTTAAGCCAAATCTTACATAATCTCAGCTGAGTACATGTGCATACAGGGTTCTAATTTACCTAATTTCGGGTGCCCGGTTATTGGCCTGAGAGGGGAACTCACTTGTGATTCTGAGATGATTCTTGAAGCAGGTTAGGTTGTACAAGTTGGTTGGTGGAATGATTGGTTGAGCAGGAAGGAAGTGTGATCAGTTGCAGTGCTTGGAGGGTGGATTATCCTGGGTAATTGCTTGAGGACAAGCAAAAGTTCTAGTGTGGGGGAGTTGATACACATGATTTTACACCATTATTTGTCCCACGATTCAGTACTTTTGTTGCTTATTTCCTTTACCTTGATACATTTAAGACTCATTTGTGTGTTACATTTGATCAATCTTAGTTTATTCGCAAATGAGGAGCAAAGGAAAGATTTTTGGTCATCTCGGACAAGTTTTCAAGACATATGGAATCTACCCCGGGACGGAAAGGAGCAACGGAGCACGAAGGGAGTCAGAAGTGGACCAGGAGGCCGCCTCACGGCCGTGATGGCGGTCGTGACCTCCACCGCGGACAACAGTTGGCCATGGCACATCACGGCCCCGATCCCGCCCGTGATGGTGGCCGTGACCCAGCTGTTGTCCAGTATTTATTTCGTGTTTTCTGTACTTTTGAGGGATTCCGAGCCCTAGTTTAGTTCAGTGCAAGTTTTCCCTTCTTTAGAGTTTTCCATAGCATAGAATAGAGCAGATTTACATCATTGAATTCGGTTACAAGCTTGGAATCATTGTTTGGATTGGAATTGCTCTCAAGAATTGTTAGTAAAGTTTTCCCTTTTATTCTTTAATTTTGCTGTTATGATTTCAAAATTAAATTCTTGCTTTGCTTTGTTTACTTCAATCATGCATGAGTAATTCGCTTATGGGTTTGGATTAGGGGGTTATTGTTAATCTTGATGTTCAATTTGTGATTATTGCATAAAGGGATTGAATCTATTACCTAGGGTTTATGTTGATTTGGGGATTGCTTTCTACTTGTTATTGATTGATGGCCACAATTAATTGCTAGTCTAGGAGAGGGATTCATTACAACGAAAGTTGGATGGAGACCTCGAGCCTTACCAATTTCAACCTAATTTTCCTACTATGAGAATATGGGTAATTTTGGGGGCTTACAATGCTTAGGTGTTTAAGGTTATGATTGATGCATCACGAAAGTGGGCAATTGTAGCCTAATTCTGTTTATTGATTACGAAAGTAGCTGAATTGAATTCTTATGTGCATTGCCCATAAATCCCTAGGTTAATTATTCTTTCCCTAATTCTGAGATTGTTAGAACATCAAGATTACAATTCCCCTAATCTGACTCATTCCCTTATCATACAGTTAATTCATTAGCAAATTTATTTCTTTTAATTTTCATCATTCAATTATTAGTTGCTTGAATTCTAGTTGATTCACGTACTCTAGTGTCTAATATTCTTAATTCATACAATTACGTGCCATAACCCCAATCCTTAGCGGAACGACATTTCACACCCTCTTTTTACACTCATCATTATACTCATTAGCATGAAATTGAAATTCAGACTCAGACCAATCTTGCAAGGGCTTCACTTAGTACCAGCTCTAAAATTACAGTCATACAAGTCCCCTGTAAGTTTTAGTCCAGTCCATTCATTCAATATAGTATGGACAACACTGTTATGATATTCATCTAATCCATCACTCTGTGCAGTTGAACAAGAAAAAGGGAGTAAAGGGAAACAAGGCATGGTACCTAAGATATCAAGAAAAAGAGCAGCCTTAAAGGATTTGAATAGGAAGAAACAACCAGTGAGGAAGTATCCTACAAGATCATCAACCACATTCAAGTCTAAATTCTCAAGAAATGACAAAGATCCAATCAATTTGGATTAATTAGATTTGTGTATGTAGTAACTATTTTTTAATATCATATCTTGTAACCTAGTTTGGATATCATATGATGGAGCCTTGATTTTAACTGTATTTTGGATATCATTATGTTGTGCTGGCAGAATTAGATTTTGATGTGTAATGGCACAATTGGATATCATTGTATTTTGGATATTAAGTAATGGATTTTTCTTTGTAATGGCAGAATTGGATTTCTTATTGGCAGAATTGTAGCAAAAACTTGCACTTTCTAATTAACAATGATGGCATACACATTTACAACCAACTTGCACTTTCTAAGCTTAAAGTTCAACCTTCCAACATAAGGTCCTTGTTCTCTCTAGGTACATTCACTACTATAACTACAAATAGCACAATGCATACTGCAATGACACCAAATATCCTAATACACTTGCCTTGTCCACCATTACTTATTTGGACATTTGTAGAAGCTTGTAGCCTTGTTTTCAACCTTGCAATCTCTTCTTCATTCCTATTGATCCTTCTCAATAGCCCAAGAATAATTTTTTTTTATCTTGCGCACATCAGAGGATCATACCATCTAACAAAACCACACATTTGCCTTTCCTACACCAAAAGTACATAATTGTATTTAAAGTTGAAAAATTGAAAACTGCTTGAATTAACTCAACTAAGATTAAAAAAATTGTTGGCATTTACTAAAATTGAAAAATAAAATATTTCCCACTGCCTTAGCGTTAAATTGGAAAAAAATTCACAATAATTAAAACACTCACATTTTCCCTTGAGCATTCCCAATACCTTCTACCAGGATTATCATTCGTCCAAGATGTTTGTACCTTCAGCCTTTGACCACATTGACAATTCGGAATGGAAACTAACTCACCGTATATGTATTCTTGCCTTCTTGAAGACGATGAGGTGTCCCTACTATACTTCTCAATAATGGATGAAGGCACTAGCAGTCAGCAAACAAAGCCTAACACCAGGGGAACGATGATGGCCTGAGCTTTCGAGTAGACAATGGGGAACAACGACGACGAGTAAGAGTTCTAGGGCTTCGATGATTCGATTCTGACTTCGACTAAGCTTAGCTTCATATATATACCGTATATGACAAAAAAATACGATTGCTAATACAGTAAACAAGTGAACGGACGAACTTGCCACTTCATTTGACCTTAACATAACCAAAATTGGATGATAGGACTAACATCAGAAAAAAGTGAGAGTCAAGGGACCAAATGTGTCCAAATTAAAAGTCAGGGACTAATTTTGAAAAATCATTAAAATCGGAGGACCATTGCTGGAATTAACTCTTATGTAAACTATACATGATCTTTGGAAATGTTATGTTTTGAAATGAGTGTTGGTTGAGAGTTGCTATAAGGACTATTCTTACTTTGAAAATCCTCCTTACTTATGATACTTTGAGAGTGAATAGTGATGGTTTATAAATTAGCATAGTGCTTCAAACATATTTAATATTATGCTTGAGAAAGTATATATCTTACTTACCTTTGGTGTTGAGTTAAGCATATTTGGAAACTACTATCTTTGATGGAAAAATCCTTTTGAAAATATTCTTTTAAACTTTTGGCTAAATGATTTCTATAGTATGGTCTACTTAAGTATCAAAAATCTATTTACAAAGTATATATATTTTCAAAACTATAAATGTATTTATTTTATAGGGCGGAGTAGAGCTTACTTAGCATTTTATGCTAATCATGTTTGTTTGTGTTTTCCAAACCTTATTGTTTTCAGGACTTGGTGTAAGTGACTAGCTTTCAGAGCACGACGTAAAGCTAGTTACCCTTGAAGTTGACCCATGGTATAATGGTTTAGTTTAGAAATTAGATTGTAGTGGTTTTGTATTATGGATAGATAATTGTTGTAATATGGATTATAGTCAGAAAGTTGTGTAGCATGTGCGTTTGCGTTTAGTGAGTTGGCCCGAGCGTGGCGTGACACCCATAGTTTAAGTTTTAAAGTTTTACTTTCGCATTTATTTTCAGTATAGTTAGTAAGAAAGGTTGTTTATTTATGTTTATTTCTAGCCTTAGAAATTGGAGGTGTTACGATTCATGTCAAGAAAATGAAAGTTTTGGCTTTACCATTCAAGATTCTAATTTTGAGGACAATAATAATGTTATGGTATTGCATAGGTCTGATTTGGGTGCTGCAACTGTTGAAGTAAGCTCATCAAATATTAATACCATGAGTACCGAAGAAGATGGAATTCATAGTATTGGAGATGCTTTTATTAATGATGATGATGATGATGATGATGAGATTTCAACAACTGAAGATGAGGAAGCTGGTGATGATGATGATGATTGAGTATTATATGAATTTTTATTTATAACTTTATTTTGAGTTTGAATGGTTAATTTTAATAAATCTTTTTGAAATATATTGTTGGTACTAAACATATACATTTTTATTTCCAAAAAAAAAAATTGATATGACAAATTAATTAATAAAATAAGTGATAGTGAACTTATCTATCACATAAGAACGTTTAAAAATGAGTGATTATAAAATGTATTTTCACAATTACATTCATTTTAAGAGATACTAACTACTTGCATTTTAAGTGATCACAATATTTAATACCCAGTTCACATCAAATTACTTCACACCAACTTGAATGCAATTTTAGTGGCAAACATTGATTACAATATAACTTCACACAATATTCATCTATCTATCTACTTAATTATAGTGACAAAGTCATTGTAACAATTAATTACTCGTCATACTTATCATAAAATAGTGACAAAACTTTAAATCAACACAATTATTGTCACAATTTAGTAATTTTTGTTATGGAATTATAGAGCGTCACAAATATTTGTAACAATTTCATCACAAAAAATGACAATATTAGTGACAACAGTATTTTTCTCACAATTGTTTCTCATTTCTAATGGTACTAACCAATTGTATTTTTATTGACAAAAAAGTTGTCACAAATATTATAAACAAGAGTGACCAACAACTATTTGTCACAAAAAGTACAAAAAATTGTGTCCACATTATATTTTGTCACAATTACATTTGTTCCTGCCATTATTATAATATCGTCAAAATACACATACATTTAGTGACAACGTATCTTACAACACTATTATTCTAGTAATAGTGACAACTTATTCGTAAAAAAAATACTTACTTGTCATAATTACCATATTATCCGTGACCAAAAAAAAGTTGTCACAATTATCCCACACAATAGTGTCGAATTATTTTTTTGGTCATAAAAAGGGTATTATTTGTGACTAAATTACGAAGTGTCACAAAAGACTTGTCACTAAATGTCTTCATTCTTGTAGTGTAGCTATGAATCCAGAAAGTTATTTGGAAAGTGCTCAAATTTCAACTATTCAAGAGGATGAAGTACTGGATAATAAAGCTGAAATAGAAGTTACCCGAGAAGTTGTAGTACTAGGTATTGATGCTACTATTTAGATGGTGGATTTGGAAGGTAATGCTGAAATAGAGGATGCTGAAGCCAACCTTTCATCCCCACTGATTGAAGGAACTGAACACCATTCAAGTGGCTACATGGAAGGAAATTATGAGACCCTTGCAAAGAAGAAGGGAGGGTTTGTGGTAGATGAAGAACACATATTTGGTGGAAATCTAGAAAGACCAATTGTGCAAGCTACAATGTTAGTTGGTACTCGGCCATCTCAAGTTCCAATCTTCTCTCCAAGGCCTGCTTAATAGGACTCGCTAACTGAGCATATGTTGAATATTCCTAAGGAGCAACACTCCTTTTTTCAAGAACATGAAGAAATTCACGAGATTCAATCTGTCGAAACCATTGCTATGAAGAGAACACCACTGGCACTGCCACTACTACTACCACCATCACCACTACCAAAAAGACCACCACGACCACTTATTATTATTATTATCATTACTATTATTATTATAACAAATAATATATTCATTTAAAAAATGAACTAAATAAAAAATGTAATTTCTTAACGTTCAACTAGATAGGAAAAACTAATTTTTTTTAATCTTCGGGCAAACACTAAACAATTAAAATATGTTTCTAAAAATTAGTCATTTTAAAAAAATTAATTTTAAGAAAACAATTCCTAAATTTTCAAACCGATCCTATATTTAAAATCAAAATGACATATTTGTTATTGAAATCGTAGCCAAGCCCAATTATAAGCCCAACCCAAGGAATGCGCATCTTTGGGTCTTTACGTGGATCACCACGATTCACAAACTAAAGCCGAGCTCCAGAAGTACCGCCATTAAATCCTAGCCGTCTGATGCGTTCACATCCCATCCCTGTGGTGCGAATCACCATTTTAGCCTTCTCGGTTGAATTGAGAGTTTAGGTTCTGAGTTTCTCACTACCCGACCTTCGCATCAGAGATCCGTCGCACTTCGTCTCCGGTATCTTTCGCCTGCTATGGTACGAATGACCATTTCAGCTCTCTGCTTCCACTTTCTTTATTTTTTTTTCTTTATTATTATTATTATTATTATTATTTTTTTTTTTTTTTTTGCATATGAAAATTTAATCTTTGTGTCCTTAAAAATTGGAATTTTTGAGGGATCTGGGAAAGGATTGTTTGGGTCGATTTTTAAGAAATGGTTAGGATTTTAATCACGCTGATGTTGAGCTTCACAGGGATTGATTTAGGTGTTTTTGCTTTTGGAATGGACATTTCACTCTTATGAATCAGACTTAGAATAAACCCTATCTTACTTTTAGCCAGCATCACAGTTAGGGCTTAGGACTGTTTTATTATCCTTTCATTTCAGTCTATTTGTTTGTTACTCCAAAAAATTGTCCTGTTTCGCTTTCTAATATCAACACAATCTTAAAATTAATTTTCGTATGTGATTTTTTGGTTAAATAATAGATAATGAGTAGGTTTCTAATATAAAACTTAAATTGTTAAGAGTTGAACCTAAATATAAATTTAGTCAAATATTCAATTGACCTCCTAATTGGGTTACACAAATTGGGATGGTAGGAGTACTATTACTGTTATTATTATTATTGTTGTTGTTTTTGTTATTGGAAATTGGAATTATTTTCTATTGTAATTTTTAATGTTTGCTGAAGAACGAACTAAATGAATTATGGTTGAATTTTTTTTTTATTTTACAAGAGCTGTTCATAAAGGGTCTATTTGAAAGAGGTTCTTGAAATGGAATTCTATATTTTAAAAGATAAAAAGGGAGAAAGTAAGGGCCTTAGGACTGCTGAAATCATTCAAGCAATCAGACTGTTTTTCATTTGGTTGTTCTTGAAGATTTTGTACTGGTTATCAAGAGATTCTTGTTGTGGTACCTCTGGTCTACAATTGTGAAGAAACAATAATACTAAACTAAACATTAATCTCAATATATTTCAAGGCTAAAATCTAAATATTCTATGTCTCTACCATTCCAATTGCTAATCTCTAGGAGCCCTTGAATCATCATCTTTTGCTTAACATTATCAGTCTTAGTGCAGAATAGTTTTTAGTTTACCTCTTTATTGCCTATGTGAACCCACAAATAAATACTATTTTCTGTTAACTTATAGAATGGACTAGAGAAAATTAGTTTTAAATTATGTACTAATTGTTTCATGCCCATTATGGCCTATCTCCTATTGCTTTCGTGGTTGTAACTTGTAAGTATGCCATCCATCACACACTTAGATTATCAAACCTTAAGGATGGATAAGAAAAAATATTAGGCTGGCTTGAGAAGCTATCACAAAATACATGTTTTATGATCTGAGCCTGTCCCTCAGACATAGATTCCATTGTCATTAAAGGTCTGTAGTTTACCCTTAACCTCCATCGTTCTCTGGAAATGGTATAACCCCTTATTTGATTGAAGGCAAGCTGTGACAGGAGTCAGGACTGTGAGTGATGGTTTTCATTTCTACTGGTTTTGGCAATCCTAGTAGAAATTTGTAGGTGTGTGTGGAGGACCAATTTTTTCTTTATAAGAGTACAGCATCAGCAGAAGAATATACTTTATATTTGCTTCTCAATTTGTTTGCAGCTTTATGCCCATATATTTGAGTAATATAACTAATGTACTTTTATGATTTTTCTTTCAGGCACCTGTAAAGGGCCTTCTTTCACTGCAAAGGACTGCATTAGTTCAACGCTGTAGTCAGAAGTGGGGCTTAAATGGTAGATTATATAGCGCTCAAGCTGCGTCAACTGCTAATACCCCACAGTCTCCACCTCCTCCCCCACCACCTGAGAAGACTCACTTTGGTGGCTTGAAAGATGAGGATCGCATATTCACAAACGTTTACGGATTGCATGATCCTTTTCTTAAAGGTGCCATGAAACGAGGAGATTGGTACAGAACAAAGGACCTTGTACTAAAAGGTACTGATTGGATTGTCAATGAAGTTAAAAAATCAGGACTTCGAGGACGAGGTGGTGCTGGTTTTCCATCTGGTCTTAAATGGTCCTTCATGCCAAAGACTTCTGATGGCCGCCCTTCATATCTAGTTGTCAATGCTGATGAAAGTGAACCTGGTACGTGTAAAGATAGAGAAATAATGCGCCATGATCCGCACAAATTGTTGGAAGGCTGTTTGATTGCAGGAGTGGGAATGAGAGCTCAAGCTGCATATATTTACATCAGGGGTGAGTATGTGAATGAAAGAAAGAACCTTGAGAAGGCTAGGAAAGAAGCTTATGAAGCTGGGTTTTTAGGGAAGAATGCTTGTGGATCTGGTTATGATTTTGATGTCCATATTCATTTTGGTGCTGGTGCTTATATCTGTGGTGAAGAGACAGCTCTTATAGAAAGCCTTGAGGGGAAGCAAGGCAAACCTAGGTTGAAGCCTCCATTTCCTGCTAATGCAGGGCTCTATGGTTGCCCAACTACTGTAACAAATGTGGAAACGGTAGCTGTTTCCCCAACCATTTTAAGGCGTGGACCAGAGTGGTTTGCTAGTTTTGGGAGGAAAAATAATTCTGGGACAAAGCTATTTTGCATCTCAGGCCATGTAAACAAGCCATGCACAGTTGAAGAGGAAATGAGTATTCCATTGAAGGAGCTGATTGAGAGGCACTGTGGTGGTGTTCGTGGTGGATGGGACAATTTACTTGCTATTATTCCAGGAGGTTCATCTGTCCCATTAATCCCCAAGCACATGTGTGAGGATGTTCTGATGGACTTTGATGCACTAAAGGCTGTTCAGTCAGGTTTGGGCACTGCTGCAGTGATTGTGATGGATAAGTCAACTGATATTGTAGATGCAATTGCAAGGCTATCTTACTTCTACAAACACGAGAGCTGTGGCCAATGTACTCCTTGCAGAGAAGGTACACCATGGCTTTGGATGCTCATGGAAAGAATGAAGGTTGGGAATGCAAAGCTCGAGGAGATTGACATGCTTCATGAGGTGACAAAACAGATTGAAGGACATACAATTTGTGCATTAGGTGATGCTGCTGCATGGCCTGTTCAGGGTCTTATTAGGCACTTTAGACCAGAGCTTGAAAGAAGGATCAGGGAGCGGGCAGACAGGGAGCTACTGCAGGCTGCTGCTAATTAATTAACTGTTTCATTAAGGTAAGGTTGGTTCTTAAACATTTCTCCCATATAGAATTCAACAGGTACTGATTCAAAAATCAATCCTTTTTCTATGAAACATTTTCCTATTGTTTACTAACCTGTCCTATTTTTGCTTTGCCTCTCTTCCCAATCTACCCCTTGGGTGATTGTTTGCTTAAAACTGATGGAATTCATACTATAAGATAGAACAGCATCATAGCTAGAGATGTCAATTTAACCCAATCCCGATGGGGAAACCCGGTCCTCGCGGCGGGGACGGGAAATTTTTTCAGGGAACGGGGTTGGGATGGGGAGAGTTTCTCCATCCCTGCCGGGGACGGGGATTGTCCACCCCCCCCCCCCCCCCCCCCCCCCCCCCCCCCCCCCCCCCCC
>NC_044923.1:13408896-13424819 GCF_003576645.1 Ipomoea triloba | reverse complement strand
TCTGTTTTCCCCCCCCCCCCCCCCCCCGCCCCACCCCTGACCCCGAATACCCGCAATATATATATATATATGTAATTATATATTTATATATATAATTATACTCCGTATTATATTATATAATTATATGTAATATACTAATATTTAATTTGGACTTTTGGTTTTGTTTTTTAAAGTTATTATGTATGGAAATTTCGCATTTTGGTTAAGGACTTAAGATTTGAACAATTTGAATCTACAAGTATTGTTTAATGTTTTAAGTATGTACTATTTGTTGTTTTAGATGACGGGATGTTAGGCTAATTGTATGTTTAAATATATGAATTTATAAATTAATTAAATAATTTAAATAATATTATTTTATAGTGTACTAAAATTAGGAAGTGTGTAGATTTAAAATAAATAAATAAAAATCGGGGTGGGGAATCCTCAACCCCGAAAAATCCCCATGGGGACGGGGATGGGGTAATTCCCCATCCCTGTTGAGGAACGGGTGAGGTCGGGGAGCGGGGGATGAATTCGGGGGCGGGGATGGGACCCCATTCCCCACCCCGTTGTCATTCATAGCAAGATTGGCAACAACAAAGTTAACTAACCTCATTAATGATTATAGTAACTGACATTATAGAATTTACTGTGAGGCTATGGTGCTATTAATGCTTTATAAATATTTTCTCTGGGTTTATTCTCATTTATGGAATTAGTAACCTGGTACTCGATGCCCAAGTCACACTTCTAATTTCAAGTTTGATTATTGTCTTCTGCTGAACAGGGAAACACATTTTCCGCTTTGCACTACAGAATAAGATTCCTAAGAACCCAGACCCCAGTGCAAAGGTGCCATCCTGGGTGCTACTGCTGTCTTCCCAATGGACAGTGTATTTTATCGTTGAGCCTGTATAGACTTTGACTCATTGGTGAATCTATGGATTTTTGCTTCTGATTTTATGGTGCATTTTGTTGCTTGTAATACAACCAGATGCTGGAGCGCAATTTAAGTGGCTCTGCCTCATGCATTGATAGTTCTTTCTATCTTGAAAATAATGAACCAACACCTTGGTCCATCACTCTTGCTTTTAATTTTTTATTTTGTCACTTTGAAAATAGGGTTCTAATATCAGCTGTCTGCATTGGTAGGTTGGGATGTCCATTGATTGAGTTAATACCTGATTTGGTCCCTTTGATTGTTAGGATTTTTCTACTTTGGTCTTTGACTTCCAAACTTACTCAATTTCATTTGCAACTATGTAGTAATTGTTAATTAAAATGGTCCTAATCAAGACTATTTTGGTTTGGGCAAA
Source organism: Ipomoea triloba (assembly GCF_003576645.1). Classification (NCBI taxonomy): domain Eukaryota; kingdom Viridiplantae; phylum Streptophyta; class Magnoliopsida; order Solanales; family Convolvulaceae; genus Ipomoea; species Ipomoea triloba. The sequence continues at coordinate 13,423,521 of NC_044923.1, read as the reverse complement.
GGATTTTTAGGTAAAAATTGCATAGTTGGAAATGAAATTTAGTAAGTTTGGAAGTTGAGGTGACCAAGTTAGGTATTAACTAACCATTGATTTTAGTCCATAATTCAATTTATTCTAAAGTTATGCAGACTGAGAAGTGACAACTCAACCTGAGACTGACATACTTTTCTTGATTAATTTCCCTTAAATATAATGTGCTTTGCTGTTTTAGGTAGAGTGATATATTATTTTTCCATTTGGTTAGGTACGCAACTGCAAACTAAATATTTTTTTTATTTGGTTATGAATCTAAATAGTTTATCTCCTTGTGAAATTTTATAGCTACTATATATGATTACAAAAATATTATCTGTATTAAACTCACCAAGGTTGTGTTTGGAAATCCGAAAGCTGCCACACTAAGAACCAAGGTTGAAAATATCGTTAGGTGATTGGGGGATGCCTAGGTTTTATTAATTTTTAATTTTTTTAAAATTTTTAAAAAAATATTTTAAGTGTTAATAACGGTAAAGTATTTAATATTTTAAGTCTTTACATTTTTTTTTTTGAAAACAAGTCTTTACGTTTTAATAGTTAAATAGTTAATACTTAATAAGTTAATAGTTATTACTTATTAATTATTAATGCATTACTTATTAGTTTAATTTAGTTATTACTTATTATTTTATTACGTTATTACTTATTAGTTATTAGACTACGCAATTTTTATTGTGGACCGCGCATTAATGAAAACAAATGGATGAAACGGTCTCTGTTTCGCGCAACTGCAATTCCTTTTCAATACAACTGCAGTATCAGTAAAACACAACGGATGAAACAGTCTCCGTTTCGGCCTTCCTCGACGCGGCCGGGCGCCGCCTAGCGCCTAGCCGCGATATTTGTAACATTGTTAAAAAAAAATTGATAAATAGTATTATTTTTAATATTATTATATTTTAAATAAAATATTTAAAATGTTTAATTATACAATTCTATTCATTTTTTAGAAAATGAACCAAACACACAAAGACAGTGTTTTTCTGTATAGTCAAACATAGAAAATGAAAATATTTTCTAAAAATGACTTATTTTCATGAATACATTTTCCAGAGAAATCATTTTCCTACTTTTAAAAAGACCTCAAATTGTGTTGTTTGATGTGTTTGTATTAGTTATTCAAGAATTAGAAAAATCTACAATAAGATAAATTTATATAAAATAATGCAGAATTTGGCGTAATTTATAGTTACCATTTCTCAATCTGAGGCTGTTTGGTAGAATGAGACTGTTTTACTCCAAAACAATATTGTATATATTTACAAAAATATGACATCTTATGTTATGAAAAATAGTCGTAAAGATTTTATCCACTCATATTTTGCAAGAGACAAATGTTATTTTAGAGAAAGGTGACCTTTTTTTTTTTTTTTTTTTTTTTTTTTTTTAAATTTTTTTGAAAACAGAAAGGTGAACCTAAACTCCAATCATATTCCAATTGGATGTAGTTTTCAGGTTCAATTAATTACTCAAATTATTGGCGGAATTGAAAGTGACTTGATAGGATGCTCACACCTTTAGCATGGCCAATTAGGATAACACAACTGCCAAATTATGAATTTTAACCTCCATTAATATTATGTAAAGTTGTAATAAATTTTTACTTGAATGTGTAATTAGAATAATACCCTCTTTGTTCCATTTTACTTGTCAGGTTTAGTATTCATTGATTAAACAAACTCTTTCTTCATTTTAGTAAATTTTAATTATTTTAATTTTTTATTTTTTATGTTTAATAGTACTTTTAGTGTATTTTGTAAATATATAAATTTTATGCACTAATACTAAACTTAATATTATGAAAAATTAAATTAAAAATAACTTCAATCAAGTTTCATTAACTGAATTAGACAAACAAAATATAACGGAGAGAGTAATATTTATTTAAAATCTTTCACGGTTTTCAATGAATATCTTTTTAAGGCTCACTAAGGGTGTATTTGGTATCTCGAAAAATGACTTCCGGAAAATATTTTCCGAGTTTTTCGTTTTTGGCAAGTTCGAAAAATGCGGTCAACGGAAAATGTTTTCCGTTGACCAAGGAAAATTAGTTCATTTCCGTAAGTCATTTTCCAAAATGGCCAAAATGGTTGCTTCACATGTTCTTGTCCAAAATGAACCAAACACACCAAAACAGTTTTCCATAACGCAACCACTGGAAAAGAAAATGTTTTCCAAAAAATTACTCATTTTTCAAAAAACAATTTTCGGCCCTAATTGAAGACATCAAATTAATTATGATTCACATGATTTGTGGAATTTTTTATTTATTTATTTTTTTAAAAACATCTACTTTGATTTATGAAAAACCTTTCAAAAATCAACTCCATCTACTTTTTTCTTTTTTTTTTTTTTTTTGAAAACCAACTCCATCTACTTAAACTAAATGAAATAAAACCTAAATTAAAATATAGGTATGCTACACAGGAGCAGATTTAAGGAAAAAAAATATGGAGTTGTTGTAATTAGCCCATTAGCTTTAACATAGTTGATAAGGAATTGCAGATAAACAGAGTGTTAAGAGAAGAAGAATAAAGAGCAAATATGCCTTGGAGCATCTCACATATCTTATTCATCTTAATACAAGAATATATATATATATATATATATATATATATAAAAGGTATAATGAAAGAATGAATAATGATGAATAATTACATCTATTACAAAGTTACAAAACTACTAATAATGTCCACAATAAATCTATTATTTATAACACTCCCCCTTCAACAGTAATTATTTGGTCATGATCATGCCCTATTAAAAACTTCTTAGAAAAATCATGTAGGAAAAAGTTAGACAAGAAAAGAGTAGAAGATATATGAGTAGTTATTTAAATATGTTCATGCCTTGTTAACAATCTCATTAGGAAAACCACATGAGGAAAAACCTAGTTGAGGAAAAAGAGTATATGATATTTATGAAATCATGTGTTGCACTAGTTGCCTCATTAAAAACCTTACTAAAAAGTCCTGTTGGAAAAAGAGTACAACCGTGAACCTTCAGGGTTCAATCTTTCAGAATTTACAAGAGTAGGATTTATAACATTTCTCATGATCATTTGGATCAATAAAACAGCAACCTTCAGATTTTGTTACTCCCCCTAAAAACAACAATTTCCTAACCTACGCATATCAATCTTATGGATATAATTTTTCGTAGGTATGGACTTAGTGAATACATTTACTAAATTGTCACTGGAGTGAATCTTCTGAACATATATTTTACCACTCTTCTAGAGTTCATGTAGGTTACAATTATATACGTTTTGAATTGTACCAAGTATGATAACTCGGTTTTCAAAAAAAAAAGTATGATAACTCATGTACAAAAAGTTATCAGTAACAATACTTGCAAATATTTTACCTTGACTTGCTACTGTTACTTTTCTCATCTCATTCCTAACTTATCAGTCGCCATGACAAAGCGAGAGCACTATAAGCAGTAAAGCAATGACAAGATGATAATGAATGCATCAATGTCGACAAAGCACATTATTTAACGGAACCAAAATATCTACTAAACCAAGTATTATCATTAGGCTTAAAATGTTCAAAGCCTAAATTGGTTCATAACATATCCGCTATTTATTTAACATGTGTTGCAATGTCCTTATACAGGACAGTGAGGGTAGCATATACACTTGCTTTATTTGTCATATAAATAATTTCGTATAAAGCATTAAACTTTATGTGGTTTAAAGGTAATAACCATAGTATACTCAATATATATACTTTTATGAAATGTTAGTACCACAATAAAAATAAATGCACAACTAGTCTAAGGTATGTAATTTATGAGGGTCAAACAAATGCCAATACTTAAATAGCTTTTACCAAATGTCATATATTAAAAATATCAAATAAGCCAACATATTTTATACCTTAAGAATATTAATGGACATAGTTAACGGCATTTACTTTTCTTTTTAGGAGAATCGCCAAATAAGGTGTTCAAAATGACGTTTGAAGTAGTGGACTTCTGGCCCTAAATTTTCCTTTTAGGTTTAAATGTGTCCTTTATCTACTTTGAGATATTGAACAACAATTAATATCCTAAAAGAGCGAAGAGTATATATAAGGTATTCAAAACATTTTTCAATCACACATACCACCTTTAGGCATGTACATATATAGTCATGTTTCATGCATGTTCTAATAATATGAACAGACATTTTGATAATACATTTTTAAACTTTCAGGAAGAAAATACTTAGACACTCATTTACTATAAAAAGGAAAATATTATTTTTGCACTTTTCATGTTGCGATTTTTGCTTATCACATTTCGAGAATTTAAATCCATCAGGGATTTTTAAACAAGTATAAGTAATCAGTGACCCATATAAATATGGGCTGACTATGTTTATTATCTACACTAGTTATCACACGCGCGTTGCTAAACCAATGCCCAATGCGTATTTTTAAATTAGTGTTCCTTAATTGGTTAAAGTAGTCCTATAATAATGAGAGAGAAAAAAATGATAAATTAATAAAAATCAAAGAAATAGTCTCAATGCTTATATATTTTAATAAAACATAACGAAATTGTAAATAGCTAAATTGCAACTAAAATAAGTAGTAACGAAATTGTAAATAGCTAAATTGCAACTAAAATAAGTAGAAACAAATTTGTAAATAGCTAAATTGCAACTAAAATAAGTAGAAACAAATGAACCACTTACATGGGAGCAAATGGCATGTCATCATTGTCACTTGTTTGGACACCGGTCCGACCATTTAAAATCCATGTGTAATTGTATATGTGATCAAGTACTTTATAGTTCGTCCTAACAGGTTTGACAATGACATTTGAGATGATGTACCATTTGTTGGTTTGTAAAGTGATATCATACATTCCAATGTTATTATCAAACACTATTGATTGAATATCATACATTCCAATGTTATTATCAAACACTATTGATTGAACCCGATACATTCCAATGTTATTATCAAACACTATTGATTGAACCCGAGTTCCTTGCATTTAGATATAAAACACTATTGATTGAACCCGAGTTCCTTGCATTTAGATATAACATTTACAATGATGTTGGTGGTGGATGAGAACATCTTCATAATAATAATAATACTAATAATGATAAAAATAATAATAATAATAATAATAATAATAATAATAATAATAATAATAATAATAATAATAATAATAATAAAGAGAGAAAAAATTTACTATTTACTTACTGTTTGATCCTAAGTGCGATGAGCATTTACTTTTTCTCAGTCGTTCCAATATCGTTTTTTTGGTTCGTTTTTCTTAATGACATGAACTGTACAACTCTAGCCCACAATTTGTGTGTCAATATCAATTAACTTTACTGCATTTGTCATTACTAATATCCTTGTGTCATGGAAAATATGTTCATAAAGGATGTTATGAAATAATATAATGGGAACCACAACATAAATTCAAAAACCATAGATTAGGGAGTTAGGAGTAACTAAAATGTGTAGATTATAGAGGAATATAATGAGAACCACAACATTACATACAAGGATACAAGTATAGATAAACAGATTATACAATAGACATATTTACATAACGATATTGAAGTTATACTAATTAATGAGTATACCATCATTGATTTTTTTTAAAAAAAAAAACAGTAATCATTATGAGTACAAATACAAATAATAGAATTAGAATGATAATATTTTGACAATCATACCTATAGAATGTCAAGTAGATGGTGTGTTGCAGAATATATTAGGTTTAGTTTTGGGTGAATACCAGTGAGAAGGGGAGGGGTTTATATACTGTTGTTTTGGGTAGAATAATAGTTTAGTTAGGAATCTATACAAAATTGTATTATACAATCTTATTAAGACTTCAATATTCTAATTTTAAGTTAGGAATCTATACAGAATTGTATTATAGAATATTGCTAATTTGTTTGAAAACTGCAATAACGAAACAAATTGTCTAAAGAATTTAATGTTAAACTTTCATTATATTTAACAGAAAAATTTGGTAAAATTATAAAAGATTAGGATATATTAGGAATTTAATTGGAGGTTGCACAATAAGAAGAACACAAAGTACAATTTTAATTGGAGGTTGCACAATAAGAAGAACACAAAGTACAATATGTTATGGAGGTTGCACAATAAGAAGAACACAAAGTACAATATGTTAAAGTAAACTATTACACCAACATTCGTTTAGTTCCAGTTAAGGGTCTAACATTATTGGCTCTTATTATAAGTGTAGAGATATTATATTATTTATTGTTAGTTTATTAAATAACGAAACACCGTGTCATGGAAGGATATCATTTTATTATGATTAATATTGGGTCTCTGCGTAAAACACTTTAGCTCTATCGACTCGCTTTATATTTCAACACCTGCCTTTTCATGACATCTTCTGGTGTATCTATTTCTTTTAGCGAGTTGAATTGTATGCCTTAATTGCTCTTTTCTATAGAAACAGTTAGCACGCTTTAGGCGTTATACTACTGTTTTTGCTTCTGGATCCATATTTAAACAATATAAGCAATTATAAAGGCAAATATGTTGTCGACAACTTTAATAGCATTATTTATAAATATCTTCCATACTCATGGCAATTTTCATATCAACCAAATATATGACATTTCCCAAAAGTATTTGAATTTGGTTGTCCCGCTTCCCCAGTATTTTGATTATTCGGTGCACCTATAATTTTACTAGGGGTTTTTCTCCTTCCAGGTGAACATCTTCATGATGAAAGAAAATTTTATATTTCAAGAGTGGCGAAATTTCTATACTAGATCTGGTTTTTGCAAATTTCTTATTTTTAAACCGATAAGTTTCCTATGCTTTCAGCATAAGGGAAAATGGTAGAGGTATTTAGTCTTAGTTGGGGATTTCAACCCTTAATATATATATACTCCATATATTATATATATATATATATATGAAATAATTTATATGGACTTAATCACTCCTGGCCTTGACATTTTTAGCAGATTACTTGTTCTATATTGATTTCTGAACTTCTGTTTCAATATTAACTAGTGCATGAATTTGAAGATCTTTTTCATTTCATGAAATTTTCTCGACATTCTATTAAATTTGGAATAAAATCTCCCCATAATGCCCAGAAATAATCTTATAATATATGTAGTATTATGTAATCAACATTCCTGGTGATTCCTCATTATGGGCTTTAGGTAGTTGATAGGCCTTAATGATAAATTATTATGGTGATATAAAGGAAGGACGGCATACTAAAAGGCTAAATGCAAATAGGGAAATACACGGTTTTAAACTACGTACTAGGAGTTTGTGAGATGTAGTCGATAAGTATAGTGGTATCAAAATTTTTGGAGGTCCCTAAAAAAGATAATTCCTTTTTTTTTTGTTTTAATAATTGATTAATTTGCCTTCCGGACAAAGCCCTATTGAGATTTAGGTTTAAAGCTTTGGCTAAAAATATGATATTTATTATCTATCTCAAATAATTGTTTCATGACAATTAGGGTACTCAACATACAATGTCGTATGAACTCTTATGGAGTGAACATATCAAGAAAAGATATCATAATTTTCATCTATCAATCATGTTCTCTCTAAAAAAAAAATAAGCATCAATTGGATGCACAACATATATATTCTCTTAAACAATGGTCATAGTAAAAAAATACCACATAGTGACATATACATGCACATAATAGCCAATATAAGTATAAAATACCGGACTTTTTTTTTAGAAAACCACTTATTTGGTATGTTATTCATCTTAATACAAGAATATATATACATATATATATATATATATATATATATATATATATATATATATATATAAAGGTAGGGTTCCAATGAAATCACTTGTTTAGGTAAGATCGTGAGATCACACATCTTGTGCATCCATGCAATATTTTTTAATGGTCTAGATTAATTGACACACACACTCCATTCGGAAACATTTAATCACCATTTGCATACGCTTCAACTTGGAATCTTAATCAATCTAGACCATTAAAATATTTTGAGATCAAATCTTGTACATCAATCTAAAAATTTTTAATGGTCTAAATTGTTTGACGCACCCATTCCATTCGCACACATTTAATCACCGCTCGCACACATACACTTAATCACCGTTTGCACACATTTAATCACCATTCGCACACACTTAATCACCGTTCACACATATTTTATCACCGTTCGCACACACTTCAACTTAGAATCTTAAATCAATCTAGACCATTAATTTATTACATAGATGCACAAGATCTAATCTCACGATCTTACCTAAACAAGCGGTCTCATATGATCCTAACTCTTATATATATATATATATATATATATATATATATATATATATATATATATATATATATATATATATATATATATATATATATATATATATATATATATTGATGGGGATATTGGGTGTGGGCTTGATTTATTGGGCTTGTGACAGTGGGCCGGGTTGAGGGGTCCACGGGAAGCGAGGCTCCGGTCAGGGGGTGCCGGCGTGGCCGTCGGCGGGCGCGCTGGCAGCGCCCGGTCACGTCGCGCCCAGCGCCCGCGGTGCGTGGGCGGGCCGTGGCCTAGCGCCCCCTCCGCGCCCGGCGAGGTGATAGGGGGCGGTTGAGGGGTGATGGCGTGCTGGGTGGGGTAGATTGGCGAGCATCACGCGGTGAGGTGTGCGGTGCGTGGACCACGTGGCGCAAGGAGCGGGAGTGGGATCTTGGAGCGTACGCGTGGGCGAATCTGGAAGGGGGGGAGCCAGTATAAATAGAGAGGCTCGGGTATCATCAAGGCACGGCAAAAAACACGACAAATACTACGGTCGAGTGGTATCGCTTCTCACTTTCAACCCCTTGTCGCGGGTTCGATTCCTGTAGTCACTTTTGTAACCGCCTGGGCTCTAGTCTGTTAGACCCGGCCCCCCATATCCGGTTTATGGTGGACCCGATCCGTTAAAACCATCATTGGCACCATCTGTGGGTACTGAAACTAAAAGTACGCATTCTTTACACGAACCCTCAAGGGTTAGTTCCCAAGGCGAGTCATATTTTTGAGTTGGTCCCGTGTACAATGGTGATCCAACCTACTGAACAGCCAGGGGGCCTGGCCCCTGGGAGAAACGAAGGAGGAGACGAAGTATTGGTTTCGGTCCGAGCGGAGGAGCATCCTACCCCGCCGGAGGGCCGAAGACACGGGGACCGCGCTGCACAACGCAGCCAACCTAGTGCAGCCGAACCCCCTAATGGAAGGCGACAACACGAACGACTACCAAGCGTGGAGGAAAGAAATAGAGAGACTGATACAGGCCGGTAAGTTAGGTAACTTTATAGATTGGGACAGGATGGCCAGAAGGGACACGCGGGGAAGGGGCGCAACACCCCAGATACCGCAAAACGGGAAGGAAAAGGATAGAGACGAATCCAATCGACCAGTTATTAACGTCATATTTGGAGGGGAAGCCTTGGGGGAACAGGCCTTCGTGGGGGCTGTCGATGACCGCCCGACCACGAAGAAGCCCCGACAGGAGCCCATCTGGTTCTCGGACAAAGACCTTCCTGTGAGGTCAACTGCCCCGAAGGATGCCCTCGTGATCTCGATGGTGGTTAACGGCGCTTGCGTAAAGAGAGTACTAGTCGACACTGGGAGCAGCGTCAACGTCATGTACCATGACGTGTTCCTGAAGCTGGGACTCAGCGAGGACCAGCTTACACCCGTACGAACCCAGTTGGCCAGATTCACCGGAGATACGGTGGAAACAGAAGGATCGATAACTTTGCCGGTCGAGCTGGGCACCCCACCCCGTGTTCGAGAAATGCGCATGGAATTTGTCGTAGTCAAGGTGACGTGTGCCCACAACCTCATCTTGGGAAGACCAGGGCTGGTCGGTTTAGGAGGACTCATCTCGATGGAGCACTTGTGTCTAAAATTCCATACGGTGGCAGGAGTGGGAACCATTAGGGGAGACCAGCACTTAGCCCGAAAATGTTACAGCTCGGCATGTGAGAAACTAGTGGCAGGCCCCCTGCCAGTCCATACTGTAGAACCGGAGAGGGAGAGAAGTACCGGACCAGAACCTGCAGTAGAGCTAGAAGAAATCCCACTGCACCCTAGTCGCCCCGACAGGTGTGTCAGAATAGGGAAAGGACTCGACCCTGAGTTACGGGAGCGGGTAATGGCCGTCCTAAGGGCATACTCCATAGTATTCGCTTGGGGTCCGGAGGACATGCCGGGCATAGACCGATCCATCATCACACATAAATTAGCAGTGGATCCAAGTTTCCGACCTATTAAGCAGAAACGCCGCCACCTATCGGCTGATCGAAGAGCCTTTGTGAAAGCGGAAGTAAACACGCTACTTGCCATAGGCCATATCCGAAAGGTAATGTATCCGGCATGGCTAGCCAATGTCGTGCTAGCCCCAAAACTCCCCACCTGGCGAATGTGCGTAGACTACACGGATCTCAACAAAGCATGCCCCCAAGATCCCTTTCCCCTACCCCGCACCGACCAGCTAGTGGATGAAACCGCAGGATGTGAACTACTCAGCTTCATGGATGCTTTCAAGGGGTACCACCAGATATTCATGGTGAAGGAAGATGAGGAAAAGACGGCATTCGTCACCCCGGATGGCGTATATTGCTATAGAGTCATGGCTTTCGGCCTTAAAAATTCAGGCGCCACTTTTACCCGCATGGTGGCAGAAGTGTTCAAAGATTTACTTGACAACATCATGGAAGCCTACGTCGACGATATGCTAGTAAAAAGCAAGGAGGTCTCGACCCATCCAGAGTATCTAGCCAAGTGCTTCGAGATCATGAAGCAAAAGAACCTACGCCTAAACCCAAAAAAATGTGCATTCGCAGTAAAGAGAGGAAAATTTTTGGGCTTCATGGTCACCCATAGGGGAATCGAGGTCAATCCTGAAAAGGCGCAGAGCATCTTGCAGATGAAACACCCCACCACAATGAAGGAGGTTCAGCGATTGAATGGGAAGCTGGCTGCACTAAGCAAATTCATGTCAAAACTGGCGGAAAAATCACTGCCCTTCTTCCAGGTGATGAAACAGAAAAATGGTTTTGCTTAGACCCCTGAATGCCAAGAAGCCTTCGAACAATTCAAAGCATACCTAGCATCGGCACCCATCCTGTTGAAGCCGGAGAAAGGCGAGGTGTTATATGTATATTTGGGGGTAGCGCCAGCCGCCATTAGCTCGGTGCTGGTGAGGGAGGAAATGGGAGTCCAAAAGCCCATCTATTACGTGAGCAAAGCCCTGCACGACGCCGAGTTAAGATACACTCCCCTTGAAAAGACGGTATACGCCCTCATCCGAACCGTGTGAAAATTGGTGTACTACTTTCAAGCACACCACGTGATAGTGCTGACAGACCAACCCTTAGGGTTGATCCTAAGAAATCCGGTGTCCTCGGGCGGGATGGTGAAGTGGGCGATGGAACTCACACAATATAGCCTGGAATACCGCCCACGGGCAGCTATAAAGGGTCAAGCATTGGCAGACTTTATAGTGGAATGCACCATCCCCGAGGAGCCGGGCAAATCAGATAGGAAGCACAGAGACTGGGAAATGTACAATGACGGGGCGTCTAGTAAGAAGGGTTGCGGGGGCGGGGCAGTACTTATATCCCTGGAAGGCTTTAAGGCTTACCAAGCCTTCAGGTTTAAATTCCCGGTGTCCAACAACGAAGCAGAATACGAAGCCTTGGTAGGAGGGTTAAAATTGGCCAAAGCACTCCAAGTGAGTAGCCTGACAATCCGGTCCGACTCCAGGCTCGTGGTGGGTCACGTCAACAACCAATTCGAAACTCGAGAGAACCGGATGAGACAGTACAAGGAGGTGGTACAAAGGTTATTGGCCGATTTCGAGCGATGGGAGTTGGTTCAAATCCCTAGAGCTGATAACGGAGAAGCCGACCTCCTATCTCGAGTCACGCAGGGCTTGGAGGACCATTTGGGGTATGTCTCCCAGATAATCACCACTGTTGACATAAGCGCACCCAGCATCGAGAGGGAAGAAGTATGTGCCATCCACTCCACCCCGGACGAGTGGATGAATGAAATGATTCTCTATAAAAAGCACAAGACTACCTCGAACGACTCGACGAGGGCGCGTAGGGTGGTGAACATGGCCCCGTCATATCAAATAATAGACGACAACCTGTTTAAACTATCCTTCGGGAGACCGCTCCTCCGTTGCCTGAGGAAGACCGAAGCAGACAAGGTACTCGCCGAGATGCATGAGGGGGTCTGCACGGCCCACCAGGGTGCCCAGACCCTAGCTCGAAAAATCATCCTCCAGGGATATTATTGGCCTCGCCTAAGGGCTGATTGCCTTGAATACGTAAAGAAGTGCCCCGCGTGCCAACACTTCGCAATACTCCCGGGGCGACCTGCGTCTTACTACACACCAGTGACATTCGCTATCCCCTTTGCGCATTGGGGCATGGATCTAATAGGGCCTTTTCCCAAGGGGGTAGGCGGCCTGAAGTTCATAATAGTGGCAGTGGACTACTTCACCAAGTGGGTGGAGGCTGAACCCCTCGCCTCCATCACGGAATATCAATGCCGAAAGTTCGTGTGGAAGCACATATTCACAAGGTTTGGGGTACCTCTGCAAATCGTATCGGATAACGGGAAGCAATTCGACAACAAAAACTTCGCTCGTTTCTGTGCATACTACGGGGTGGAACACGTCAAGGCAGCAGTAGCTTACCCCAAGCTAATGGTCAAGTAGAAAACGTTAATCGTACCCTCCTAGACGGCATAAAAAAGAGAGTGGAAACCGCAGGATCAGCATGGTACGAGGAGCTGCCCACCATACTATGGGCATACCGAACCACCCCTAGGAAGGCCACCGGTGAAACACCCTTCGCCTTGACATATGGGTGTGAGGCTCGGAACCCTTTAGAAACCGTCATACCCACCGAAAGAAGTGAACACTACCAGCCTGGGCAGAACGAGGAAAGCATGAGAGTGGAATTAACCCTCTTGGAGGAGAGGAGGGAGGCAGCTGGCCGAAACATGGCTGCATACCAAAGAATTGTCAAACGCTACCACGATTCGAGGGCACGACCAAGGGACCTCCAGGCGGGTGACTTAGTTTTACGCAGAAGGGAGGCCAGCAAACCCCTACAGGGGGGCAAATTGGCACAGAAATGGGAGGGCCCGTACAGGATTCGCGAGGCGGTACGAGGGAACACATAAAAATTGGAGACAATGCAAAGGGTCCCGATCGACCGGGTGTGGAATTCCCATCACTTGAAGAAGTTCTTTCAATAAGAACAAGCAAGGTAAATCATTTGCAGAAATGTCCGGTCGTTTTTTAGTTTTCGTTTTAGTTTGGATTGCAATAAAACGCACGCCAATGTGCTGAGCGCCTCACGAGGCGGGATTGCGTAGCTTCGAGCCTGTCCACATGTCATGTTTTCTCTTCCACCTTTTAATAAAAAAAAATTTCCTTTTTACTCCAATAAACGCTCGGTTCTAGAGGAGAATGGGGCGTGTGGGTGGAGTTGCTTGGAGGCAACCCACATGCGCGCACTGGACCCGCAAGGCAGGATAGGCGGTCCATGTGCTGGTTTACAAGGCGAGTGAGGCGTGTGGGTTGCGTTGCTTGGAGGCAACCCACCTGCGTACTGGACCCGTAGGGTATAGGGATGTCAATTGTACCCGTACCCGACGGGGAACCCGACTACCCGCCCCGATGGGGATGGGGATGGGGACAAAAATAGGGGAATGGGGACAGGGATGGGGGGAATATTCAATTCCCCGGCGGGGACGGGGACGGGGATAGGGAGTACCCTCCCCACCCCGCCCCGCCCCCGAATATTATATATATATATATAAAGTACATCACTTGTGCTGTAGTGCTTTACTTATATATACTAGTATTATATATAATATATAATATAATCCGTAATATATATATAAGTACAGCACTCTGGTAGTCTACAGTATGCTTCACTTTGTTGTGATATTGTGAACATGTATGTGCATATATGTATATCTCCTCTAATATGCATTTATATAGAAAAGTCACAAAACATCAAAGGAAACTAGCTATCCGAAGTTCATTCGTACTGACGAAGATGAGTATATATTGTTTATTTTTTTATAAATTAAAGATGGAGTCGGGGATTCCTCGTCCCCGGATAATCCCCGTGGGGATGGGGATGGGGAGATTTTTCCCATCCCCGGCGGGGATGGGGACGGGGACGGGGGTAGTGGGAGAAAGTCGGGGCGGGGATGGGGGGTATGTCTCCCGCCCCCACCCTGCCCCGTTGACATCCCTAGCAGGGTAGGTGGTCCATGCGCGGATTAACGACGCGAATGGGGCGTGTGGGTCGCGTTGCTTGGAGGCAACCCACATGCGCGTATTGGACCCGCAAGGTAGGGTAGGCGGTCCATGCGCAGGCGAAGGGGGCGTGTGGGTCGCGTTGCTTGGAGGCAACCCACACGCACGTACTGGACCCGCAAGGCAGGGTAGGCGGTCCATGCGCTAGTTAACAAGGCGAGTGGGGCGTGTGGGTTGCGTTGCTTGGAGGCAACCCACACTTGCGTGCAAAAAAAAAAAAAAAAAAAAAAAAAA